>NW_022280044.1:1930425-1944477 GCF_004355925.1 Anarrhichthys ocellatus | reverse complement strand
CAGGAAACTGAGTAACTAATGGTCCTTCTACTTGCGCCAATTACTGTTAGTCAGTCAGAGCTAGTCTCACCGGCTCATGAGCTCTATGGAGACCATCCACCATGGTCCCATTCCTCAAATAATCATCTCCATTGTGTTCAGACCCGAAATAGCACAGTGCTAAAAAACACAAGGGGATTTGTTGGTGGGGGCATGTTGCCACAGGTAGAGGAGAGAAAATGAAATATGATTCAGTAAGTCCAGTTTGACCAATGTGTTGCCCCTGCCGGAGCAGCCTCGTTGACACTGATGAGGAGGTTGTGTTATTTGATAATATCCGTCTGAACGAGGCCTATCTCTCCTCTGTCTCTGGTAATAGTGCAATATGTTTATTATTATTTTTCTGTAAAATGCCCCAAATTGTTTATTACCATAAACATTTTGTTTATCCATGATGTGTTTTCACTTTCCCTTGCCCCACTTCCCTCCTTACCCCACTTCTGGGTATTTGGGTTGCCATCTGGTTTCTGGTCCCACCTGACAAACCTGGAGGCCCAGAGGAGCTCCAGGCTGCCTCTCCCACAGCTGAGCCTCAAGGGTCCACTGCTGCTGGTGCTGAAAATCTGGCAGGCCAGGCAGGCATGTGGAGTCTCTGCCCCAGCCCAGGCATGCAGATGCATAACCCCAGGGGGGATGCACACTCCTACACTGAGTGCTTAATATATTCACAACTCTCCCCTGGCCGGGGGCTTAGAGTCTGAGAATACTCCACGAGGACCCGACTGCATACACTGACAACATTCACAAATGAATATGTTAAGCAAGGCTTTGCTACACCCTTTAGGCAGGCTTAAATATATAAGTGGCTATCATCACAAAGGAAATATGGCTTTGTCTAGAGTTGTACAAATGTGCTAAGTATACCTTCAGAGTACGATCTAAGGAGCACAAGAATGTAAATAAGTCTGGCAAGATATCATTCATCCCTCCACTAGTTTCTTCCTCAGCGATCTCCCACAGGAATCTTTCCATCAAGGTCTAAGACAGAAAAACACAACCTCAGAAAAGCGGACCAACTCATACTTCTCTTAGATAAGCACTATTTATCACTTCACAGGTTTTTCATTTAATTGAAGACACAAAAAAGTCAAAACTTGGTGCCAGACAGTGTCAGCTGGCCTTCGATCCCCCACGGGACCCTTGGCAACAATCAAGCAAACAACATGAAAATCCATTCAAAACCATCAAAAGAAGTCTCCATAAAAAATCCACCATTAGCCTTCCACTGCAGTGATCTTCTGATAACCTCTGTTTAGTAGATGGGTCAATGGGGATCCAACCAATGCTGTTGATTTCTGAGGATTCTGGTCTCTTGGGAGCCAGTTAGCAGTCTTGCGGCCTACATTCAGAAGTATAGGGGGACTTGAAAGACAACTCATTTGGGAAAATCTCCACTTGGCCATATTCATAGTGTGTGGTCTTCGAAGACAAACGATTTAATTTCAGCTGCAGTGGAATAATTGCTCCTACTTGTCAGTTGTTAGCAGCAGCAGTAAAGTAAACATAATCTCTCCTGTTCAACTGAGTTACTTGTCAGCCCATAAAGTGAATAATACATAGCAATGTAAAATAGATTTTTCAATAATGCTATTATTACTTCGATATAACCTATGACATGGACATATCCGATAAACAGGTAAGAAAGCAAAACCTACCAGAGGTTTTAACGCGCCATCAGATAACACATTATTGTCGTCTTCTTTTGAAGACATACCTTGATAAATTCACAGTTATTGAACCCACAGCTGCAGTTACAGATCAGTGTCACACACAGATAGAGTTCCCACCCTAATAGTACAGTATCCCTCACTGCACCAGCTCTATAACCCATTTTATCATTACACTACATTAGTTGCCCTCTGCCTAATGCGAGTCCATCTTTTTGTCTGACAACTTAATAGATTGACGAACGAACGTGTCCTGCAGCCTCTTATGCTTAACCAGTGGCACAGTGATCCATCTGCTTAACAGCATGAGGGGATATTCTCAAAAACAAAAAAACACGAGACTCAAAGCTACTTTAATATATTCAGCTCAAAATCTTCCTGACTCAAGCATTTAACCCAAGGCCTAAGTGTTAACCCGTACAGACGTACCAAACAGTGAGGCCATACTATGTATTCAATTCAGCAGAAATCTGCACAACCAAAGCTAATAAATCCTCTGAGAAAATAAATATGCAGTTGTGCCTTCCTAATTCACAGTCTGCATTCCCTTAATACCACTGATAGTTATGTGCTAATATGTCATGCCGAAAAACACATTTTAAACACCGTCAACCTTTGACGCCAAAGCTACAATATGTTCATTTTAGACAATTGGGTGCACAGCTAGACTAATCCTGTACCAGTCTCAGAGAATCTGACTCTAACCAATCGCAACAAAGCAGAGTTCATTTCTACTCTACACCACGCCACCTCTCCAGCAAGGAGAATGTGATGCCAAGTGTCTCTTTTCCAACAGACCTTGCCAAAGTCTCACATCCAAGCTGGCAAATGTCCGGCCATGGGATGAGCGCAGGAGGCAGCAATGGCTCACATCCTGACCCAAAAATAACAAGCACAACAAAGATGCTCACGATACAGCCCAAGGCGGACATTTTCTTTGCCTGAACTCCAAATACAGAGGCATTTTAAGCAAGAATCTGTGTCACTGGGATTCTCCCAGCTGGGGCAAATCATGTTACATCAACATAAAAAAAAACACAATCAAGCGAAAGTTTAGACGACATGTGAAAAGACATTGAAATGAACACTGACCTCCAAGCTGTACTCTTCCACCGTCCTCTTAAGCGGGTCCACAATCTGCCAGCAAATGAGGATGCATAAGTCGATTAGCAGCATCCCGCCAACGATGATCAACAACTTCTGGTCCTTTATGATCTGAAGGGGGCGAAAACAACATAAGATGCTTGTATTAGCCGAATAGTTGTGTAATTATATTTGTTGTCTGTGGAGCCATTTTAAACATTTCTTTTTGACCACTGTAATTATGTGATTCTCATCCCATCTCAGGACCTGGAGCCCTGCTGGTTTCATTCAAACATCTAATCAGGGACTGATTACAATGCATTTAGCTGCAATTAACCACCTACTAGGATAGGAAACCCGCCAAACTGTCCAAAAGTCCAAAAGATCAAGACCTAGTGCACAATTTGATACTGACACATGTAGTATATATTTAGCAGGTTGCACTCCAATGGCCCAGGACTGAGAACCAGTGGGGGACATTCAGTCCATCAATACTCTGCCACCGGAAAGCCAGGATTTGTTACCTTTTGGCCAGAGAATGTGGAAAAGATCCACCAAACAAGAGCCAATGCTGTTGACCACCAAAGCCCCTCTTTTTAACCATGAACTTTAGAGGGATGAAAGCCGTGACCTGTTTGTGATCTTTATTTATAATAGTGTTTGACTCTCTGGAACAGCAGATCAAAGGAAAGGTCAGGGAACACAGGCTGGGCTGTGTTTGGAGAGTATCATGTAGCCCAGATGCAGCACAGTGGTCTCACGTAGGTCTCCATCCGCCGGTGGGGCATGAGGGGGTTGTTTTTTGATCTGGTGTCTTTTGATGGTGTTGTCATTGAACAAATAAGACAATGGACATTTCTTGTAGGAATACTGCAATGCTTCAGGGCAGCTTAGCGGAAGATATAAGCAGAGTTGGACAAATGTCTGCTTCAAAGCCAATGAAAAAATATTTGACGACAATAAAAATACCTGTACATTTTGGTCAAATCTGGCTGAAAAAACTAACATTCTATCATTCCAACAAGTAAATAGTTGTGACAATTTCAGATATTTTAGGGAAATTTACAAAAGAAAAAGCTCCACCATCTGCTCAACTGTGATATGTTACTCTGCCAACTGCGTCTGCTAGACAAACTATGTAATGACTCTAAATTACCTGAAGTGTTATGTAATACTGGCACTCAATACATATCTACTAATGTGTCTACTAATAGATTTGATTCAGAAATAAACAGAATCATTTAAAACATTGAATGTGCAACTTGATCCTGAAATATAATTTTTTTCTTTTTATTCTCGACAACTAAGCAAAGCCCACCCACTGCCCGTGGGATGTGGTTCAAAGCTCTGAAAAACTTAAGTTCTCCCTGAGTTATGAGTATTGTTTTCAAGGGCAATAATGAACTTTCACGCTCAAATACATGTATTTTATTTTTTTAAACTTGGTTGCATAAAAACAAAAATCCATTTACTGTGTAGTGTAAACCAACAAGGCCATGGGCTAGCTATGTCTGCTGGGATACTGTAACATAATTCAAGTTAAAATGTGTAGGGCGCTGTAACAACAGTATGCTACTACTTATAAACAAGATCCAGGAAGTGGGGTGACATGTTATTTTCAACTCAACTGAAGTGAACGTGTGTACATATGTGTCTATGTATGCAGGCACGTGTAATGAGTTAATGGGTACAGTGTGTTTGTTTAGCTTTGCCCTATTTCTGTGTGTGTGTGTGTGTGTGTGTGTGTGTGTGTGTGTGTGTGTGTGTGTGTGTGTGTGTGTGTGTGTGTGCACATCCAGCAATATATCACAAAGGAGTACTCATCAAGATAGGCAGACTGACAAATAGCTGCTACAGGGGCCTTGGAGTAAAGGGTTGTGTTTTGAAAGTGTGTATGTTTATCTGTGTCTGTGGTGTGTGTATATAGAAAAGGAGGACGTTGATTGACAGCCCCCCCCCCCCCCCCACAGCGTCTCTGGCACTGAGCTCTTTAAGAAGTGAAGGAGTGCCGGCCGTAGCCCGCCGAGAGGAACCCTTATCGAACACACCCCTGATTTACAATCTGTGCACTCCTCGAAAAAAGGTGGAGGGTAGTCTGGGAGAAGGACTGAGGGATGCAGTTCCAGCCCCACTGTTAACTGTTAAGATGGTTAACACTTGTGGTCGTCCCTCCCCTGACAGCGGTTGACAGAGATTTCAGGGCAACAACAGCAACTATCGCTCTTCTGAAGCCAAAGCACCTGCACTTAATCAGTGTGGAGGAAGTGTGATGCGTCTGTGTGTCCTGCAAACAGACCCAGGCCATGAACCAACAGATAATACATCTTGAGGTTTAAGGGCCAAAATATGCAGTCGGGGTAAATGCCGCTTGTGAAGAAACATTGGTTTTGTCTCTGTTAGCCAGGGGAAGAGGGTGGGAGAGGGGGAAGTGAGCCAAGATATTTGGGAATGAAGGGTCAGGGCAAAGCTAGAGAGCTCAGAGAGGCAAAATTGTTTTGTTTTCTTTGACTTTCAATAAGACAATGAATAAAAAAAAAAATGAGGCCATGCAGGTCAAGTGTCATTCAGTTGGAAAAAGCTGAAAAAAAGGGGTGTTGATCATTTCCCTGACCCCATCGCAGAGTTGCAGTGGAAACAGATAAAGCAGAGCTCGGTCATGACTCCTTATCTTGTAACCTGTAATCTGGACTATCTGTGTCTTCATATATCCTTTGCCCTCTTTTTGCAGCTTTCCCCTTTTTCTTTTCACTTTGTCCAACCTACTTTCTTTGCCATTTTGTGCCATGTTGTTTGTCTTGTCCCTTGTTCTGCCCTGCTTTGCCTTCCTCCGTCTGTCTCTCCACCCTCCCTTCTGCCAATCCCTCCAACCTCTCCGACTCTTTGATCCATCCCTCTTTCCTCCCTCTCTTCCTGCTCTCTCTCTGGCAGGCCACCCACACTTCCTCCAATATGCAAGAGGGTGAGAGAGAAAGAGAGACAAAGAGAGGGGAGAGCAAAATCTATAAATACAAAAAGGCCAACACTCAGTGAGCTCGGCACCACTTTATATAACTAGGCCAGTGAAACAGATTGTGTCAGATGTTTAAAAAGCCATTTTTATTTCTGAATCCTTTTTTTCACAGAGAAGATTCTAAAAGCAGGTGCCAGGGGCTGCCAATCTTTGTTAAAAAGTACGAGTGTGAATACAAGCCCCCTCACACAGTGGGCAATGATAAGCTTCCTAAAGAAGATTGTCAGGTCTACATGTTTTATGGAGATGTTTGTGGTTGTGTGAATGTTTATCTTATCCAACAGATGTAAATGGTGTGATAAGAAAAAAAAAGGTTCAGAACCAGATTCAACCAGAATAGATTATACACATTTTTTGAGGCGTCACATTGAGCGGCAAAATCGAATCATTTCATCCTTGAGACCAGGTGGCCATTTTTGCAAAACTTCAAGAAATTCCTTTATGGCATTCCTGAGATAACGCGTTCAGTGACCTTGATCGTTGACCTTTGACCACCAAAATCGAATTAGTTCCTCCTTGAGTCCAACTGGACGTTTCTGCCAAATATGAAGAAATTCCCGAAAGGCGTTCCTGAGATATCACGATTACGAGAATGGGTACGTACGGATGGACAGACGGACAGACGGACAACCCAACAAACATAACGCCTCTCAACTGTCGCTGAGTGGAAGCATAAAAATGTTTTTTTTTGATAAAAAAAATCAAAGTGCATTCGTCAAGGAGGCATACAAAGTACAAGTACTAGTATTTGAGCCATGTGTGTCATAATATGAACAATCTAATTATTAACTTCTGCTATAAATAGTACTACTTTGAATTAGCTTTTAATCGCTCTCGTGTACATTTCATAATATATATAATATTTTTCAATACCTTCTTCTTCATCTTTACATTCTTGAAGATGGCGTGCACTCTCCAGGTCTTGGCAAACATGGCGCCAAAAGCTGTTGTGTATCCAACAATGAGGATCCATGTCCGAACCTATCAGAACAACAGGGAAAAACATAATTGTGTCACGTCTTAAACTGGTGATCAAGGCCTAAAACAACATCTGATCTGACAGGTATTTGCATTTTTCTCAAGATCTTCATTTAAAATAGCCTTGTGAAGACTTCTAAAAATAAGAAGCTGTCAGATTAATTTTTCTTCTCTAAGTGTGGTGCTCTGGGAGAACGTCCAGGACCATGGAAGCTGTCACACTCCTAAGAGCATTTCATCTTAATGAGAAACAAAACGTAGACCTCTTAGTGCTTTGGCACAGAGGACACTGCTGACGTGTTTTCAAATATTAGAATTTGAATAAAGACTATGAATAGCTACAGAGTGCTTCTGTATACTGTATATGTTTGAATGCTGCATGTGTACAAGTTTGCTTTTTATATGCATGTGTGTGAGCCCTTTCTGCGCCGCAAATACTGCAAACCCTTCACACAGTTACGCATGGCTCTCTTCACCTGCCATTCACTAACATATCTAGAGAGAGGAATAAAGCCAGGCAGGGACAGAGCACTGTGTAAAGGAGACAGCAAAAAAACAATTACACTATACATTCTCAAGGAGACCAGCACATATTGATTGGTGGCGAATGGATCAACCTCTGTGGTCCTTTGCTGAAGAAGCTTGTCTGAAGTGACGCGCTCTGTTTTGGCTCTGCAGCAAAGCTTCAGCCAGGTGGTGGCAGCTCGAGACGTGCCCTGCCTAACTTTACGCTGGTGTGCATGTGTGTGTGTGTGTGTGTGTCTCTGTGTCTGGAAGAGGGTATCTCAGTGGAAACTGGTTATCACTGTAATCAAAACTCTTTAATTAATCCAGCATCTACATAGTCACACAGTAATGCTACCTGGGGGGAGACACTTAATGTGCTCCATGCTAGCTAGAGAACCAGAGAGAGATCCAATCCCTTTTCACTTATGGTCGGTCACACAGTGCATGTGATTAGTGTTTCAGCAGTATTCTCCATATTTTAGCTCATGTACAGAACTATTTTGTTTGCCACTGGGCAAGGTTCGATTGAATAAGACTGGGAGCCAACCCCAACTTCTATTCATTATTTTATGTATTACTGAGAAGTGTTGAGGAAACTCACAGTGCAGAGGGTCTCAAACTCTTTGTCAGAGACGAAACCTCCATCCAGGCCGAACAGGAAGATAGAGGCGTAGGAGAGCATGCCTCCTAGGATGATCAGGTTGTTCATGTAGGGACTGGACATCTTGATCAGTCTGGAAGAGAACAGATGGTTAGATTACAATATAATATATTAAAATAGAATAGATGCTATTCACCAGTAATACTTCAGTAGGATATTTAGGTATTGAGGAGAGTGAAATGTGAAATAGTAATGTACCTGTAGACAGTTAAAGGTTAATCATCATTCTAATGCTTCATCATTCTTTTACTTCAATATTTCCTGTGGTTCTTCTCTTCTTTTAATCATCCCCTTCTTCCTTCTCCCTTAACACCAATCCCTTATTTACTTTCCCGCTGCACCATACGTTTATCTATTTCATATGACCCCTCCCTCCATCCTCCTACTCTCAAAGCTGGGCTTCACCAATGCTGAATGCTGACCTGTGGTTGCGGTTCTTGATGTTGAAGAACAGGAAGGCCCCTGCCATGAGCATGCCTAGTATAGTGATGGTGGACAGGATGCTGTATAGGGGTACGTTGATGTGGCGCCGCTGCAGACGCACAAACGTACGATCCTTGGGAGGCTCTACACCTATGAAGAAGATGCCAAAAGTCTTTGTTTAAGGGTGGAAATATAGAAAACAGTGGATTTCTGTAAACTTCTCCAGAGAGGTTTCTCTCTTCACAATTTAAGACCTGCTTCCTTCAAATCTTGATTCGTTCAACCACAAAATAGTGACACTGCAGTGATTTGAAACCAATTTCCTGGTCCTCCGTTACCCCTAGTCGAGTGGATGTATCTCAATGCACCACAGTCAAGTTATTGTGGTTAGACACTGCACTTTCTTATCTTTTGCTCTATTTTTCTCCCACCAGTGTGCCAATCGATTGCACTGGCATCATCTTACACATCTCCACTTACTGTGGTCAGGGATGTGGAGACAAGCATCTTAGATGGTACTGTCCAACAGTTTCTTTATGTGGGGCAAGGCCGACAAGATGGAGGGAAAGTGTGAGGGTGGTGAAGGGGGGAATAGCCAGGGGAATTAAACAAATTATTAAATATGCCAACACAGGCCAACCACGTGGGAGGAGTGAAAAATGGACTGGTAAATAATTTAGCTGATGGAGGACAGTTTAGAGCGGTAACGGAGAGCGGCGAGTCCCTATACGGAGTGGTGGTAGTGTCTGAGTATGTCTCTGAGTGTGTGTTTGTTTTGGAAAGAGTTTGGGTTCAAGTGAGCAACGACTTAGGGAAGTGCGGAGCAGGTAAGTGATTGGCTTTTAACATATATATATAAACACACATCAGATGCATCAGGACACCTTTTTCTTCTTGGGTGAGTTTTACATCCCTGAGGCCACGCTCACACAGTCACACACAAATGCATGCACAAACACTCATATCTAGTGTTCTTCATACCTTGGAACCTTATGGAGTTGTTGATGAGGTCCAGGACATCAGCAATTGCATTGTACTCTCCCACCTTCACCTCCCGGCCCTCTGTTAAAAAACACACACACACATACGAAGACATTAGAATAAATATGTGTACTTTAACTGTCCAAACTGGCTACTGGATGAACGCACCCTTTTTCTTTCACTTTCTAGACTGGTGTTACAGTTTTATCTGCAGCAAGAAATAGTTTTAAAAATCAACAACAGTCTTTATTAGGTTACTGGGAACCATGACTGTCTGTGCAAAAATGTCATCCTGGATGGCAATCCATCCAGTAGATGTTGAGATATTTCCGTCTGGATCAAAACGGTGGACCAACCGACAGACCAACTTTCCTATCCCTCGAGCCCAACCATTGGCTTAATGGTTACACCCGTTTTGAAGTTTCTTGCTTGGTTTTCCAGCGAGTCATGTTAAATATCTCACGTGGCAGCCGGAAGGCTTTTCAAAATGTAGCCCCAATGATCCGTATTTCGTGAAAATGTCACAGAGGTTACTTTGAGTGAACAAGTAAATCTGATTTAAGCACTTACTGGACACAGAGAAGAATGGTCCAGCTATAAAGTGCACAATCTAGCCCATTAGCAATTTAACAAAATATCCCTGACATTAAATTTTAAGGCACTCAGTTAAATTATCTTTTAAGATTCTTAATTTGTAGATTTCAGATAAAGCTTAATATGGACAGGAAATTGTCTTCCTGTTGTTTTAATTATCAGTTTATTTCACCTCAAGGAAACCTAAAGTGCATCGGGGTAGGGAATCATAGAAACAAGCTAACAGATAAAAAACATTAACAGCAAACAAGCAAGAGCAGATTTCAATGATAAGAATCTCCAACTTATGTGTAAGGAAATAATGAATAAAGGCAACCGGATCTGTCATCATCTCTGTTTTTATACTTCAATATACACCGACTTAAGTGTCTCCTAGATACAGTCAAGGGATTGTAAACTTATGTACTGTACATCCCAGACTGAAAACACCACTGTCTCTGTGGTGTTCTGTACAAACGCAGCTATTTCAGGATTTAGTGTTTTCTCTTTTAGACACAATAATGAGTCCCTCAGGTGTAATATTAAGGGAAGCATGACCTTGTCGGACAAGCCTGGGCCTTCACTCTTCTTGAGGGGATGGATGAGTTATTCTGATTCATTTTCTGTACGCACTACAAAGAACCTGCATTTTCTTCTGGTGTGCATGCACAAATCTGTCTCTGCGTCTCCCTGTTATCACTGTCATAGGCCCATTGAACTCCTCAGCAGCATTGTCCTTGACAAGGAAAATGACAGATAACATCAGCTTATGCGGCATCACAGGGCACTGTGCTCCCCTCTGCTCTCTGTGAATCACCTCATTTGATCTCCACTTCTGGCATCAAAGCATCAGTAAATGTTGAAAATATTAGACAGGCTGTGAGTAACAATTTCAGACCAGTACATTTTCATGTGCTGTATACACAATCAGGATTTGTATATCTCTCACGTCTTAGTGCTGTGCGAGGATCAATAACCATGTTTGCCTTGACCACGTCCTTTGTTAGGATCTAAACAGTAGGAGGGATTAAATATCCGCACTCTTCCTTTGAGATGCTTGAATACTATCCTAGCACTCTATCCCCACAGGGAATATTCATGGCTTGTAATACTCAACCTGTCGCTCAGTCTGTGCGAAGACATTTCACACCTTTTTGTTGGATTAGTCACTTTAAATATCTTGAAAAATCAGTGAGATTTGTTAACTGGACGTGAGACAACTTTTAGTTTCCTAACATTATATACTCGTGACAAAATAATGTAAGAATAAGGCTAGTGACTTAAGTAAAATACCTGTTGCTGTACTTAAGCACAGTATTGGAATACATGTGTCTAATTATTGACACGCTAAATAGATTAAGAGTTTTTTTTGATAACGTGTCCTCTTTGGAGCAGAGCCTCATGCTGGTATGAAAATTCAAATATCAAAGTGGTGATTGCTGGAACTCATTTGCAGTATAACTCTTTTATAATGCTGAAATCCAGAGATCATTTATCAACGCATGCTGACCCGTCTTTACAGAAGTGTTTGTAAATGTGATTGAATTAATTTAGAGTTATTTTATATTCGGCTCACATTAGTTTGTCTTTAATCGAGTTCATGATTTTTATTTTGTTTCATGTCAGATCTGTGAAGTTCTAACATCAATAGAAAGGCTGTTTCATTTAAACACATTGGTAGTACAGTTCAATGATATTCTTGTGAGGTATTTAAATTGAAAAGCTGTGAGAAGACTATTGCCTGGAGGTAAACTGACAGCAGTGAGGGTGATGCTAGTTCAAATTCCTGTCAGAAGATGATAGAAAAGCAGGAAATTAATTCTTACATGAGGGTTGTTGGAGATAGTAAATCCTATCATTTATCTCTAAGATCCAAAACATCTTAACCTTTTATGTATCAAAAGCTCACCTTATATGTATCATTGAACCTCTCATCTTCTGACAGAATGACAAACGCCATGTTTCCTTATCTACCTGTGCGTTGATTTAAAATCTGTACTCAGAGGGAATTTCAAGACCTCTGGTAGTGAGCTATCTCTTATCCTCATGAGAGACAGTGGGAATAAGAGCCATTGAGGCCCCTGACTAAGAACGCCTGACAGGGGGAAATGGAGGATCAGAGTCTGAGGACAGATGATAGGGTCATGTTGAGGATCACTGCCTTTTGAAATATTCAAGCCGGGGCTGTCCCTCCTCTCCTCTCCAACCAGCTCAGGCTCTCGGTGTGTCAAAAAGTGTGACAAATTCACGACCCTCGACAAGTGAGGAAGAAGTGATGGAGTGAAGGTTAAGGAGGGATGGAGGAGGAGTAATAAAGCTACAACACGATAGCGAGAGATAGATGTAGCATACGGGAGGATTTGGTTGAGGGAAGTGTGCGTTGGAGACCGAGTGTACAACCATTTCAGGGAGGAGAGACAGGAAGAGATAGAGAAGGGAAAGATGCAAGTGTGTGTCGCAAATCAATAGAGATGTGTGGCGATGATTCAGGCAAAAGCTGAAAAATATCCCCCCCAAAAAAAATCCAGCCCTAACACTACGGTAATTTAGTCATGATACCATTTACTTCATTTGTTTATGCAAAGCTGCCAAACCCTTGAGACAGATGCCCCATCACCACCCAGGCCAATAGGTTAACCTCTCACCACAAACGCACACACGCACGCACACACACAGTTTACTCACACACAAGCTTTTGCTTAAGGAGGTTCCCAGCTGAGTAAAATGACCATGAATTATTAAGTGGCAGCCATGATAACAGCTGGTCAAACTGTCTTCAATGCTTCCTTTCTTATCTCCTTCAGCATAGGGTACACTGGACCATCCTTTATGAAGGCAAAGGAGATAATGTTGTCCCCCAATTCCTTGCAGCAGCAACATTTAGAGTAAAGAGACACACCATTCGGATGTCAATAACATCCGCAGTTACTGTTTAACTCAATAATTCTTAGCTGGTATGATTTCTGTTCTTGGACTTACTTGAATTGTGCAGCATTGAGTTTGTCACTGTACTCATGTCCTATAAATGAAGTTGCTTTAAAACAAAAACTAACTCTGTAGCCTAGTGTAAGTGCAGTCGGATTCTAACACCGTGGCTGCCTTTCCGTTAGTCCTCATGAATTCTCTCTCACATCTTTCTTGACCTCAGGGCGCTTTCCATCCAGGTCAAAGAAAAGCGTCTGGTAAAAGACAGCGGACGTAATTTGTTATGAGTGCGTCTTCATCAGAGTCAAACAAATCCAAAAGTCACATTCTCTTAACCTCATAAAAGCCCGTACAATATCTAAAAACCACTCCCCTAATAAGGATCTACTACACATAAACTAGGAGAGTGGGCTACAAATAGATTCTTAATTAATAAAAAGTACATATATCAGAGATATATTAGATCACATCCATAGACCTTTCAAAAACATCCCATTAAATCAGCAGCAGCAGTAAATAGCCTGTATCAAGCAATATGAATAAGTGATGAGCAAAGCTTGACAGAAGCCTATAAAAAACAAGTCAGACATTGCTCTTCATGATGTCCTCAACTTTGTTGAGTTCAGTGACCCAGAAAGCTTCTCTACATAGCAATATGTTGATAATATCTCCACCTCTGGGGGATGGTGTAATTCTTTCGATCCCCCAAAGTTTAAGAGTAGCAGGAGAGCCATAATTACATTGAATATAGTTACATTTGAATGCATAGTCCAGATTTTTGATCCATGTGGCAATCTTGTGCTCAGCTATTCTTTGTTTAATTTGACCAACATAGACTTGCCCGCATTGACATTTCAGGATATGTGTAGAATAACAAATGAAGGATTTGATGTCCATACAAATTTACAAAGTCTTACTTTCATACTACAGGTTTATTTACTGTATTAATTTAGTCTTAGTTAAATTAAAAATATTGAAATGACTATAAACCATGTGGTCTCCTTATTTGTTACAGCCCACTGAGCCTGGGCTGTAACAGCATTAGCATACTGTACATACACGGTCAGTCACCAACAGAGGCATGCACACCAGTATGTTCATAAGCACTCACTTTCTGCTCTCTATCTCTATCTCTATCTCTCACACACACACACTGGCACACACACACACACACACACACACACACACACACACACACACACACA
>NW_022280044.1:1854711-1930415 GCF_004355925.1 Anarrhichthys ocellatus | reverse complement strand
ACACACACACACACACACACACACACACACACACACACACACACACAGAGTGTGATGTATGCAGCCAGAGGGATCAAGTCCCTCTGCACTGGGGAAGATAAGATGGTTAGGCAGAGAGGACTGAACAGCACCATGCAGTGTGCTACATACAGTCTGGGGAGCCTGGGAGCTGGGAATCCCCTGCATCAAGATGCAATCTCTTGGTTATTCTCCCACTCAGCAGGCCCTGCTGGCTCAAAAATCACCTCAGGATGATGCTACGAGGACATAGAGTATATTTTTATGTACAAACTTTGACAGTCCAGAGATAAATCCTGTCACCACGGAGGAGATCAAGCACAGTAAAGCACCATGGGCCTTATGCTTTCAAGTTTTAGATTCACCTAACCTGCCCCCACACAGACACAGAGAGTCGGGCAACTCCTTACATAAAGACTTGTGGGGATTTTAAGTGAAAAGTCTAAAATCTTTCATATTTTTCTGACAAACAACCCTTGCAGTCAAGCGAATAATGACTAACCTCTCTAGAAAAACAACTAATGAGATAAATGTGAGTACAAAGCTTCTGACTTGAAAACTGTGAAATCCTTCAGCCTCCCTTTCCTGTGTATACTGTATGACCCTGCTGCAAGCTTTTCCTAAGCTGTATTGGTCAGGATCCATTATCGGCACTGGGTACATCAACCGTGGCAGCCTTCTGGCTCGAGAAAAATTGTAAGTGGCTTTCCAAAAACTCTGGTAATCCTGCAACATTTCTGAAACAATTGCAGGTTTTATTGAACACAGATGTGTGCAGTGGCTGGAATTCAAACAAATTGTAGAACTAATTCTAACTCCAACTCAGTGGAGTCTCAAGAGCAAGTGTGGATGGCCGGAGGCGGCAAAACAAAGTTCTTTAAGATTGATAGATTGATCAAAAGGTAAAGCTTTAAAAACAATATATACAACTGACTTAGCAAAACCAGAACAGAAAATGAAGACAGGTTAATGTGAGGAGTAGAGTAGTATTAGTGTCACTCATACCTTGGAACTGGTTAAATTTGATTGTGCCCATCCTCTCTCCGTTCCGAAACATGACTTGGCCCTAAAAAGAAGGAAAAAAAAACCAAACACGTAAAACATTGGAAACACACATTCTATAACTTAAAATATATTTTAAGTGGTAAAACATTTTATTCTGCTGAAGAATATGCAGCGTCAGCAGTTCAGTGAATTTCAGTAGAAACTTTAGTTTCCTGATTCTAGGAGTCAGACAAAGGGCAGAGTCTTGGCTCCTGCACACACTGCATCTCATTTGATTAGAAGTTGCCAAGATTGATCTGTTCATAGGAGGTAAAACAAAATTATCTTTGAGCAAATTCTTTTGCTAATATCTTTGGAACCATGTCAGGTCAGCAAGGCTGCTTGATTTAACATTATGTTTGCTCACATAGCATTTGTACAGATATGAGTCTTTAAAAGGCAACTGTGAGACTCACATTTGGCTTCAGAAAAGTGTGTAGTGGTCAGTAAATGTAGTGACGATTTGTTTGGTCAACGTGAATTTCTCCACAAAAATATTAATTTTTTTCGGTCAATCAACCACCCGATAGAAAAAACAATTGGACGTCTTTGATTTGAACTCAACAGGAACGAGACAGCAATTTCAAGCCAGGCAGCGTCTGCCAAACGCAGACAAGGTAGACAAAAGCAATTCAACTTTGTGGCAATATTGTGAGACATATTCAAATCAATTTGGCTTCTGTCGCCTTATCTCTCCCATGTATTCTCAGTCTTCCTCTCTCTTGTTCTATTTTCTCCTTCCCCCCTGTCTCTTTATCTCTCTCTCCCTCTTCATCTACCAAGACTGTTCAATTAATTCAGCCAACCATCTGCTAACAGAGCTCCATAATTACACATTTAACTGGGCTCACATATTACTGTCTGGCTAACAAAACAGGTGAGAGTGGAGAGTGGGACAGACAGACAGATAGATAGATAGACAGATAGACAGATAAACAGATAGATAGATAGACAGATAGAGATATATTTAGAGATGGAGCATTTGCATTAGCTGATTAAAAGACAGCTGAGGGGGGAATGTGGGGAAGGAAGCTGGAGAGCCAATTTTGCCTCAAAAAGATGGCACGCTTTGAAGTAGCAGAGCAGGATCCCACCCCTCTGTTTGAATCCCAGGCTTTGTGCGTCATCTTTGATGTCAGTGTGCATGCACTTAATATGTTGTCACATTATGCGTATGTGCATGCATGTGGCCCTATCCCTGATGATGCATTTGTGTGAGCAGAACAAGCTACTTCTGAGACACAGGGCATCCAGTGCTGCCTTTACCCTGGTGATATACAGCCAGATCCTCTGCTAACAATTTCACACCCCAGTGTCAATCTGACTTGTCAACACTAACAAGTTTCCTTTCGTCACACACTGCTCTTTACTACAATATGCTATGCGATTATGCCTGTAGTATAAGTAGGACAGTGCAGTGCACCCTGGTTCAGCTCATTAGATATTACATTCAGATAACTGTGGTGCGTAAACAGGGTCAGACAATGTGGGATGAAAATAGGGCAACTTGACTTGATGACTGTGAGCGTATGTGTCAAGGTTTCTAGAGTAGCTAGCTTCATCATAATGCTCTCGCTATGCATTAGCATTGCCGCCATAATTGCCCTTCACATCAGCAAAAGGGGAGCTAACACAAACCTTAATGAAATGGCGTGTAGTTATTTTAACAGCCCCCAATTTGTTCTCTCAAGTGTATACACGGTTTGGAGAATATGCAAAGTATATCAAACATATGCAGAGGCACTCACTCTTACATTCTTAATTGCAAATAAATGTCTGTGCGACACAGATTAAATTAACCTCCTATGACCAATATTCAAAGGAGCTACTGTAAAGCCCTCTTTCTACAAGATATTATGCTCCTCTGCAACTCAGGCAACCTCACTGGAGTGTATTGACCCAGACAGGTGTCGCTTGTCTACTATTCAAAGGATGTTCAGACCTGAGTCACAATGTTGGCTGATAGAGCAATCACTGTGTCTAGGCGTGCATGCATGTGTGTGTGTGACTTTCTGAGGTGAGACGGTGGAGGCGGCCAGGTATCTCACTTTGGCTGAGGAGGTGAGAATACTGTCAGTGACAGGTGTGCCGAGGTCAAATGAAATGTCAGTCTGTGGGCTGCGGGTGTGACATCCTCCGGGCTTTCAGGGTTTGAGTTGGAAACCCTGTCAATGTGAATGTAACTGTGATGCACACGCATACACACACATTAATAGTGAAAAACAAATGCACGTTACTCTCCCCCCTCTGTTTTACCTCCGTGTGGCTGTTTGAGATGACTGTCAAGCCTCGGGTTGTGCTACTCACCATTACCCAGAAAGACACTGATACCAACACGATGACCACTGACCACAGTTTATTTTTTAAAAACAGCAACGCAAACATTTTCCCGCACAATATGCTGTTTCTCTTCCCATCAGCCCTCCGGGGTACATTCCAGTGTACATCATCCTGTGGTTCTAGCAGCTATCTGCACTCTCTGTGCCCTGAAAGTCTCTCCCAGCTAATGTCAGCCTTTTTCTCTATGGCCCTGACAGCAGCCAGATCAATACTGTGAAGCCCTCCATGATCACTCTCCTGCTGCGGCTGTTAAGAATTCAGCAGCAGGACTGAGATCAGTGCAGAATGGACATGGTTTGGTCCCATGAGACCTGTGTGTTTACACAGCAAACACACGGCGTAAAATCGTGACAACAGGAGAGACACGAGGCTCATGTCAAGGTGTGATCCCATATTACCAAGCACGCATGCACACATTTAAACCAAGGGCAAGCAGCAATTCCACTACACATGGATTTATTGTATTGGAAACCCAGTAGGAGTCATTGCAATTCACAAGCAAACCGAATGAGTTGTGTAATAGCCCCTTTTGAAATCTGAATACGAAAATAGCATAAAAGATGTATGCAGTGTGGAAGGGAAATTGCCTTCCTATGTCTTTGTTGGTCATGCATGGGTGGAAGTGTCTATGTACTAGGTGTGCTACATACAGGGAACACTTTTGATCTCATTTCATGTATCTCCTAAAAGAGCAACTTCAATAGTGAACAGATGTCAAATCTTTGGGCACAAAGATGCATTTAATTATTTTGCAATGCCGCTGTATTTATACCACGTATTGTTTACCACATGCACACGATTCTATCTCAGATTTTTTTTCATACCAATCAGGATTGTGGTTGTAAAAAACAAACGCATCATTATAATGAGAATTTAGATTTTTTTTTAGGACCTCAGCAAAACAAGAGCAATCAGATTTACTGTCAAATTACCACCATGTCCATTTCCCATTACTTCTTGTTGTTACGTAAAGCTAAACTCTCAAAATCAACACTCTCACTGTCTTGTTTAAAATCTGAATGCAGGACTTTTACTTCTAATGAAGTATTTAAACACTGTGGTATCATCAGTAAACTCAAGTAAAGGACTTCTTTCACCACTGATGGCAACATGTGTAGAATCAATATGAGTCAATACTAATATTAAGGACCGGAGAGAAGAGGATTGCTATTCTATCCAACCAACCTAACAGGACTTCATTATCCATTTGTGTGACGCGAGTAAAACGTGGATGAAATGCTACATGGCCATCAATATTCCTGCACGGCTTTGCATCCCCGAGTCTCTGAGGAAAGACTCAATGTCAGCCTGGTCCTAATCAGCAGCCCTGGTCTGAGAGTCTTGAGTAGAGGGGTGAGGAATGACGACCCGAAGGATTAGGTAGAGTTCTGCAACACACATACACCTCTAGGGACACTAGCCAAAGAGGAGTTCACAATAACATCAGTCAGTTCTTGTACTGATTTTCTCAAGGCTGTTTTCTCTTTCTTTTCTTCTCTTTTGTTCTGTTGAAAACTACACTGTATCTGTATTTATATCATATTATATCCATTTCTCTCTTGTGTTCCACCCTGACTTCAGTCTCTCACCTTTCTACATTTAGTAAGTGTTTATTACCTCCCTAATATTCCAGTATAGCCAATCTTTCTCTCTTTTCTCCTCCTTTTTTGGCCATTTGTTTGAAAACAGTTGTGAATATGATATGAGTAATGCCCTGCATGCCTACTGGCTGTCTAGGCGGGTAGCAGCATGGTATCCTCAAATAATGGGAGTGTCCTTTACACAGAAACAGGAGATCTCCTCTAACAGCTCAATACAGCAGCAAGAGTGAGCACATGCACAGGCGCGCGCACACACACACACATACATACAGCCTGTAGATAGCATAGCCACCAGGATCAATCTTGAATGCATTGGAGTGAGTCGGCAGCACCAAATGACACCACTTTAGGCGTCATCCAGAGACAAGGATAGCTAAGTAACCTTCTCTGCAAACAAGCTTCCAGCCTTACAGAGCAGTAATTGATGCCTCTATGCGTTTCTTGATTTTGATTTTGCCAACTCCATACTGTACAAACATAGAACATATATAGTTTATAGGCATAGACACAGATGGATGTCCTTCATCAGTGGTAACATTTTATGTGGTGTTTTGATTGTGTGGCTTTAAACCATGTTTTTGATCTTGTATGTACTGACTGAATGAGTGTCTTTCTTCTTTTCCCTCACTGTACCGTATATATCCCTCGTCAATATTAACAAAAAACATTTTTCTTGCATGCACATGTAAATGTAGATGTACAGTATAGTGTCTGGGGAGTATCCTTGTGTAGACAATAGGAGCTCTGCTTGCTCAGTTTACATTTTTTTAGTGAGTGAAGGAAGAGAAACCTATTTAACTACCAACATGTCAGACTGTGCCATATTTATACATTATGTCCATATTTAAAAAACAAAAAATTAGCAATTTGCTGCTTCACTTACTGTAACACCAAAGAAGTTGGTCTCATTCATGACGTCCAGCACCATTTTTCCCACTTCGCGGTCATCCACAGTGAAGTTATGGTAGGTGTTCTGCCGTTTTTTTACCCGGAGCAGTTCCATCACTCGAGTCAAGGTTTTAGCAATGACCCACATCCCATCGTAGGCAAAGCCATGAAACTTGCTGGCCTCCACACCTTTCTGCTGAAGCTCTCGGCTGTACTCCCTCTCGTAGTCCTTAGGGGTCTGAAAGACAGGTAAAAAAAAGAGATTAGAAAGAGAAAATGTGCATCTCCAAACTGATGCAAAGTCAGAGTTCCCACTCTTTTATTATCATTTTCCAGGATTTTTCTTGGACATTTTCAGTGATCTAGCTGGTATGACAGACAAGGATCACGGCATACATTAATGTGTTCCTCGCTGTAGAAGTCTAATTTAAAAGACGTGCAATCTATGGCTATGACTCATCTATGAAATAGTCTTTAACATGCTTAGAAATGATCAGAATGTAATGCAACCATGCCGGTAGATGTACAGCTTTATTGTGAAGCTACCACTATAAAAGATAAACATTTCATGTCATGTTATGGTTCATTTTACATTAAAAAAGCAGCAATGCGTTTGAGGAGACAATACTACAAATTAAGTAAAATAGTCCTGTATCCAGCCTGTGTTTTGAGCTCCCATTTATTGTTTTCGCCCTGGCTTACCATTCATTATTATTCAACTCTCTTAACACACATTTGAAACCATTGCTCCAAGCCAGAATCTAATCACAAACCTTATACTTTTGCAGGCAAAACCAGCAAGCACATCAATTTTAGCAACTAAGCCAAACATGCCAACCAATTTAGTCATTTAAAACAAGCTGGGAAGAAAGCAACATTGTGTAATGTCTGCGTTTATCACAACATAACCGAGAGCTTCCTATTCAAAATACTCCCGTCAATACTACGATCTTGAACATTACTTTGTCTTTTCAGATGGCATTGTTATCCGTGTGGGGAGCTCTGATATAATACACTACTCGTTCATTCTCAGCTAAAGGTAAATGAGAGAATTTTGAAATAATTTTCCAGAACAACACAAGATTTTACATGACATTTTAGGATAATTTTCTCTCATTTTCTATGAGTTTTCAAAGATTGGAAAATTTGTTTTCCAGGACGCATGGGAACCCTGAGAGTTACTGGAAATGCTGTTTTAGCATCAATGCTACGGTACAGGGTAATGCAGTGTGAAAATAAATCCCAAGATTGATCTCTGGTTTAAAAACATGCATCTAAAGTGTCTTTTTGTGGAAATGGTATATATGCTTGCGATATATTATATATTCAGACACAGAAAAAACTTGTTGTAGAAGATCACCTTCTTGGTACTGTATATTTTTTTCCCTTTGTTTTATTTAAACTGACATAACATTTAATGACACATTGAATTACTTAACACAACACTCCTGTGAAGTATAACAGTGGGTGTCACTCACCCTGCCAGAGATGCCCTTAATCTGGCGAGCACTGAGTGGCTCAAAGTCCACACTGATGTATCCCTCCATGGCTGTGAGCAGCTTCTTGGTGGTGCAGTTGGTGCTGTTGGCTTGCTCCCACCAGTTGCCCTGGTACCAGCCGGGGATAATCCACTGGTATTTACTGCCAAACATGTTAAGATTATATGCCTGGGAAGGGGTAGAAAAAAGACTGGAAGTTGAGGCAATATAACAGCAGGAGATACAGTATAATATATGGAGATGAACTTTTGTGTAATTACTATTATGTGAGCTGCTAGAAAACTGAGAATACTGAAATCATGAACTAAGCAACAAGAGCAAAACATTGCACATGAGCCAAAACCATATAAAGCCAAATTATGTAACCGCAATCACTGAACCAATTGTACACCAAACAAGATTTGAATTACTTGGCAAGATATCTGACAGCTTTCACTTATAACTGAATTTAGACTAAGGACTTACGCAGCAGAAGACTTTGGATGCCAGGTTCTCGTCAAACTGGCCGATGATTATTCTAACATCGTTGTCCTGAAAAAATAAAGAATAACACTTCATGACTAAAATGGCAAATATGAGCACCATGCTCACACAGATTTCTACAGTAAATATAAAGCATATATTTGAAATGGCTTGTACTGCATCACTGAAGCAGTGGCTGAGTCGCAAAATGTCGATCCATAACAACAGAGACATAAGTGTCAGGGAGCAGAACTGCTTTATTTGCCAACCAGCACAGATATACATGGAGATTCGGAGAGCACACTGCCTGATGATTGACTCTGTAAATAATTCAGATTGCCCGGGTGGAAGTGCAGCATGTTTCATGTTGGGAAAAAAAAAAATCAGACTCTGGGACCAACAAAATAATTGAGTGTGCACATGCGTATGTATAGTACTGTACAAACACAAGCACAGGCCTGTATGAACACATGTTCACACAAGTGGATGGTGACAAACGCACACATTACAGTGCAACATTGCCCCAAAGCTAATCCAATAATACTGACACAGGTTTGATGAATCAACATATGCTCAACAAAGCTAGAGGTGATGTGTGATGGATGGAGAAAAGTCTATCATAAAGCCCTTATTCAACCACGGCACTTCATACAGAAAGACACCAAATCTAGAAGCAATTTAACAACAAAAAAGGAAATCTGAAAACATAGAATTTAATGGTGGACCTACTTTAACATTTTGGTATTACTCACCGACAGTTGTCTAATAAACACACCAGCTGTATTTTCAATGAACCTACTGTATAGTGTTCTGCCTTTATTCTGGATAATGAGAAGCCATTACGAATACAGTTCATGAAGTCATCTTCCCTCAGGCAAGCACTACCATATGTCATGCATCCACAAATCAGAGGGGGCAACCAATCACTGTCATTTTAAATCCAATTCCTCTAGGCGATTAGACACACAAGGAGCTACCCAACAGCCAAACAATGTAGTTATTCCTCTAAATAGATTGGATGTACTGGATATATATTATATAGAGAAATCAGAAAGATTAGTTAGATATATGATGACGGATGAATAGGTGGATATCTATCTTTCTGTTGGTCTGATAGATGCTAATGTGCTACCTGCAACCCTAAGATTTCTTTCAAAACAGAATTATCTATATAGGTTCTAGCATTGCATATGGGAGACACACACACACTAAAGATATGAAAACTTTCAGAAAGCTGAGCAGTTCAATCTAAAGGCTTCTTTTGTGGTTTCTTATTAAAGCCAGAAAGCATTCTGAGACATTTAAAGGGGTCTTTTGTAAGAAGCCCTAAGTGGTGTGTGTGTGTGTGTGGGTGTGTGTGTGTGTGTGTGTGTGTGTGTGTGTGTGTGTGTAAAGTGCAATTGGCTGCTCAATAACACTGCCCTACACTGGAGGAAAGGCACTTAACCCAAATGACTCCAGCCACGGCGTAGGACCACAATATCAGTATAAATTCTGGCCTGCCTGGCAAAAACATGAAAAGACTGTGTATGGTGTGCAAGGGCATGAGTGAGTGTGTTGTGTTTGTTTATCTAGATGGACTAGGTCACTACAGGGCTCCACATCACCCTTGTTGCTTGAGCTTTTATATAACTATAACAATAATTGCTTTCAAAGAGGGTAGTGTTAAGGGCAGCCTTGCCTGCTTTACCCGTGACAGGGTTGTTTGTAACTTTATGATGGTGATTTATACGTGATAATGGTTTCAGTAATACTGTTCCTTATAAGCCCGATCAGGCACTGTTAAGGCTTATTAGGCGCACACACACACACACATACTAATGATGGTCGTTTTTATGAGCTTATGGGAGATGGGATTTGTAGACTGGCAATGTGTTGCTACTTCCACACTAAACCTAAACCATCTCCCCTCATGTCTGTTTGTAATGATTTCTGTGCATACAGATTTGTGTTTGATCGCTAATTGATGTATAACATGTGAGCAATACATGTTATACATACTGTTATGAACACATATGTGGCATTATTATCTGAACTGGCCTTTAAAATAAAAGTTTGTCAGTATGCGTCATAATATCTGAGCATTTCTGACCTTGTCAACAAACTCAAACACAGTCTGCTAACCGTTGGAGTTTCACATCTAGAATATGGTGGAAGGAGGACCGTGTTTTCTGTTTTAACAGTGAGAGATTCTTCCTGGAACCTGGTGGGATTTAGGGATTTGGACAAGCAGAGGTGCTTCATCAGAGAAAAACACTGCAGATTACAGGAACTGCAGCTCTGATGATATTATCAATAACAGATAATATGAAATGGACAAACTTATAATGATAATATCTGTGCAAACCATTTGTCTTGAGCCTTGTCCTCTTTCTTTTCATTCCCACAAGACAATGCAGCAAGCAAAACTCATTCTGTATTAAAGACAAGTTTTGTTTACAACCGGGAGTCTATTAGTTTATTATATGTTTAAATCATGGCCAATAAACAGTACCAACAGGGCTAAAGAGGTAAGGTGGATATGTGTGCTCAGACCACCACAAATACATTCACAACCCAAGGGGAACACTGAATTCTGAAATTGGAAATAGCTGCTTTTCAAATTATGTATTAAGCAAAGGATAAGTTAAAGTTTTACATAAGAACAATATTTGAGAATAATATTGAAAGTTATACATGTATGTATGGTCCTTTGTCATGCCAAAATTGCTGCATCAGTGAGACAAAAAAATGTTTAAAAAGAAATGGACCTTTCCTACGTCATATCTGCGGGGTAAGAGTCCTGAATGCATGATGAATAATTCAATCATGATAAATAATAAAGTGTTTTGGACTTAATTTAGATTTCAGGACATTTATTCTCATGTGGCCCTCTATCGAATGCAAGCTCCCTTAATTGACCTTCAGTCACCAAAAATGTTGAAAAGCCCTGGTCTATAAAATGTATGCTATCATTGTTATTTTAATGTTCAATTAGAAGAAGAAAAAAAACTTGATTGTGGGTAAAATTAGAAGGTACGTATGGGGGTTTCATGTGTAGGCCTGCCTTTGTTTTCTGATGTTGTTTCGTCAGCCTGTCCAGTAACAGGAGAGAAGAAGAGATGAAGATGAAAAAGCAGAAATCGACGAAGAAATGTTGAAGGCTGCTTCGATACCTCGCAGCAGAAATGCCTGTCTGCTTTTTGAATATTCCAGCTGGATCACAGATGTAAGTGCTCTATTTGTGGATCACACAGTGACGCCATGGCCCCCTTATCCCCCCCACACACACACAGTCGGACATATACAATCACACAACAGAGAAACAAAAAAGAACAGGCTTCACAACGGAATCTGTGTCACCCTCTACCTCATCATATTACGTAGCTGTCAGGGAGACAGAAAACTGCTATTGCGAGAAGAGAGGGAAACGGACCATTAGGGTGTCAGAGTGGCCCCCGCCCACCCTCTCCAAACGTTCTGAAAAGCTTTCGAGGCAACACTGTGATTTGAATATTTAGAGTTGATCAAGGAAGGATGGTGTCAGCTTACAATGTCAGCCCTCAACATTTAGAGTTACACATATATTTTGGGAAAGACAGCTTATCTCGCCGTTCCTTCTCTATCCCTCTGTCTTATCACCTCTCTGTTGCATTTCTTTCAACCTGCTCCATGTTGCATACGTCATATCTTCCACTTTTTTTCTTTCTCCAACTCTGCTTTCTTCGCTTCTTACATCTTTTCTCTCACTGTGCTACGTAACTTCCTATGAACAAATATATTTAGACTCCTTTACACTGAAACCTTGTATGTTGCCAGTAAAGCTGCACCAGACACCGGGTCATGTATTTGATTTACTTCCATTGACAACATTTTCAGCTGTAAACAATATGCGGCACTGACTCATTGTTCAAATACAACTGAGGCCAGAAGCAACACTGTCTGCCTGTGGAGAGAGTTTGGATAATTTAGCCTTCAAACTTGACTGCATTTACATCTGATTCTTTTGCATTTTTGCTACATCAAAGCAATGATCTGATCAACCATGCATGTTAGTACAAGGAATAAATGGCTGAAGATATGTAGGTCTAACATCTCAATATTGGCCCAATAATGGTCTACTTCTGTCCTGTCTCATTAAATGTTAAAAGAGAGAAGAAGAAGAAAAAATAAACCCTGTATGCATGTGTACCAGCCAATACAGTGTCCTTGTTAAGCTGCCCTGCTCTATACAGTCAAAGATGGACAATTCTCTGACAACGTATTCATTGTCCAAGATTGACTTTGGATGGCATCAACTCATACACAAATACAGTATTAAAGAAACAAGTAGAATTGTGACTCTCTTCATCTCTTTCATCCGAATAAACCTTGAATCATGTGACTTTTTTATTCGTAGTTTGAATTGTTCAGGAATGATGACTTACCTTGAGCTTCTTGACATTGACACAAGGGTCATTGGAAAAACTTTCTGTATCTGCAATCTGAATGTCTGCTTTCTCCAGCTCATTAGTTAGATCATTCCTCACCTAAAAGAGGCGGGGGGGGGAGAGAGAGAGAGAGAGAGAGAGAGAGAGAGAGAGAGAGAGAGAGAAGGCGTTGATAATTTACCATGTAATTTGTTCATTGCTCTGTTCACGGTATGAACCTTTATGGGTGACACTCCCCCGGGAACTTCCTGGTTGTCGTCTAAAAAGACAACTGTCCTACACGTTCCTTGTCACATGGATTGACATTATTTTTTGATTCATAACTGGCCATTCACAATTGAGGATAAAGTGGGGGAAATGCAGGGAAAAAACATTCATGTAATCAAAAAGATTGCCATTCAAAACAAATGCGTGAATCCATTGATGAGCTTTAGATAATCAACTTACTTCCAGTAGCTGTAAACTCCACGAGAAACAATCGATGAGGTTGAAGTAAAAGCTAATAGAGTATGATTGATTAAATAAGCATATATATTTCTGCTTACTTAATTTAACTCCGACTATGATCTTGAAATATAAGTAGAACCCTTTTGTTCAAAACAAAAATGTTTGAATACATTTTTCAAACAAAACCATCACAGGATATCTTGCTGACAATTTCCCATACACCTCTTAACAATAATACTTCAAGTTTTTAGATCTTATATCTGTATACAATGTATATACAGTAATGTGTATACAGTATGTACAAAACAAGATAGATAGATGCAGGCTATTTAATGTTTCGAGCTTGTGTCTGAATGCTGTATCTTAAATTGTGAGTGGAAAGACAGAAACACAAGCATCTTAACATCACAGCATGACAGACATATTGCTACGGAAGACATCAAAAACGTCATCATTATGATTTAACTCTCTCTGTTCAATGTGGATTGTAACATCTGTCAAACATATATGTGTTTGTTTTTTTCAGAATGACACAAGAAAGCACAATTTTATGCATTGCATTGTCTCAACTGGTAAAAGAAAATGATATATTTATAAAAGATAAGACAAATGTACAGTACTGTAAATGTATCTGCAGCAACTGAACATCTGCTTTGATGTATTGGTTCAGTGGAATGCTGGGTAATGGGATCAGAGAAAAAGGAGAATGGAGCAAGTACCCCACAGTGATGGCGAGCTTGATGTGGTTTATCAAACTGTCTCTCGCTTTCTCTCCCCTAACAAACACACATACTAGGATTCATCCCTCTGGCTTCCCTCCTCAAACTACAGTTTTAGAAAAGGCCTTTTTTTCACCGCAGACATTTTGACTTGTCATAGAAGGAAAAGCACAATTGTAACTGATACCATTAATGATAGCTCTGTTCCATTTAGGTGCTCTAGTAAGGCAGGACAATGAGCCAGCATGCACAATATCAGGGCCCTGGCATGGGATCAACTCCATGGAAAGCAAACATTATAAATGTTACGCCTGTGTCGTCAAAACGTCAAACTGAGGTTTACTGTTGACATCTTGTCCTCTCTCTTTGGCCTTTTTTTTCTGATGTCCTCCGGCCATGCCCTGCAGCCATCGGCCTCTCCACCTTCATCCGAGAGTTTGGCATTAGGGGCCATGATGAGACATCAGAGAGGGTGTGCGCTCAAATGGGCATCAATGAGACAACATGTAACAGTTGAAGGCCCTGTGTGTTTGCCCTACATTTGTCTGTAATCGTACGTGTGCCATTGGTTGTTTCCATATTTATGTTTCCTATATTGCTTCAAATACATATTGGGGACTGCCATGGCTATGAATGGAATTAGTTTTATACATAGAAACACTGTTCTTTGAGTTGGACTTCATCCAAAATCCATGTTTAGCTTGAAATTTCCTCATTGAAAGATAATGGAGGGTTGGATCAGCCTGAATTTATAATATTTATAATGACAGGTTATCATCTCAGAACAAAGGCATCAAAACCTCCATGGAAACTTTACAAACCATTCCTCCTCCAGCATATACTTCCACTAGTTCCAGAGACAAATGGAGAGCAACATCCTGACTGGCAAACATATTTATTCATTTAGCCCTATTTAGACAAAAATAAAACTGTGGAATATACTGCAGTGGAAAGCAGAGTGGATTATGGTGAATGAGTGGTTTATTTTCTATGGACAATTTTACTGTGGTCTGTGCTGTTAAAAGTTAGGATTATTGCGATCAACTTTAGATTCAACCTGACCAAAGCCATGTTCTCTTTCAATACAAAAACTACAAGCTTCAGTTTTAGGCCTACATGGTGTAAGTGTTTCATATTTAAAAGATGGATTTCAGGTGTACCACTTCACAAATAGCTACAGCACATCGAAGTAGTGTGAACAAAGTTACAGCAGTAAGCATTCCCAATTATATAGTCCATGACTGCTATCACTACCATTAAATCCACCACCGCTTTCTTTTGTTACTGTTAAAATACGCCATTACAACTATTTCATGCAATAGACTAGAAGATGGCTGCAATCAAATCAATGAAATTGAACTACACCTTTATTTCCCTCATGTCTCTAAATGTCATAATTGTCTGCCCCCCTTCACTCTGTACATGACTCAATCCTGTACAGACATTCCCTCCAATGCACCGCTCGCTGAGCTGAAACAACAAGAGAGGCTGGAGTGGATCAATACAACCAGGTTTTGCACTCGAGGAACAATTGGCGTGGTGGTCTGGACAAGGTACAAAGTCCTGTTGTGCTGAGCGTTGATCTGAAAGGCTTGGCTGCTGCAATGCTAAATAGAAACTAGCATGGACAATAGAGGGTTGCAGCGGGTTAGTTTGGCGTTTGAAGAGGTGTGTTGGAGCGAGCGCACAGGTGAATGGAATAACAACTCGCAATCACATACAAGACAAGACATACTGACAGGCAGACACGTAAACATGCACCACATCACAAAGGTTGACACACAAAGCCATTCATGTCAAAAGCCTTTGTCACAAGAGGATTTTAGTGTCGTCGTTTGATTTCGCATTTCCGCCACTGAGATAGAAATAAACAAATGCATTTGTGTTCTGGTGGAGTGAGTGTGTTAGATAGAGCGAGGGAGGAGGGGTTGGAAGGGAGGGGGACATGGATTGAGGGGAAAAAAGTGAGCAGCTTTTCCTGCATAACAAAAACATCCTCGATTGGCTGGGCAGCCTGGGAATCCCCAGCAGCAAATACAGAAGACAAATAATCCTACTGCACTTCTGGGCATGCGTGCATGCAGACACACATGTACACACAAATATGTAAGTACACACCCACACATGATGGACAAAATGACAAAATGTCAGATGCACTCAGTTAGATGTTTGTCAGTTCATTGGTGTCTAGAAAAGACATCAACATAATATGACTTTATTTATATGCAGATTTGCATTCATCACATACTAAATGAAGATGAATTGTTAAGCTGAAGGTGAGGGATACCCTGTGATTGTTTGTGTATATGACAGAATGAAATATCATCCCACACTTTCAATGCCTCTGGATGCTGCCTTTCATTCCACTGACTGAAAATGAAAAACTCTGTCTTCAGAGCTTTGGTTCTCAAGTTGCAGATGTTTTTAATATGCATTGGCAGTACAGCAGTGGGCTTGTGTCATCATTAAAGATTCCATAGTTCATTCAATAATTCCTCTCGACCGAATTGCATATTTTGCAGGGCTGCAACTGAGGATTATTGTCATTATCATTCTTCGATTTAGTATCTCAATTGATCGTTAAAAATATAGAAAATGCATGTTACAATTTACGAAAACCACAGGTAGGGTAATGTCTTCAAATGACATGTTCTGTTTTGATCAGTAGGCGATTTGACAGGGGATTAGGGCGGAATGCCCTAGTCGCAGGGAGAGAGCAGGGGCAGAGGGGCTGATAAGTTGAGTGTGTCTATGCCTGACTCATTAATCCTTTGTTTGACTGAGGTTTGTTTAAGTTGGAATGTATGGCCCAAAATAACAATCACACCCTTCAGCCAACAGAAAGACAGACTAAAGTGAGTGCCCTCATGCGGAGTAAGTGAGGAGCTTTGATGATTCAGATGGTACCAGCATGACACAGTGAGACCTCAAATAATTAACACATCATTTCCAGGCATGTGCGTAAGGCCCTTTGCAGTGACGGGTGTGACTGCATGTGCGTGTGTTTATTAGTGTCACACATAGACACAAGACAGGTGCCTTTTATCATCACATCTGTCTGTCTGAGCCTGGCGCACATGTACCTGAAACTTTATAATGCAGATGTACAGCAAACAGACAAAACACAGGACGGGACATTTTCATGCAATTTACACATCTGTCCCTCATACTGTGTGCTACATTGCCAAATAAATCTCCATGTAAATCCTACAGTTCAGACTATAATGCCAGTCATGTGCTTCTACAAACGAGCGTGACAAACGGTTGTGCTACAACCTGATGACAAGCCCTCGAATGGCTTCCTCTCGTGGCCTTACATGCCCTGTACAAATCGCATGACTGAATCATTCTGCAGAGGAATTTATCCATTACATGGTTATTTCTAACAAACAGCTGCTGATGGCTTAAGAAAACTTGTGTAATGCATAAACCACGGCAACCAACAAGCAATTTTTAGATTGTAAGGGACCTCGGAGAGAGTGGCTGCTGAGAGAGTAACTTTACCTAAATTTATCAGCAGGCATAGTGTAATTAAACAGTTGAGCTCAGAGGGTTCCAGGCAGAGGACAGAGTCCTAATCCTGTTCTCAGGTCTGTCATCTGACTGGCTGATGATGGCTGCTCTGTTCCTGATTGAGCCCTGTCGGTCTGGCAATCTCTATAATGTTGATTACTCTGCGTGTGTGTGTGTGTGTTCGTGTATATGTGTGTTTGTTATGTCGACAGACACCTTAGCTATACCTTAGCTCACACTAGCTATACCTAGCCTAGCCTCCACCCACTCTCCCAACCCGTGTGTGCGTGCGTGTGTGTGTGTGTGTGTGTGTGTGTGTGTGTGTGTGCTTGCGTGTGTGTGTGTTCAATAGCGTCTAACAATAGAGGTGACGAGCTGGCTTTAGCTTACAGGGGATAGTTCCAGATGACATCACACTGTATGGGTGTGTGGTGTGTGTGTGTGGTGTGCATGGCCCTGACTGAATCCCTAACAAGCGTTACATAACATTAACCTCTTCTTCATGGGAAACAGCACATCTGTAGATCAATAAGCAGTTAGCCACGATGGCTACTTCTGCGGCCTCTTTCTGGTTCATCTTTAGTCCGAATCAGAGACAAGTTTGAAATGATAAATGTAAAAAAACAATTATTTGGAAAGCTATAAGAGGCTATCACAGCTTGCTCCCAAATACACATTGTTTGGTTGTCGTTTCCTAAATCTCTACGGAGGTGGAGATGGAGACGCAAACGAAGCACAACCCATAGAGTCACAATAGCCACATTTAAGGAGAATACGCCAGATTGAAATAAACCAGAATTATTCTTAAATGGAACAATGCAATCAGTATAGGAAGGTTACCAAATAAACTCATAATGCATTGTATTGTTATTTTGTTTTCTTTGGCAGTATCCAAACAGCATTTTGCATTTTGCAACAACCATTTGTCTTTCTACATGCCACCATGATTTCCAGATGAACCAAAAACCGACGTGCTGTGAAGTTGACAGAGGATTGTACAAATCAAAGTACGGAAGCGATGCTTGCATATTTGTAAATCAGGATTAGAGGCCAATCTCGTGGCAGGTTGATTGAATCGGGCCGCCCGTCTCCCTCCCGTCCTAAGCCTCTTGGTGCTTTCAGGAGGGGAGAGATAAAGGGATTTGGGCTCTCTGAGATTTGTAGTGAGACTTCTTATACACGCCCCAGCCCCCTCCCCCCCCACCCCCAGTTGCTGAGGAGATTGTTTTCAACCAGGGCCTCGAGGCAAAAGCTCACAATGTGTTTCTCTTTCAATACCACTGACATGGTTTTTATTAACTGAATGTTCCTGTGTCGCTGATGTGATAAAATGCTCGGTAAAGGTATGACACGTGTATGTTTCACTACTGTTTAACCACAAACAGGAACAATTTTGTCTCGCTAGTTACCATCCATTTTGGTGTGACATGGTTTTAACTTGTAAGATATTTATAAATGATTTGGATTATTATATCTCTTATTTATTTCAATGTAAAAGGCTGCCTGACACTCAGTATAATAGAGGAAAGGACCTTTTCTTGGAGAATGCAAAATTGTCCTGTCATATTTTGTCATATTTGCTAAAATTATCATTACATCCCGACACCAATCATTAAACCAAATGCTCTGTCAAAAACAGAAATAGATCCTGTATATGTTGCTGTCGTAGGACTTGTAATAATCCCATCCAATCATTTCATTCCACCAGAATGAACTGATTGGACGGGCTACCTACCCTTCACATAACTGCCTTCCTACACGCAGTCGGCCCCTGCACTCATTGTGCATCACCGGAGTCTTCCAGCTTCACAATATAGCCATGTTCGTTGTTTACGGTCTTAATGATAATCTTGGGGGAGTGGCTTTGGAAGGAGGCCTGAAGGTATATGGGCTGTCAGTGCTGCTAGCTACTTTCATTAGGAAAGAGTTGGCAACAGTTGGCTCGGTTTTCGGTTGAATATGTTTTTCAAATCTTGCTTAGTCTTGCTAGTTTCTCTAGATTACCAACCCTAGTTTTAATATTGATTGAATGCATGCAAATACTGCATTTTTGTCTGAGGACGAATTATTGAGCAATATATTATTTCAATAATACTGAATTCTTGAATTTATGTTACTCATTTGAAAAAAACAACATCCACAATGACTTAAAACCTCAAAATGCAATGATTGAACTAATCACGGCCCAGCACACGCCACAACAGGCACCTGGTTTCTTTATGTAGAGAAAACTGAGGTTGCAGTGCCTTTTGATGGAGAGAAATCTAAATACTAGCTGTACTTCAGAATACATCAAAAGTGGCTCTCATTAGCTGTGCATGCTCTCTGTAACAGCTCACGCATGCAAAAGTTTACACATCAAAATGTAGTCTCTTGAAAGAAAGAACAAGGAACACTGACCTCTGAGAATCTCTGCACATCCTGTGTGAGGGTTCCCACACGGCTCCAGTTGTAGAAGTTGAGAAACTTCACTACCGCTGGGTTCACGGCGTTGTCTGATGGGACGGTGCGGAAGAAGTTGGGATACTTTTTCTTGTCTGCCAGAACTGGGGTTGTTGCTGCGAAGGACAGCTGAAATGACAAAAGAGAGAAATATTCAGTGAGCTTTGAGTCTGTCTAAGTAATATAAGTACTCAGGCTGACGCCGCTTGAACTGTTGGTACAGTAGCACTTATAAGTACTGTGTTGCTGAACCTATAGTACCGGGTGGCCGATTTCAGATGTGCCCTGGCTTTGGGCAGTGGCCTCTGTCATTTCAGGGATTAAACCACCGCAGGGCGGCCGTGATAAACACACACTCATTCATGGTCTAAGTGTGTGAACAAATCAACTCTTTTAAAATTCTTCAAATGTCAGCGAAATAGCCCCTTCATAATGTAAATGTAAACAGATCTGTAAATATTGGGTGGAATTGATGACCCCCGTTTGCATGACCTTTCAAATTGGCTTCATACTGTGCATGTGCGTGTGTGTCTTGGTGTATTTATAGGCGTGTGAATACCTGTTTGTGTGTTACTTTATGTCTTCAATGGCGAGAAAAAAGCAGCTCATCAAAGTGATTCAGCTTTGGGTTTGCAAGTTAAAAGCGTTTCTGTTCTACGCATGCAGAGTCCTCGCACGCACGCACACGCACATTTAAGAATAAAATGTGCTCAATCTGAAACACTAATATTCTTTTTACAGACACCTAATTTTCAGTTCAACCACTGCAACCTAAGCACATGTCAGGCACATCAATTCATGTTAAAAAAGGGAGGGCATATAAAACTTTGAAAGGTAAACTTTTAAAGTATTTTTCCAGAACATTAACACACTAATGAACTAAATATGATGCAGCAAGCATAAACCCTCACTGAATGCAATTTAGTTGGAAAAGTTGAAGAGTGAAACTAAAGCTGATACTGGTCTAGTTAAGATGTATCGAGCAATTAAAGTAGTGCAAACATGCTCATTAAACATGATGAGAATGTCTTCAACTGGTGTCGTTCTCATCTGTGTTTTTCCGTTGCACAGATACACACAGACACCATCACCACCCACAGTCACAATTGTCCTCGTTTCCATCCATCCCACTTTTCATTTCTCAAGTCCATGCTAATCAGGTTTTGCTCTCTCTCTCTCCTCCACTTTGTAGCATATTTTCAACAATAGGTCATTCATTTTCTCAAGAGGCAAAAATAGCTGTAATTAATTTTTTGCATTTAGATTAGAATTTGCAAATGAATGTAACAACCTGCACATGCCAGAATAGGCAAAGATCTGCCACTTAATGCTTGATTTACACTCTATTTAGTTTGAATTGCTTCATAACTGTTACTGGCAGCATCATAGTATTATATTTGTAGAACTGTAACCAACATGTGTGCATAAAAACAACACAGAAACAATCATTTTTCATGATGTATTTTTTGAAAGGCATGTCAGAAAAAGGTATAGACCTGATATAATAAGGCACCGTGCTCTATTTTCAACATCCTATCTTTGGTAATATAATGAGTGATTTGAATCGGTGCAGGGTTAATTACATACTTTGTAGAGATTAAGCAGAACTTGTGATTCATGATAGCAATCAACGCAAGGATATTATAATTCTGACTGAGACCAAGAGGTACACGAGTAGATTTCCTTAACTTGTGCTAAAGCCTTGAGGAGTTCAAGCACCTCCTAACTTTAGGGATGACTGTGATCTTCTCATTAAGCCTCTATCCCTCTCTAGACATTAATCACAGTACTGCTGGTATAATTGTACGCTCATGGAAAAACTCGATTCCCACTGAAAATGTACCGTGCATGGTCGAAAAGGGAGCAACTGACATAGAATGACAGAAATTTGGAAACATATCAGGGGGCTTTCAAAAGTCAAACATTTGTAGAAAGCAGGACTGAGAGTCACAGCAATGTACTATATGGTGTAAGATAGCATGACAGCTATGATAACACAGTTTAATATGACTTGAATGTATTGGGCAGAAATCGTGCAAATCAAAAATTATTTATTTGCAATTGAAATACAGTGACACAAGACATTATCAAAGAATCTGCATGAAGGGCATTAATGCTTGTATTTAAGAATGTTGTCCTGATGCTGTTTCTATAGGAGTCTAAAAAGGACACAAATTGTACACCCTTTTACACCCTCAACAACATCTTTGTCATCCGCTGAGCCATTTCAGAGGATCCCAAATCTACAAAGCTTCACCCAATCAGTGGGAAACCCTCAGTTTGGCCCTCTAAATCACCACTTTCTGCACAGATCCACAGGGGTTTGTGTTCACACATCAACGAGACAGGCTTTTAAAACAACACATGGATTACAGCCATCAATTAAGCAGGAAGAAAGGCCTTTATCTTGCTACCACTGCTAAATCCAAAATCACCCACTAGCCTAAGAGGGCTTCAAGGGGTCTTTCCAGCGTTGCCTTAATCTCCATTTAGCTATGGCTGTTTGCTACACCCACACTGGGAGATGCTTCTACAGTTCTGTAATAAGAGCTAGTGATCTTCTAAACCCAAATTGATTGCACCAGTCTTCTCCAGACTGCACTGGGAAGATACTTTGTGGTCCACAACCTTATCCATCCATGTTTTAGGTTTGCCTGTCTGTTTTGTAGGAGATGTTTTTGCTTGTTTCATCTGATGCAACACTGAACCGAGAATCCCAGATAAACTACAGAAAGAAATATCGACCAATAAAACACATGCTGAATGTAAAACTTCATAGGATTGAAGGTCCTACACTTCTGGTTATCCGTTGTCTTTTAGGGGAAAAACATACATGTTGATTTGAGTTACATGCAAATACAGAAATGTATAGATAAAGATAAAGCTTTAAAAAACGTAAAATCAACAATGAATGATTATTTCTTCGGATTAAATTCAACCAACATTGGTCAATCAGGATGTTAGACTTAAATATTCATATTATTTAACACTTGAGACCACTTGGAGAATCAGAAAAAAAAAATCCATTTTATCTTTCATTACTCTTGCAGGAGAACTCTGTCATGCAGTTCACTGAATGCTAGGCCATCACATGTGTGAGTAAAAGCAATATAAGGATCTAAGATTGTATTTTATGCATCAAACTAACTGTTGACTCGAGATAAATCGGTCACTTTGAACCAAAATGGACCATGGAAAGCAGAAAATATCATCAGAGTATTAAAGTTCAATCATGACATTAGACAAGTCTCTCCATCTGTTTGATGTCAGAGCAAAATCTAGGACAGTGACAAAGATATATCTTGTTTGTCCGCTGAATCCAGGTCAGCTGATGAGAAGGGCTAAAGTCTTCTACAATGAAATGAAAGATTTTCTTCTCTGACATCTCAAAAAAGCCAAAGTCTACAGGTCAGCTGTGGCACAATTGTGTTTGGACCGTGTATTAAGACAATATGAGAGGGAGCTCCAATGTTTTATTTAAAGAACAGGCCAGTCTTTATCTAACTCTGTACAGCCTTTTTCAAAGGAAAAGCCCAAAAATAGTTCCATGATATCACACATCTGAGAGCAGTGGCTTATGTAAGAGGGTTTTAAAAGAGGGCCAGCCCAAATTGGATGGTCTTTGGTGGAGAGCTCTACACCGGTGGCAGATTTGCACAAGCGGTGTGCACATACACACAGATCACGCATAGGGTGGGCCAGATGCATTCACAGACTCTCTAACCACAGATGTTGCCGATACACAAAATCCACAGCTGCCTTCCTTTGCCTGTAGTAATTGTAAACTGTGGCAACGGGTTTAGGGAAGCTCCTCCCTCTCATCTCACCTCGAGGTCACTCTCGGTGAAACGACTGAGAATGCGTCTGGCCTCACTGAGACATAACGTTTTTTTGTGAAGACTTGAGGTGAATCTCTGACACCATAGCAGTGGAGATCTATTCAGACATTCTGTACGCACAGTCGCTTATCACATTCCATTTGAAGTGAGTACAAAAGCTTTGCTGCCGCTCCGTTTGGGCTTTTTCAAGTCACAATCAAACTAGTTTTATGTTGACGCACGGAGGAAAAGTGAGAAAAGGGGCAGGATTCGAAAATAACAGGTACACAGAGACAGAGTCAGAGAAGCAAGGTGAGATGTTTACTGCTGATTCACAGGGTATACCACGAGTGAATAAGGGTTTGTGTATCACAACAGTTAACTGAGTGAATGGATTGTATTTTAAACTTCTGAGGTCCACCGATTTTTGTCGGGCTTTAGGACTTGCAATTGTCACAACTGCTGACTAGGGAGCTGACTCTGAAGCTGTCTGTTAATGTATAGTCAGGGGATCATAATTCATCCGGAGCCAACTTTGATGGCGAGCAATCCAATATTTGTTGAGACATTACACACAAAACAGAAGTGTCGAGCTCAAGGCGGTGCTAAAGGAAAAATCAGGGGATCATAAAAGTCACAGCAGGTTTCATCATCTGGGAACCATAAATGTAAAAAATGCTGAGCTACTTCAGTCTAAAGCCAGTCGACTAGCCAACATTGTGACATCCGTGGATGCCATGCAGCTAGTGTGGTTGAAAGTTCCACCCAAAGACTTTGATATAGTTGTTAAAGCCCCTATTACCAACATCCAATGCAACCTGTCTCTTCGTTTATATCTCCTGCAATATACCTGCCTGATTTGGCATGGGATTGGATCAATGGTGCGAAAATTAAAGGCAACAAGCCTGACAACCTTTTCTAGCACAAGCAGTTTGAGGGAGAAATAAGAAAGATACAGGAGTGTGTCTAATCACATTGACGGATCTAATAGCATTGATTGGTCCTAGCGGGACTGCTTCGCAATAGGATCTGCTGCTGCTAATTGTGTGGTTGGCCTTTGAATAATGAAGTGGCTATCATGGAGGGGCTATAGAAAAAAATGAATGGTGGGTAAATATCAGCTGACTCACAGTGCTTTGCTCCTACCTATCATGTTTATTATACCAAAGGTGTTACAAGCTTGGAGGCAACACTCACGCTGGATATAATACTCAGATTCTATGAATAAATTGGAACATGGATATGTTTTGCAACATTATTGATCACCCAGCAGTTTTGATGAATTTCCCATAAAGCCAATAATGATTATGACGAAATCTGAGGCCATAATGAATTTCACACACCGGTAGTCAAGTTACCCGAGTGTCGCATCTGGACTGGATGCATCCCAGAATAACACACTTTTGAGGCGCTTTGAAGAAACTTCAGCAAGTTATAAAACTGAAAGGAAAGGTTTCATAATTGCAAGGTATAGTACCAAACAACTTCAAACACTCAACCCACCCCTGCCAATAGCTCTACCTTCACCAACAACACAACAGATCCAAAGCCCATCCATCCTGATGGAGCCCCGAGACCCCTTGCAGAGTAATAGCCAGGTAATAGCAGAGCTGTTGATCAGGAAGCACAGAGGTGGTCCTGGGGTTTATTCAATATTCAAGAGAGGCATTTGGTGCACCGTGGGAGCACCCAGCTGGAGAGGTGGCAGTAAGGGGGAAGCTTTGGACCCCACACCGACCACATCCAGAACTCATTAGCACCAGGATGGAGGAGGGAGAAAGAGATGAATATTGCAGGTAGATAGTGGAGGAATTGAGTGAGAGGTCCAGTGGTGATGAAAGAGACATGGAGTCGGGGATACAATGGAGGGAGTGAAACAGACAAACGGGGAGTTATGAACAAGGGAAAGAAGAAAGATGAGATAGGAATTATGAGGCATCAAGTGTTATGTGTGCCGTCTGATTATTGATCTCGTACTGCATGGCGAAGCTGGTGTGCATGGGCCGCAAGAGTATAAGAGAACAATGCACACATATGTCATCTCTTCACATTTTTAAGTTGGGGGTTAAATGGAGAGAATCTGCTTGACTTCACTGCAATTTAGCTCTGGGATGTGAGAGTGATAGAGGATATATTGCCACATGGACTGACTACTTTGAGAGGGATCAGATGTACTAATAGCACACAGTAAAGAAAGTGGCTTCTGATCCACGCAATGCACAGTAGGATGCAGACATTACCTTCACATTGCCTTCTATATGGGCTTGACCAGGCAAGTGTGAGTGTACAGTCACTCTGGTACGAGTATGTACATCAGGTCGACACACGTTTTAATTCAGACCCTGTCACTTGCATGTAGTTCATGTTCAAGCAAAAAGACTAAGACAGGGCGATACGCGGGTAATTTACAATATAAATCCATCAAAAATGCCCAAAACATATAGGCTGTATTGTTACTGGACAGTTAAACCTTAGACATACACACACTCAAGAGCTCGGAGCTATTTTAAATAGGACATTAGCCATGTGTGTGCGTTTACTTTGTGTGTCTAAATGTGTTGCACTGTTTGTGCTGAGCATCCACACAGGCGCTGGGGGAAGTGGAAGCTGACTGATATGGTGCTGGTAAACAGATGATATGAGTATATATATATATATACATAGAGAGAAGAATCCAGATAATATAATAATTGAGACCCTTTGAACCCTATTATTGAAAGCAATTGTTGGCATGTCTTCTTCTGAAGGAATAAAATACAGAAGCATGATAATTAAAATAAAATATTGTACTGTGTAGTAGTACTGATTCACTAACAACATTTAACATGTCATTGGTTTGACATTTCATCCTCAGCCTCTTAAAGCGGTTTGATTAGGTAAGACATATATAATTCAAATGTAAAATATGAGGTGCACAGTGAAGAATACCACTGTCAGTTATGAATAATATTTGATGCTTGCTAATGGGGTTTAAAACAAAAAATAATCCCGATATGATCACTATAAAAGGTAGACAGGAAAACTTTCAGAAAAAGTCCAAATAGAAGAATAAACATATAGTGATAGAAATGTCAAAACAACAGTGAAAGCCCTCTTCATTTGTGCACTAACACTGCTCCGTACTGTGGCAGGACATAGTACACATCAGTACATACTATGCCCACAAACTGGCCTCTAGACAGGTGAGTGATGTGGCGGTCGCCTCGTCTGTAATAGATTATGGCCTGCTGTGGCCCCTATTTAATCATGCCAATCACGTTGTAGCTAATGCCATGTACACACGCACCCACACACAGACTGAGTGATGTTCTGTTTATGTTGTTGGCCTTGCACAACACCCCAGCACATCACATCACTCTTATCTCAGGTCAATTGTTTGGGCCTGGTTTTCATCCCCAGTCTCTTTTATCACTCTTTCCTTCCTCATATTACAGACATGAGCTTCACTCGACTGGAACATTGTCAAGTACAAATCACCATTCTGGACAAATGTCAGGACAGATAATATGAGGAAGAGCTCAAAGGGTCCGATGACAGGTCTAATGTGATTAAAATGATGTATCTTCTTTTTATGTCAGGATTGGTCATGCGATTGCAAATCATTTGCACAACCAAATCCTTTCACCTGCATCGTAACATGTGTTTAAACTTGCAGCACAAGGTGTGATGCTTGGGAGTGGCCTTGTCTGAGGAACTAAACCAGGTGCTGGGCTAGCATTGAACCTTTCCTGTGTCGTGTTTAACGTTTGGATTGCCCTGCACGAGCATTCAATTATACACGCACTGCTGCTGAATTGCTGCCGTGCGAGGCAGAGGCTTTCATTTACTCGCCGCAGGTATTTCAATCACGGACATCCAACCCACACATGCAACGCCTCTTCTACTACGGTTACCCTTGTTCAGTTTAGTCCACACACCATGGACAAGTGTTAGTGTCGGAAGAACAAGTTGTACATGAAAAAGTGAAGAAAGGGCTTATGAGATAGAAAAGAGAGAGAATTTCTACCCAAATCTGTCATCGTAAACACAATAAACCACCCACAAAATGTATACTTCTTTTCTAAAGTCATCTATCAAACCAACTAAGCATTCTGATAATAAAAAAGGCAAGATATCCGGCTCAAGCTGAACGGGTCAAGGCTCTAGTTAATCATTGAAAGGCTGATGGTTGCTCATCTCACTTGTTAAATCTGTGTAAAGCAGTTTGAGCTCAGATTAAGATCATTAGCCTCTTCCCTCAAGCTTACCACTTAAAGCTTCATCACTGACACAGGCTGCATAGTGAAGGAAGCTTGTGGACTCTATTCTACGGTCATGGCCGATCTCAGGGCTCGACTTGGCTGACACAATCAAACTTGTGAAATATCTATAGCTGAGCTTGATATGTCTCATGTCAACAGTACGTGTCTGCATGTATATAACTTTGGCTAATGAGTTAGCTATAAAGAGACACATGAACATGCATGCAGGAAGCAGTAACCCTCTCCAGCTGATCTTACATTACTAAATAACTAATTTGTCGTACAGCATGTGCTAGGCATGTTAGATGTGGCCGTTCAGTGGACCATTAATCAATAGACGGTGTCACTTGTCAAAGATGGGACCCCACCCTCCTCCTCCTCTCATCCCCTCTCGCATGAGACGGGCTTGTAGGACTCTGTCGTTCTTCATTTGACCATATGTAGACAAGCTGTCCTTGAGCGGATGAGATGAGTGGAGATAGATTGCTATCACGAACAGGATCGGGGACAGCATTTACTTATCGACCCAGGTGTGCTGGAGTGTGCGGCAGATATCGACAGGATTGGTTGTGAAATGAGAGGAGAGGATGTGACGCCCACTTGTGCTACAGCTTGAGAAGTCCGTTACCAGAGCGTGTTCATGGGTGAGCATCATCAGGCACGTTTAAAAGGATATATTTGCCAGTTTTAAGACCACTTTTTGGGTCTTACTCATATGGTTACATAGTATCACCGCGTGTTAGCCAAACCTTCGACACAGAGAAATCAGTGAATACTCAGAGGGAGGTGGGAGGAGGGGGCTATGAGTGATGCTATTCTGCCGCCTAGCTCCATTTATAAATTGAGATTTGATACCGTAACCTGAAATCTCTCTGTGCTCCCTGCTGCTACCGCTTGGCTGCCTATGAATGATTAATGAGCAGATACTGAACTGTAGAGACTATTATTGTTCTTTTCTCCCCTCCCTCCCTCCCCCCCTCTCCATCCATCGCTCTATACACTGATTCCTTTGGGGAGGAAAGGGATAACATTGCATGAGCTTGTATTTTTCTCTGCTTAGTTGGCCAGGTTGTAGTGAACACACTGCAAAAAAATGTTGACGTCCTCATATTTACAAGTAAAGTGATACTCTTGCCAAAATCTTCTGTGCTTTAAATCCCCCCTGTAGACCTTGAAGGAATTGCAGCTGTGGTCAGTTTTAAAGGCCCTAAAAACTTATTTTCGCGATCGTCTTCCCACTATGGTCTTGAAGTGGTTGATTTCTGTGCGGCAATCAGAATTAGTCCACATTTAATCTGGTGAGAGTCTGTGGGCTCGTCTTGTTACTGTTTAAAATGTCTATCAAACCACAACGCATCACGCGCTGTGCGTAAGGCTCCAAGTGTATATATGCATACAATGAACGATCCGATGTGGTGTCGTAGAATAACGTCATTTGATGCAGATTTATAATAAACAGAACTTTCATACGTAGCTGGATTCCATCTGCATCCTTTTACAATGTGTGTAGCTCAGGCTCAGACTGTACAGTGTGCTGCTTTGATAGGCTTTAAAACGAAACGCTTCTGCTCTGCTCGAGCCATTTAACTGTGCGGTTGTTGCTGACTGCAATTGTATACATTTGGTTTCCGTTACTCAGATTTTGTTATGGCAGTAGTATTTAGAAGAAAATTTAAATGTTGTCTTTTAATAACAAATTTTATATAGGTTTACTTTTTTTAATGATCGATCCCTTAATTGTGTTTTCATTTCCTGTATGAATGTAAATGTAAATTTATAATATTAAGCATATATACATGTTTGATTAATGTATTTATGGCAAGATTTGTTCGACTTTGTTTTTGAACCTTTAAACCATCTTTCTTTATGTCCAGTTAATTACGGAAGTTCAAACATATTCAACCCTGCATGTATAAGCAAATTCATTTCGCTTGTATTTCTAAAGGAATGCAGGGTCGGTGCTGAAATTCGTGCATGGAGGAACCCAGGACCAAGAGGAAGATACTGACCATAGATCTACCAGTAGTTCAGTTACACAAGATAAACCCCACAGAACCAGCAGGTATGAAGGGAAGAGTGTAATAATATATAGTGTAACACATCCTGATCTTGTCTAATTCCGGTTGCGTTGTATGTGTAACATGCATAGCTTTCTTGCTGGGAGATGGATGAGAAGATTGAGTCTGTATGGTAGCCTCATTATGAAGTTAGAGCCAGCAGCCTGTTAGCTTAGCTTAGTTTAAGCCCACTAATTAAAATGTCACATCTCATTTGTTCAATCTGTGGAACACCAAAGGGTAGAATGATACAATGTGGTTTTTATGTGGGGTTATGGGTTATGTGCCAGACTATTTTTTGGCCAAGCACAGTGACTTTCTGGAGTCTTGTTGTCACACTGAAGTTGCCAGGAAACAACTGAAGAAGTTACTTTGCCTTGCCAACTAACAGAATTCCTACCATTTCAGCAGCCTAAACCTAACAACACTTGGGATGCAGGACACAAGTTCCTCCCTACAACCCCTAAAGCATTACAATGCCACAGTTCCTGGATTAGATTGATATTTTGAGACTTTTTTTTTTCCACTGTGAAATTAGTTGCCTTTGGAACCCATTTCTACTGACATAAATTCAAGTTGACCACTGCTGTTGTTTTCTACCAATGAGGAAAATGGTTTCCAAGGGGTAAGTGTTTCATTGTCAAATGATGTGGGAATTTGGAATAAAATAGGTAGCCCACTTACACCTGTGGTATGAATTTATGAGAAAGAAGAGACTTTGTATTTTTACATATACTTGTCTAAATGTTTTACTTCTTAAGTCTCTTATTATGACATAGTTTGGCCTCTAAATGTCCATTTTCTTCTACTAGTTTTCATCTTTTGTAATCTTTCACCTCTATTATTTTCCTCTGGTTTTTCCTGGTTCACAAATAAAGATTGCAAGTGTGCACATACACACAACCACACAGATTTTCATGTCCAAACACATAATGCATGTCCCTGTTTAAACAGAATGTTTCATCTTCTAGCCAGAGAAAATAAAATTGGGGAAGCTGCAAGAAAATTGCTTACTGAAAGAAATCTGTAGCCCATCATTCCCCTGAGGAGGAACACACATGCTTACTGATGCTCAGTAAAGCATTAAGATATTTGACAGAACCTCCAATAAACAGCGCAATATGATATTCATTCTATAATAGCTTATGTATGGGCAGTGCAGGGGAAGCCCACACACAGGCGTTTCATGTTATGAGTGGGCAAACATTTCACTGGAGACAGCCAGCATTTGCAAATTACTATCTTTTAAGTTGACAGACATCTAGTTCTCTCTCTCTCTCTCTCTCTCTCTCTCTCTCTCTCTCTCTCTCTCTGTCTCTCCCATTTGCTGGAGAAAGCATTTATAGCTCATACATACGGGACCGTATCTGTCCCATTTGGTCTAATAACATTCAGATGTGACTCTTCCCCTTGCTTTTCAATTAAATTGTTAATGAAGGCAACGATAAATAAAGCATGGGTACATAGAACAGACACGGCATAGGAGAGAGAGAGGAAGAAGAGAAAAACACAGCCCCTGTGCCTAAGCAGAAGGATGAAGCTGGGAACACCCAGATGGTTTCATAAGCAACGTTGTCGCCCTCTCTCTCATTTTTGTTCCGCTGTACATTCCCTTTCTTTTTATTCCCCACCACTCTCCAAGGACGGCAGCATCTTGTTTTCATGTAAAGTACAATGACGAACAGAAATGTGAGGTGGGAAAAGAAAAGGACGCATGTTGATTGCTCATAAACTGTTAAAGCTCGGCAGAATAAAACCAAATGCTTTGAATGAGAGAAAGAGGTGATATCCGGTATATTGTACAATGAGCTGCCTTTCTATCACATTGTCCATCCTTATATTGTCATGCCTGTATGTCCTGTATGTCTGTTAAAGCCTGACTGATTTCTGGGCCAATGTTGTTGTATTATCAAACACAACATATTTAAGTTTGCTTGAGGTTATTCAGATAAAGTGTTGCCATTGCAAAGTTTGTAACTCCCACTGTGTATATTTTGAATCCAATCCATCAACCCTGCATCATTTTGTGTTTGTCACTGTCACAACTTTCCATTTTCTTGTGTCTTTTCATTTACTTCTTTAATATAATTAATACTTTGGGGGGCTTTGTTTGACTCATAATGGACTGGCTCCCTCCTAAATATTTTGTTTTTTTATTTATAGCTGCATGCTCAGTTTTACTGACTCACACTTTCTTAAAACACATTTTATTGCCTGTTTGATTCTGCCATTGATTTATTGCTGACTCCTCACGTATAACTCTTAACGGTCTCCCGGCAGGCAGGGGCCACAAGTGATCACACAGCTGAGTAGATCGACAAACCCCCAGCCGATACTCTGCGGCCAGAGACCAAGGCTGGGTTCAAAATGACACACTAACGTACAGCATACTGTCATCTAAATGAACGATTAAGTAGAATTTTACCAGACTGTTCACACTGAAATATGCTCAAGCGATGGCCAGGCAGGTCTCAAGGCACCCCGCCAGCGGCTCCATCACAAATTTCCAACTTGTTCTTTAAATTTTAAGCCTAAATAAACACTTCATGTTGCAGTTACGTCTTTGAGACGGCGCATGTTAGCCAATTGTAAATTGTATTCATTCAATCAAACATTACAGCAGTGATCTTTGCCGACTTGTATGAATCTGAGTGCACTTTTGTAGTTATTTTTACCATTTATGTACCTATTTATTTATTTATGTCCCTCTCCTCCTGCTCCTCACCATACCTGCACATTCCTCTGGTATTCACGTGAATATATGACACACGTCTTGTGTTAATGTCTGGATATTTCCATTTCAACCTTTTTTCGTTACAACCTAAGTTCACAAAGTCAAAATGAAAAAATCGATAAAAAAATGTCTTCTAATTTTTTATATAGAAATATTGACTGTTGCAGTTTCAATTAAGTGAATTTAAGGGATTCATACCACAAATATTTGTTGCTATATATGTGTGTATCTCTGTGTGTGTGTGCTGTATATCTGCTCGTACTGTATGTGTGCGTCAGTAGCACTTTTTGTTTTGATCACTCGAGCAAAAGATTCCATTACAGAGGTTAGACAGCACTGCAGCATGGCTGGAGATCCAGTGACTGTTCCAAGTCTGAAACGAAGCTTGTGGTAGGAGGGTCACTGTAATTGGTTATACATCCTTGAAAAAGCTCCCCTGAAGTCAATATTAGTCAGACCACCAAGCCCATTTTCCCCTTTCCCTCTCTCTCTCTTCCTCCATTCACAAAAAAAGACAATAAAGTAATCCTGCAGAATCATCGCTCCCGCCCTCTCCTCCCTCCTTCTCTCATCTTTCCTTCTCTCTTCATCTCTCTCCATTAGACGGCTAATTTGATTTGCAGGCTATCTCTTCTCTACTTTCAGCAAGGGTAGAGATGGCCTAGAGATGAGGAGGCGCCTCATAACATGCTTTTACAAACCGGCGTTTCCCTGTGACAAGCACCTTGCATCATTTACATGTGATTATAGCTTCAGATAGTTAATAATTGTAGGTTTCTTAGCAATTCAAAAGTAATGCTCACTTCTTATGATGGGTGGCATTTTATTAGAGCAGAGTGGAGGGCCAACTGTGCGTATGAACAGGTAAACTGAGTCACTTTCCTGGGAACAATGTCTGTAACTAGAGTGACTGTGTTATCTTTGGGAAAGTATTTTTACAGCAATTTCCCATTCAACTGTGATAAACTGACACCAACAGTGACTTTAAAATGCTTTCCAACACATTTTGGCTTTTTAGCCAGTGGTGTGTTTAACACAGTGGTGTGTTCGGGTTACCCAAAACTGCTGGGATCAACTCTGATGGCAAGTTGCCGACTGGGTTAAAAATGTTCGGTGGGACATACTGCTCTTTGCTCTATTTTTGTGAGGTTCTTGGGATGACCATTCATCAGTGTACTAGTATTATACAGGAAATGAATGTGGTCAGCAGGTATATAGCTCTATAGTTATAATTATGTAATCTCTTTAGAACCTTTTTCTGCCCTGTTATAAATGTAAAAAACTAGTAGACGCTCCATCCTACAGTCTATTAATTAATAATTATACATAATTTATAACTTTACTAGCATTAATCTATGACGTTAATAAATGACACACAATAATTGTTTTGTTGTATAAAAGCAGGATGTGTGAAAAATGTATGATAATATGTGGGAGTGTACATTTAAACATTCAACAATATGGGAACGGATTTAAAACGTAAATCTTTCACTAGTGTGACGTGATGTTTAACACGTAAACACAAAACATACTTCCTCCATCATATTGAGTGATGTTGTCTTGATCTGAGATGAGTCAGCCAGTGCCGTAGGAATGCATTATGCATTACTTAGAAAACACGGAGAGATGTACTGAGAAATGACAGTACTTTTTAGACAACAGACTTGTTTGTGCAGCGATTAGTCGTATACCTGTGTTGAGTGTTGGTTGAATACAAGGCACATAATGAAATGTGCTTGCTTTCAGATAAAGTATGTTTCACATTCCATACATGCTCTATACTCATTTACACAAACACAGCCCATATGCTGTATGTAATCAGTGTAATCAGGTTTCACAGAAACAAATTTGTGGAATTCTTTTTAGAGATTTAAAGAGTTTAGGGGGGAATATGAAAAAGGCACCGGAAGTGGTGGAATAATAACTACTGTTGTGTTTGAAGTACAAAAACAAAGTGTGTGTGAGACAACAGACAAAGAAACTATTTTTTAACATCTGAAAATGATTCTTGTGACCACTTACTGATTCAGCAATGATGCAGTGTTGAAATATGTGAAAAGCATGTATCCACACGACATTACTCACACATACATGGTGATAGACTTGTGTCTCTGTTATTAGTGAAAATAGCCTCTTTAAAAATCAATCTGTCACCAGACAGACTCACCATGCTCTCTAATCTGTTTACATCCCGGCTTTACGTCCATCAGCAGCACAACATGTGAGGTTGGACACGAGTGTCAGAAAAAAACACTGCGGTTGAATATACCACAGGGGAAAATAATGGGATTATCAAATGTGGCTCTTCACTCGGCCCTCATTTCCCAACATGTGACCTGCCGTGGGTTTGCTGGATTATTGCTAACAGATTTTTCCTCCACAACCGGAGAGGAGCCGTGCACTGCAGCTTTGCTCAGCCAGGGACAGCAGTCCTCCCTGAGATGAAAACCAGGCGGAGGCTGGATATCCACCTGGTCATCTTCGCTTTAACAGTAAAGATGCATATTATTAGGGCTGTGTATTGGCAAGCACCTCACGATACGATACATATTGCTATACTGTATATTGCAAAACATATCGATAACTCAGCAGACATGCGTCAAAACTACTTCAAAAGGTATTTGCATTGCACGTAGTCACTCAGCATAGAACACACTGAACTGAAATGCACTTGCTCAAAAAATGTATATGAAAATAAAGTGCATATTGTATTGTCATTGTGTCCACACACTCTTTTACTAAAAATCCACTTGCCACAACTTAAAAATAAAATACATACTGTATTCCTTTCTTATCATGTCACTGACCACTCTTGACTTACATGAAGATGCCATAAACATCATATGAAATAAAGTGCATAAGACATGTTGTGAATTTGGCTGGATCATGTGACAGGCAGGTAGTTTAAAAAGATATCGTGATAGAAAGCTATATTGATATTTTTTTGCACAGCCCTACACATTACCTGCACATACATGTACTGGCATTCAAAGTAGTTAAGTTGTTGTGCTTTTTTTAGTCAAAGCGGCGAGTCACGCCACTCTTGGCCAACACAATAGCCCTCTCCTCGTTAAGCATCAAATCACTTGGAAGGTAGTGAAATAAAATAGGGAGAGGTAAAAATGTGTGCAATGGAAATGGTGAGAAAGAGACACAGACAAATGGAGACAATGATTTTTGTGTAAGTGAAGCCCATAAGCTCTTACATGCAACAGCAATAGAACATTTGCCTGGATTTCACAACTGCAGCTGCATTACGTTCATTAAACCCAGCAATTGCATAACATGCTTTGCTGTGTCAAGTGGAACTGCAGAGGGCTTTATTTTTGGGGGAAGGAATCACACTTTGTGCACACAAACAGAAGCACAACAGCCACCCCTCTTGCCATGTCAGTTGTCTACAGCACACTAATTTGTATAAAAGCTTTTATTATTTATTATGAAATGTAATATTTATTCCAAATGTCATTTCTAGTCCCCATAATAAGTGGTTAAAAATTCAGCCCGAGTTACCCCTTCCCTTCAAAAATGGATGAGTCCAGTGCCTCTTCCCCTCCCATCCTGTGTGTCAAACTTGATGCTCATTTGAACAAATTCTGGAACAATATCAATTCAAATATGTTGATTAGAACTAACAACCATTGATGAAAAATGACATTCGTATATCCTCCTTTCAAACAAAATGATGCATCCGTCATGCTACAGTACTTAAATTCCACTACACCACCTGTTTTCTACCTTGTCTAGACGTTACAACAACAAATATATTAGGAGTTTATTGTAGGATATCCCATTTCCTGTAAAAAGTAACTGGTCTTTATTGGGGCCTTGCTCTCTAGCCGTCTGCCTACCTACATTATGACACACAATCTCTCTCCAAACAAACTGGATCAATGCAGACTGTTTGACTGTAAATTGGCATCTATTTCAACTAATCCACTTTGGGCAAGTCTTTGGGAATCATCTTTATAGCTGGCCTGCACTCCGACCACCTTTTTCCCTTTCTTCTCAACATTTGCAGCTCGTCTTTTCTCCTCCTCGATTTTAAAAAGTGAGGACTTTGGTGTAAAAACAATGCATACATTTCTTGTCACATATAAATATGGAGTATAATGTTACTGCAATAACAGCATGGGTCAATTTGTCCATATTGGCCAGTCATTCTATATGCAAATATAACAGTTTGTACGTGCAATAAATGGCCATTATAGATAGAAATAAATTTAGAAATAGAGAGAGGTGTACATGGACAGCCTTGGGCAGGGAGACAGCAGACAGTCTGAAGACGTCTGCCCACATAAAACATCTCATCTGGGACCACCAGGCCACTGACACTGGCCCTGGTGTAGCATTCATCGCAGCCATCAGCTTCAGCTAACACATTGTGATTGCACTTTGCAGTAGTATTGACTTTGTGTTAAATCCTGGCCTGTCACAGAAACCCCACAGCAAGCACCTTCTACATGTTTTCTCCACCGCTCCCACCTTGCTCTCCCTCCCATCCTCAACATCCTCCTCAGCCCATGTCCAATATTGTGATATGGATAGATGTACTCCGTGGCAGTGAAAAGCCTGATTTTTCCACATAGCAGCCTAACAATTATCTGGGGGTAATGGTTAATGAACAACTCCAAACAGCTGGGGAGACTCTGCCAAACTGCTGATGGCACCAGCCTCAAGGCATTCACAAAATAACGAGAACAAGTTTGATAATTTGGACTGCACAGCATGCCTTGCATTGCCTCTGAATTGAAGATAGCTGCACCTGCCCTTAGGAATGGTATTTTGGCAAAAAAATGTCAGAGATTCTTCTCCACACCTTGGGTTGGGTTCTAATAATTTTCAGTTGTAGAACTGAGATTGTTTTGTGCAACTGGGATGTTGGAAATGAGCCAAGACAAATGAAGTTACCTTTTTAGTTTTGTTTTGTCTGTGGTGACACTGTTTCTGAATTGAACTGAAGTGATCAGTACAGCATACTAATGGCCTTGCTGACACATCTAAAAATCCATGAACACAGGCAACATGCATGCATTTAAATATGGCAAAGCAAAGGTGCATTCAGGCTCACTCAAACACTTTCATATCTCTGCTCTCTTCCGCCGCCATAATGCCTTTCCTCATGTCTGCCTTTTCTCTGCTTTCTTGCTGCATTAGTACCTTTTATTTGATATTCACATAGTGCATTACTGTGCTGTGCAACGTTTCTCGCCCTCAGGGGAGGCTACACTTGCTGGTTTCTCCAGAGAGAAGAGAGAATAACAGATTCCTCCCCACTGCTCAACAGCCATCCAGTCCTCTGGGCAACAACTCCGCCGCCTTCTTGCTTGTCAGAACACCTCTTTGCCATGCAAATTGCTTTGTTTTTTGACGCTCTCTTTCTTCTCAAGCATCCTCTTTGAGCAAAAGGCAAGTTTGGAGGGAGAAAAGAGGTCTTTTCTCCACATTTGAAAATCCAGCCTTTAAAACAGTGTGAGCCCATGCTGATAGGGGGAATGTTATGTCCTGGTGGATTTATGACTACAGGGTCAAAGAGTTTGGTTTTCCAACTGGGGTATTTTTGTGGGTGTGGAGTGGACTGTGTTTAGCTGGAATGACTGCTAGTAGTTGTAGCTGGGAAGAGAATTGAAAGAACTGGATAGTTTTGATCACGAGTGCTTCCCAAGGTTATTGATTGTATGTTTCTGATATTGGATGTATGTGTGAGTAGGTTTCCTTGTCATGTCAGCAGAACTGTGATGGTCTTCAGGGAGAATATCAGGCCATTTCACAGTTGAGAGAGTCTCAAAAAGGCTGATAGAGACCGTAAAAATGAAACGAATATCTTCCTTTTCCTTTAAATTTGTTGAATGTTTTATGTCAGCAGTTTAGGTGTCATTTAAATATTCCGACACACACATGCATGCATAAACAACGAACACGATGCATGCTGTTTTTTCTCAAAATATTCATCTGCCTCCCAACCACCATCTTTTTTTCCATTTCTTGCTATTTTGCATTTTTTTTTCCGCTGCCTCTCTCTCAGCTTAATTTCATCTCTTCATACTACTTTATTCTAACTCACCCACCTCCTCACCGAGCCAACTTGCATTCTGTGTGGATTTGTGTGACTGATGGAGCTTTGAGGGGAGTGGAAGCAGCATTCACCTCCCTGGAGCGTGGCTGCAGGGTGGTTAGCACCTCCACTCTGCTACACATGTTTACACAGCCTAAAACGCCAGTGCCCAGGTTTTCCACTTGCCTGCGTTAACCCAGAAGGAACCCTAAGGTGAGGCTGACATGAAAGAGATTATGCAACGCAAGGACTACAGGGGCCCCAAAAAGACACTATCCAAAACCGAGAATCACTCCTCAAAGGTGTTTTCTACCGTCAGTCAACAGGCTATAAAACAGTGAGTAGAAATGTATCTGGTAACCTTGAACAAAACGGCTCCAAATGTTTAGATTTAATGTTAATTAAAGGAACCGGACTCCTACTTCCAAGATGCCTGATTTTTATTGTTTTCGTTTTTAGGCAGACTTGGTTGTGACACACATGTTCGGACTCTTTCCTCCGTTCTTAAGGAAAAGTTCTGTTGAATGGAATTAACAATGTAGCTCAAAAACCAAATACTGACACTGCCACAAATATGGGTCGTATTAGGTTTATTTGACAATTAGCAATTTTTGTCAGGTATGACAGAGGTCACCTCGTTGGTATGTGACTTCTCAAAGCAACACGCAGCAAGTAACAAAGCTTCATAAAGGCTAAGTCATCTGTGTTTACAATGCAGATGCATCAGTAATACAGCGAAACAGCCTTCATTTTCCAGACCACATTTGCTAAAAATAAATTGACAGACTAAGACAAAGCAACAGCAAACAAGTTAAAACTAACTTACAGGAAACTCACAGAACTATTCAGCTTATAGGAGGTTTAAAGACATGCAACCTAATATGTTCTTTGTAGCAGTGTTTGCAGTGTTCACTAAAGGGATTTAGTTTATGTGATTAAGGTCTGACTGCTGTTAATACATTCCAGGAGGCCTCGGCCTGAGGTTGTAAACATCATTTCTCTACCGTCGATAGGACTGCACGATTCTTGATGAAATGAGAATCAAGATTTTTTTTTTGTAAGTAGTAAGATCACAATCTCTGGTAGAACTAACATACATTTAAAGAAATGTTAGTGCCTGGTGCATGTTAGAAAAGCTACAGGCTAGGTTTGAGTCTGCCTCCCACAGAACCGTGACCAAAGATTGGATGCTCTTTGCTGCGGACCCGGCTCGACCGCAGATAGCTTCGTGGCTAATTTGATTGGTTGAGTGTAAGCAAAGTGGTTGGTTCAGGAAGAGTCTGTCAGCCTTAAAGTGCATTTATGATTGCCGCAGCAGGGACAGATTATGAGTACTCATTCTAAATACGCAACTCTGAAAAAAACATGGCAGAATCGTTGACTCAAAATCAAATTGTGATGGGATTGCGTACGTGCCTAAATCGAGATCATGATCTTTTAACAATGAATCATGCAGCCCTACCTGAACCATATAAATGTATAGTTTATTTTGGCTTTGGCTATTGCTAATGATAGTGGACAGAAATGTGCATTTGTGCTAAGAGAAGCTTCCTGGCCTTCTTTGACGCTTTCACTGACTGATGAACAAACATATAGTAACAATGGATGTTAGATGTCAAAGGTGCAGATAATAAGAGTGACAATACACCCACACCATGACAGAGTCATATCAACATGTGATCACAATCGACACAATCAACCAAAACCTGGAAGTAATCAGGAAAAATCTTTTCTTTTCTCACAGAACTGTTGTTTGGAAGAAGACCTTCAACGGAGCTACCAGCCACACACACATCGCTCTCTCAGCCTTTCTCTCTCTTTTCTATAAGCTGACCATGATTATAGTACCATACAGCGCTCCGCTGCAAACGTGATGTGGGTGTCAATGCAGCCCGTTCCCACACTCAGCATGCTGGGTAGATATCAGCGACTCATCTCCAAGACACAGGCTCCAAGGTCCTTCAATGTGAGACAAGCTATTAGGTCTCACGCTATTTCTCTCTCCTCTTCTTTGTTTGAACTCTCAGATGTCATTGCTTTAGCTCTACATTGGTTTCCTGTATAGGTATAATTTCCTTTGATGTGGTTTTGTAGAGAGTACACAGGTGGATTCGGTGGCCTACCAATGTCATATTAGACCATGTAACATCAGGGTACCTTATTTCACTTGAAAAAATAGCAATATTCTTCTGCATGGGGCCTAAGCCATATGGATAACCTGTAGCTCAAAGCCAATCTCAATTTATCTCTAATTTGGTAATCACCAGAGAATATATGGTCTGCTAGATTCACACTTAAATATGCCAATGCAGTCACATAAATGTCCTTCACTTGTGCTTGTTACTTGCCTCTAAACAGGTGGAGGAGTGCCAGCCCCTAAAAGGTGTTCTACCTCGATTAACAGTTCAGTTGCCATAAGGAGAGGCAGTAGAGCAGAAGGCCCCTTGAGCTAGCTATCCGTCTCTGTGGTATTAGAGAGTTTAGCGGAATAGATAACAGTACTGGGAGTGGGCCATGGTTTAGGCCCTTATTTTGTGTGTAAATTATACTACCCATAGCATTTTATTATTCTCTGTCTTTCTTTGCATTACTTGATAATCACTCATACACACGAAACAGAAGAGATAAATAAGTAGAGGAAAAGGAGAAAACTGGAGGAAAGTCGGTATCCACAGTGCAAGTACATGAACCCTGATCTGAAAAGCTTCTCTGTGCGGCTGTACAAAGGTACAGCGGTGCTTTTAGCTAAACGCTGACATATTCACAGCGACAGTGCTAACATGACAACGTTGTGCAGGTTTTCTGGGAATTTTGAGGGAATTTGGTAAAAAAACTTTTTTTTTTTTGCCAATTATTTTTTTATTTTACCTGATGATAAAGCTAGATTAAACGTTAGCAATTATTACAGTACATCCTAAGGGCGACAGGAGAATGAAAATCCATCCAGTAGTTGTTGAGACAATTCACCCAGAACCAGAAATGTCAACATCATGGTTGCACAAGAGTAAAGGTCAAGGGATCGCCAAAGGCTAATTAGGATACAATGTCTGAAAAACATGACTAGAATTGTTCCGATGCCAATACCAGTGTCCTGCCCGATCGGTATTGCATTTATATATACTGTACATATTTTTAACACACTTGTCTTGGATTGGTACTCTGTAAACAACCACTAGTCTTACAGACCAACATTGCCATAGCCAGTCTGCTAGCGTGGCTAAATATCAGGTCTCCAAAAGCGTGTCACTGTTATGAATATTTATATGAATATTATATTTATGCGTTTGTATATGTATAAACATATGGTATGTGTAACTGCTATTTGTAAGAATCAATAGGTACATATCAGCCATCCAAGTGGGAAACTGCCCTAAACTATGTCAGTACCTCAGCACGGCACAAGAACCACCATACAACACAGATGTGGGTGTTGGTCTTAGAGCCCTGCAACCGAAGGAAAATTAATTACTAAAGGGTCTGAGTCAATCAGCCATGGATTTTCAATTACTCTTGGAATGGTGGCCATGAAACAGCTTTAGCTGTGAAATATGCTGTAGAGAAGTCTGAGAAAACAGGAACCGGTCTGGGGATTCATTTCAATGAACTGCCCTCAACACACATTGAATTTTTCAATGATGGCATCTGATAGCATCTGGCCTGTGCTGTGGAGAGCCACTCCACTGAGCGGGGAGAGAGAGACGAGAAAGAAAAAGAGGGAGAGAAACAAAAAGTGGCTGAGAACTTGCCTTAGGGGTAATGCAAAGTCTGTCCAGCTATACAGAAACCTCTCTCCCTCCCTTCCATGGCCTTCCTCCATCTCACCTCAGCTCTCTTCTTTACTCTCACTGACTTTTCAATTTCCACAGACCTGCAGGGTTCAAAAGGCTAGCTCAAAGAGGACTGTAAATTTTTAAAATTCCATCTCCTGGGTTGCGAGGGAGACATGTCCAGGGTCTGAGGTGGGCCGGCAGTCAGACAAGTAACATGAAAGACCCCTGAGCATGATGACACCAAAAGACTGACCCAAACCTTTGCTTTCTGCAGGGCAGTGTTACAATAAATAAGTGGAGGAATATTGGAGGGCTTGAAATGATACCATATATTTAAACCTGTTCTTCTTCTGTTAATTAATCTGGTTTTAATATCTATATTTCTAGAGGGAATACTTCTTTAGCAAAACTAATTCTAATACAATGCATCATACTGAATTTAATTTAAAAATTGCTATCTCTTATTGTGTCTAAATGTGGCTCTTGAAGTAGATCATCGTGCCGATGAAGTTGATGTTCTTGCTTGATTCTTGCACTTTGGGGTCGTACCCACGTGGTTGAATGCACTTATTGTAAGTCGCTTTGGATAAAAGCGTAAGCTAAATAAATGTTATGTAATGTATTGTATTCATTTCTAAAAATAAATAAATAAATAAAATAAAATATGGTAACAAACCAACAACTAAAAATTCTCAAATATCTTTTGTAAAACACCAGTTTACATGGTCTAAGCCTCCATTTCTTTGAATAACTTGTATCTGATTTTGATTTTGGAAAACCATTCTAATGATTGATACTGGGATTTAGGGAAGAATAGTGCTACATTACTCACACGATACATCAGTATGTTAAACAAAAACACTGTCCAATAGATTGGATCGTCTCTTTTTTCTGTGATGAACATGCCCTACAGATTATAGCCCTGATACAAAGACAGACGAGACGTATAGCTAAATACTGACGGGGAGAACTTTACCCCCATAATCTGCAAATATCCGTTTAGAAAAGCAAAGGCGTGTGTTCAAGGGTTCACTGCTTACCCCATAATTATACCAATTAAGCAGATTACTCCCACTGTTCTCTGCCGGTGGGGGAAACGGAAGTAATGCCACAACAGAGCCAGAAATTAAAGTTTACCTCCGCAGGATAAACACCCGGTCCAAGTAAAATATCTATCCAGACCCCATGCTCGCTCCATCTCTCTCAGCCACGCGGATCAATGGAAGCAGGTTGGAGAGTTCAAGGAGGAGGGGGGTCGGTATGGATGATGAGGGGGAAGGGGGAGTTGCTCAGAAAACCAATCGATGGACAAAAAAAAATATTTCACACTAAGCAGTGAACCATTGTTGTCTTTTGATAGCCCACTATGATTTCTCTCTGTCATGTTGCCTGTAGTAAGTCTCCCACACTTCCTTGTGCTATCACTCTGGACCATAAATCATCACTGACAGTAAACCATGTTAAGTTTGAAGTGGGCTTTCTTATTTTCATGCCCCATCAAAGGCTCGACTCTGTGTGTGGTTTTTGTAGAGGGTCTTAATGACATCAAAGAAAATGTCAAGATTATTATTGACCAAGTAGTAAACCAGATAATCTGTGATTGGCTCTGGATTTTCTAGTGTGTGTATGTGTGTGTGTGTGTGTGTGTGTGTGTGTGTCTGTGTGTGTGTGTGTGTGTGTGTGTGTGAAGAAAGTGCCAGTGGTTACTTTCAATTATGTCCTTATTCATATTTAATGGTGTTTATTGGAGCTTAAGGTCAATGTTGGTGTGTTTACGTGCGTTTCCTAACACTGAGGGAGGCAGCTGGCGTCCCGCTGTTAAGTCTGTGCTGTCTTTTTAAAAATGCACGGCGTTCCACCACAGGGAGCGCTGACCCCCCCTGGCCTTAACCTATTGAGCGGTAAATATCAGGTAACATGGCCAATGAAGTCCCACAAAACTTCTTTCTCCCTCTAAACCTTCCAAAGTGATCCTTCAGAATAAACACAACAGTATCTGCTTCATTTAATTAAAGAAATCCATTTAGGATCACTGAAAATTTGGAGCAGTGTATTGATTTCTAGGACAAAGCACAATGTATTCATCCTACTGTAGATTCAGATGAGTTAGCTGCTATGGATCTTGTTTCAACATGAAGATTCAGTAATAAAAACAGGAAGTGGTTTGAAAGGCCAAGTGCCAGAGTGTATGAAGGGAGTTTGATACTGTATCAGCATTTAGGAAGATGAACAATTCCTGGATTTGTTTTTTGTTTTTTTTACTGTGAAGGAATACCATGGTACCTGTATTTCATGCCTGATTTCATACAAGTAAGACATGAAAGCACTGTCATGAGTTTCAGTGAAAATGCAAGTGCTGGAGTTCAGTAAAGCACCAAAAGACACCTTTGAACTGTGAATGAGGTATTTCCCTCTCAACTGTAGGAGATGGTTTTAAAAATTGGATTTCAAAGAAGAAAAGAAGCAATCAATATGCAGCATTAAAAAACATCTGAGAGTACAATGTAACAATTTATAAATGTAAAGTAGGATAATGCACAATTGTTTCTGATCAACCCAACAACTGGTTTGTTCAACCTGTCAGGTGTTGGAAGGTTCCTGTCGATGTCTCATGGAAGTATTATTTCGTATGTGGAAGTATTGTTGTGTGTGTATTAGTGTGTGAGTAAGACAGAGGTCCAAGGGCAGACAAAATCCACTCTGTAGTAATGAGCTAGCTGTGCTGCTCTGTCTGCTTTGTCTCTTAGGCCCTCCTGCTCGCAAACCACTAAAAGGTTTGAATTAAAATTTTAAACAGAGCTGTGCTGTGCTGCCTGCATTTCAGGACATTTATATTTAAAACACACTTCACCAACTGTGAGTCATATGGTTTTTGTGCCGTCTGTCAAGTCGGAAACCCTCGCTGTGTCCTTAAAGCGGAAGAAAACACAAACTAAAAAACAACAATAGGTTTCCTTTCAGTTCTGGAACTGTCTTTTAACATGCGGTCATCATACAGCATTGTTTGGACACACAGTCATTCTATAGTGTCGTGTATAGCCACAAAATGTATGCTGTTTCAGGGGAGAATCTTGTATGTGGACTGTGTTGTGACTTAAACACACTCTAGTGCAACAGATTTACTATTCAGGCACCATACTGTCAAGCAACATGTTTGTAGTATAGTCCTAAAGATGTTCTGTTTAATATTACACAAGATAAGCAGCTGCGGTATTGCAAATATTCTAAAACATTCTCTGAGTCAAAAAAAAGCCCCACTCCGGGAAATGTGTTATTTTTTCAATGACAGATTTGATGTATACTGTACACATTCTGTAGACTTTATTACCTGATTTGAAGGAAAGCAATACAAGGAAATGGCCTTGTGTATAACAACGTAATGGTACCAGTTAGAAACCATGGAAAACCTTAAAGGTTTCCATTTGACGACACTATTTCCATATTACATGTAGAAACTGCTCAGTCATTTTGAATATGCACATCATGATGCCAATTTAAATGTAAATGTGAAGACTGCAGCTACAAAACAAAGATGAATCTTTTGACAAATGTCACACTATAAACATATCATAATGCAGCAGAAAGCATGTTGTGACTATTCATGAAAGCAGCTTCCTAGCCATGTCTTTCTGCTCTCTGAAACAAGTACAACCCCTTATCTCTGCCAGCATAATTAGAATATGGGACTTCCTCGTGCCAAATGCTTCACCACGTCTTCACCAATTATAGCAATTTCTGCTTTGTGTGCCCAAGGGTTTCTGAGGCCCTTTGAAAAGGAAAGCCCCTTTTGTTAAGGAGAGGGTTAGAAAGAAAAGAGTTGCCATGGATTGAGAGAAACATGTCAATGTTAGTGCAAGCCTACAGCAGCGGCATGCACATTTCTGCTCCTGCATCTGTGCATGTATGGGGATGTTCATTTATCCATCTGAACAATTGTTTGCCTGTTGGAGTCTGAGTCTGAGTGGCACAGCTGTTCAAAGAGGACACCAACTGGCACTGTGATTTGTGATTTGAGAGGAGAGAAGCTGTTTGCATACTGTTCACCGTCTCTGAAAAGAAAAAGAAGTCTTGGAAATCACGTCAAATTTACCCACTGGCCACAATTTAGAAGAAAAAGGTACGGTAGAATGGAGTGAACACACAAGCTTAAGTGCTGAATTCTGATTTATTTCGCAGATCAGATTTTTTTGTTTGGCTGTTCACATTTTTTTTTTTTTTATTGTATGTGGCCAATACCAGATTTCAGTGTGAACTTTTTACAGCCTTGTATTGACTGAACTGAAAACAAAAACATGAAATGCAACACACTGTCCAAACATGGAGGCAACTGAAGTCAACATTTAAGGCTTCAGTTCTAAGTTAATTCAGAGGAAAATAGTCGATAAAGCAGGGTATGCTTTAGGGCGTGACTACCTTGTGATTGACAGGTTGCTTCCATGGCGTTGTCCAGTCTGGGAGTTGACTGTGCTTCCATCTGACAAGTTTAACCCTTTCACAATGTGTTTTCAGGTCATGAAAGTTAATTAAAACTGTTTTGGACGCCTAAAAATGTCTTATTCAGCGTTCGATTGTACTTAGCTCAACCCTCTCGTGTCACTTCTGGTTGCAAAAAACCAAGATGGCGGCGGCCATTAACCAAGATCGCAATGGTCAAAATGCCAAACTCAAGGATTCAAAACGGCAGTCCACAAACTGACTATGTCTACTTTTTAAATACAGTCTATGGTTCACACTGAATAACAGATCTAAGTCATATATGCGCAAAAAAAAACTGATTTTGGAAGTTTTTTGACTGCAGTGTGAACGTAGCCTTAGTCTTTAGAGACTAAGCTGATGTTGCCTGAAGCTAGAAAGACATTATCATTTATCAGCACTTCTTACAGCCGCAGACTAAAAAGAAAGGTATTGAATGACTGCACCAATAGGGAATGAAAATATAGGATTGAGCTCAGTATCAACCTCAAGGAGGCTTAACGCTTCTGCATTCTGATGCCCCGATAAAGCGAAAGAGGATCGTGTGGGAGGAAAGAGAGATAGAAAAGAGTGACAAAGAGGAAAAGGAATTTAATCTAGTAAGGAGGTGGAGAGTGTTCAAGCCTTTCTGCCTGGATCTGGTGTTTGTGTTACACCAAGCACTTTGATCAGTTTTAAGATGAATGCAATTTGATAAAGCAAACCGTTCAGGCAGTGTAGTTAGTATAATTAAGGAAAAACAGGCATCAGGAGGACAGATGAGCACCATTTTTCTGTACTGTGCAATGTTTTGCAGTAAACCAATTTAAAAGTAACATTTTGGAATTGCTGTGAACTATGAAAAAAACCAGTATTTCTCTAGCGCTTTAATAGCATGATGCTTATCCTCCTGTGTGGTTTGCTAGTGTGGCAGTGTGTGTTTATAAGTGTGTGTGTGTAGGATTTGTATTATCCTATAGGCTGATCTACTGTGGAAATCAGGTTAATGCATTACTGTATCTGTATACTGTACAGGAGGGAGGGGCGAAAGAAGGAGCATGGAAAGCACTCCAATGATCTCAAGAGTCTTTCTCTCTTTCCATTTCCTCTCTCTCACCCACTAAGTCTGTCCTCATCTTCCATCTCTCTCTTCTTGTTCTCTCTCTGAATGGCAGTTGATGTTTCAGATATTAGTGAGCTGTGTCAGACAGTTAAACTGCCCTTTATTGATCGTCTAAGCTTCACTCTTTCCAAGCAGCCATTATGGTTTTAATGGCTTGTAATGGAGTCGGGTCCTCTTTGATGTCCGATTGCTCGGATAGTCCGCCCTTGTTTTTTTATATTGTTTCAAAGGATCCTCCTAATGCTGGCCTCGGAGAAGCATGACATACATTTTTGGGTCGATGAGGTACCAATCCCTGTGACTCTAAAATGTCCCTATATCGGGTACAAAATCAGAGGAGATAAAGCTGAGCGGGTATTAGAATGTGTGTGTGTGTGTATATATATATACACACACACACACACACACACATTTCTTTACACTTTTTCTCTTATAGGATGTTCTTATTAAAAGCTTTATTTTCATCTTGAAACTAAAAGTTGTATACACCCAGCTAGCTCTTCAAAGTGCTATGGACTCTATGACCTAAATAAGGAATATCAAAGCCTGGAAACCCCAAAAGAGAAGAGAGAAAAATGGGAATAGAACCAGGATTTGGGGGGCACAAAACACTGTTTTCACGAGAAGAGTGTGTACGGTAAAGTCCCTGTGCGAATCATCAAGCTCGAACTATTAATGTGTACAGTTTGTTTATTGTTGCTGGCAGGTCCTGCACCATCATTAGTGCCGTGAGTATGAGGCACTTATTTTCTTTTTTCTTTTCCTCCTTCAGAAAAGGTACTAGGGGAGTGATAGTGCTTGAATGCAAGGGTAGAATTCAGCATGTATTCATCTTGTATTCCTTTTGAATGTGTCTCATAGACCTTGGTGTCAAAGAGACATGTCGGTGGTAAAACAGAAAGAATGAGAAACTGTTTCAATTTGTTTTTCCTACTTCCTTGTAAAGAACAAAAAAGAAAGATGTTCTGTCAAAGCTCTTGTTCTTATGACTGCCTATGAACTAGCATGTTTATTCAATATGTGACACCAACATTTGCAACCCGTTAACGGTTTGCATTCAACAAATGTTGCTAATTAGCTAATTACTGTGTTTCCTGTCAAATGGCGCGCATTTGGCACTGTGAATAAGTACAACAGCGTGCATGAGCTCAGACTTACAGTACATGCTCTTGCCTTCTGCAGCGGCGTTCTCAACAAAAAAGTCTGATTAATGCACAGCATAGCATATAATTAATATTTTCTACTTTCTCTTTCTGCCTCATTTTGCCTTTAGTGATAAAAGAGAGATAAATTGTAATAGACTCAATGAGAAATTATTGGCTTTAACAGAAAATCTTCATACTTTCACATCCGTGCAGCAGTCTCATTTGTCTTTAGCTTTGCTTTAAATGTCAACATTCGCCTTGTTTAACTTCATTAGCAGTCTGTCCCAGAAATCTGGGATGCAATTTATAACCTTTATAAAGGATGTTGAGATCAAGCATCGCAATCCAGTTTGTGAAACAACATTAATCCAGAGTTGGACTGGTTTAGATAGAGTAAGGGGCACCACTTCCTGTTTCCCCGGGGTCCTGCCTAGAAGCTTTGAGACGGTATGAAAATCGGGCCTAATTGCCTTTCTTAAGAATCCTGTATTTTTCCCCTACTGTCCCGTCCAAAGTCATACTTAGGGAGGGAGAGGGAGAGGGAGAGGGAGAGAGACAGAGAGAGAGAGACAGAGAGACGGAGATGGAGAGACAGAGATAGAGAGACAGAGATGGAGAGACAGAGAGACAGAGGAGGGTCTGAAATGAATCCATTGGGCTGCACCTTGTGCTGAGTAAACACATAAGTACACATACAACCAAACATGAAAATGATGGTTTGGGGGAGTCACTTAACTTTGGGACAGTTTATATAACTTTTAGTTGCCCACAGAGAAAAAACAGCACAAACGGGTGAACCTTAACTTTACTCATAACAGATAATGATTATCTGTTGTGATGCTCACACCACCCCTTACACTCTGAGATTTTAGCTTAAACTTTGAAAGTCATGAAATATTGATAGGGTACACAGGAGGATTTGACGTAAGTGAGGCAGAATACTGCAGTGCTAGGCATCACATGTTTTATTGAAGCATCCAGTGTAGCACTCTGGGAGAGTGAGAGAAAGAAAATTGGAAAAAAGAAGACCCTGAAGATTTGGTGGAGGCTTCAAAAGTAAGAGAATGCCGCACGTCAAGGAGGCAGGGATGCAACTTTGCTGTCCCTAAATTGTCTGGTTTAATGAAGCACTGACAATCGATACAGCAAGTGCCGAAGAAAAATGGGCTTCAGTATGCAAGTAAATATTAGCTCTATGTCCAAGTCTTGACAACAACACCCTGAGAGGGCACATCCACATTTTCCTCTCTCTGTATATTGACTTCATTATTCAGTGTTCCTAAAAGATGAATGATTAAGAGGTTTTGCAAGCTTTACATTGAGGCAGGACACCTTCAAATATCTGAACTCTGACACAAAAGTAAACAGATGAAGCTGATTTTCTAGTCTGCATTTCCAAAATAAAGTCTTTGAAAGTCATCTTCACTCTTTTTTTCCATTTAAACTCAAAAGTGAAAGGTAAATATTTGCCTCGTTTCTGTACTGTTCTAACAGTGGGGAACAATATTGACATGGCACAAAAAAAACCTGCCTTTTACAAAGAGAGTCCACTTCTACAAATAATCAATTTTGTAGAAATAACACTCTCTTGTGTTCTTCCGCTCAAGAGGCAAAATGAGCGGGAAGCATCATTTTTCATTACACACTCGACATGCCTGAAAATGGACAGCCACGTTGGGCCTAATTGGTGAGTGAGAAGGGGCTAGCGACTGGCGGGAGGGTGGGTTGGGGCTATTTCTTGGCACTCAATGAGCCATTTACAGAAAAAAGACCCCACTGCTGAGGAGAGGAAAAGGACCTCTCGTAAGTTAAAAAAAAAAGGGTAAAGTGAGTGAAGCGTGTTGACTGGGCACAGACATCTGTGCCAGCAAGTATTTAAAAAGCTCGCCAAATGCTTTCTGGAATTATATAATATCATGTTGAGGAGAACACAAGATTAATCACAGACCAAGATGGCAGCCAAGAGGATGGCTTCAACACTCATTGTCTTGCGGAAATAAAAACCACAGCAATCAGTGGCATTTGTGACTGATGGCAGCTCACAAACACAGCTGCGTCCTGCCCCATTTCTTTGAATTTCAATTTTATGCTATTACAGTCTATGTCTGTCCCTGTGTGTCTATTCCTCCATCATTCCCTCAATCCTCTCCTCGCCATCTGTCCATTGGCCCTGGTAGCATTCTTATCCACCATTTTAATTTGCTGGGGCAGTCATTTTAGCACACATACAGCGATGCATTTACAACATGCGACTGTAATTGCAGAGAAAGGCAGAGAGGGAAGGAGGTTGACAAACGAGCAACTTCAACAGCATCGAAAGGCATGAGTCAGAATCAGAAAGTGTCACAAACGGATCAATCCGTAGGTACACAGAGCTTAACAATATGCTGTAAGTTAAGCTAGCTTGTGAAGTACCGCGCATGTTGCATGCATTGTGCTGTGTCGGACTGATATAGGCCTGATGAATCCTGGTAAATGTTGTCTGCTTCTGATCTGATGCAGCATTTATGACGGGAGGTGGGCTTGCTACAAGTTGTTGCTTTTTGCATTTTGGAAGATTCCTATTGGTGGAATAACACTACAAGATGACATTGCCTGTTTCCCCTCAATAGGGAGGCTTTAGGATACTTTCCTTTTAAGACACTATTCGACCTGCTGTACTGGCTACTGGTTTTTAGTACAAACACATTGGCTCTGATGCTGCCCTTCTGTTTTAAGTATATGTGAGTGCATAGAGCGTAATGAACAGGTATGCAATGGGAGTTTATTTTTGTTGAACCTTTCAACGCTGACTTCATTAGGCATCAGCACTGATTGAAAGTTATTTTTTATGGGCGTATGATTAGGCTTTTTCCAGCAGTGGTTGTTCTCTCAGCTATCTCAACTGTAGATAGCATCAGCTAGCTCCCTGTTTTGATGTGGCAATGATGAGCTTGTTAAACCTGGCTCATAAAATCCCCATGAAAAATTCTCTATTTCACTCCACGCTAACTCAAGTCTTGCATATGGGGTGCCAGGGCTGGGTAATAAATATACAGAGGGACAGAATTCAAAGATTTAAAAATCAGATTCTCACTGATGTGGCACACTCATCGTTACAGGATGCAGGATCAAAACTTCCAATCATTTTTTCTGGCCTTTTGCTCTCTTCCTGTTTGGTTGTCTCTTCTCATGCCCTTCCTCTCAGTCCATCTCTTCATTTCCTCCGTCAGACAAATGCATTATTCTAGCAGGAGCATTGTCTAACTTTTTGTCTGTCTCATAAAAACGTTTTTTTTTTTTTTTACACATACACACAATCGCACAGACACACACAAGGTATAATCGAACGCACACACGTTTAATAGGACCTCATGAGAGTCAATGGGCTAAGAAATGAGGCAGAGAGGCTCCGGCCAAGATTCTAGCTGGCAGGTGGAAGGACCAGCTTGATAAGTACATGATGGCTAAACACACAGGTGCCAACTTACTACGCATTTATGCTCCATAGAACAACCAACAGCTATCTGGTGTGTTGTTTACATCCACCGACGTGTCTTTCTGCAGCTCTCCAGTGCACATTATCGTTGCTTGGTGAGTCATACTCTGACGAAATTGTTGCTCAGGTTTGCAAAGACATCTTGCGTTTCAGACAAAACAGTAACCCAACCCCACACCTTACAGATCACAACACACATGCACATTATTCACACCCAATTGTTTGCAGACAAATGCACACACCAGCAACGGCAGACAATTAGGTCTAAGATGATACTACAAATACTAATATGTGATAGACACCCATTTCAAAAGGAAACGAGTCTCCACATTGTGCTAACTGATAAATAAATATCGTTAGAGTGCCCTTGCAACTACAAGCTTATTCGTCTAAAAGAAGTTTAGTTAATTGTGGCAACAGCAACAACAGTTGCCCATGCCTTTGAATAAAGTGTCATCTCCTTTAAACACGTTCCTCTGTGTTTTCTTAGCCATTCACCTTACATGTTTCCCCTCAATCACTTGCTGTCTGGTATTCAGACAGCATTAGAATGTGTATTTAGGATTGGTCTGTCTGTGTACTAATAGTGAAATGAGCCTTGTTGGTAAAGTGCTCTGGGGAACATATTGTACCAGGCATAGTGCTCTGCAGAGCAGAAGATTGCTAGTGCACTTCTCACAGGTAATCACTGACGAACAAGCCAATAAATAGAGAGAAGAGCCAACACAGATACAAACACACACACTTTGCACACCACCCACACAGAGAAATACCTGAGAGCACTTAAAGATCAACTGTGGCTTGAACCCCTCTTTCTCGACTGAGATCATTACCACTGAAAGGGAGTGAACACAGAATCAAAAAAAAACGACTCCTCCTTTCATTCGCTCATCCTGACGATCTTATTACTTTTAAGTGACCCTGACAAGAGGAGCGAGCAGAAAGGAACATGAAAAGCTGCAGATTCGCAGTAATTGCAAGCAGAAGAAATATGCCACGTAATGTGACATTCAGTTCAAAATGCAGCCTCTTGAATTTCGCTATCTCTTCCGAGCACAAGCTTCACTCATTTCTTGTCTGTGTCCGATAACCTTTGTAGGGGTTTGCAGCAAATGAAATGTAGTCGCTGGAAGGAGGCGTTCCCCTTCTTTGGTGCTGCAGTACAGTGCACAGTCTAAGTGAAAGAATCTCGAAGCAATAACTCAGGGGGTCAAAAGTTTACAGTGTTTTGCCTACAGTGAGCAATCATAAAGCTCTACTAATTTAATGGCAGCCATTTAATGGCAGCCATTTAGCAAGCAAGAGCATAATTGAGTGGTAAAATCTATTATACGAATGTCTAGCAGGTGATTAATATCGACTGGAGTAAGCAGCAAAACTTTGATTAGCTCAACACCCCAAAAACATGTTTTCTGCGAGATCATGTGAGACAGAGTATCACTATGAGGAGAAGCCTTTATAATCTGACAATGTGTTTTCCTTCATATACAAGACCAACTGCATATTGGAAGTTGAGCTCGTTCTTTCAACAACAGCCTTCCAGTGCTACGATGGGTTGAAGCCATTTTGACTCTGTGTCTGATCGTAAAATGAGGGGGGATTCTACGGATTAGAACAACGCCAATTAGACATTCACCCTGGCAAGGTTAATGATGGATTAAGCCATGAGTTGGGACCCCTTTGAAATCCCAGGAACTATTCTGCACACTGCGATTCTAAGGGACAAGATTCTTTGGAAACGCAATTAAGTAGCAAATTCAGGTTTTCTGATAGTAACGCGAAAAACCAGAAGGATGCTTTTGTTTGGCACAACAGCATCCAGGGTTCACAAACACTGTACATACAGGCAATATACCACACGCACCCATACACGCCAATGCATGAGAACATGTAGAGTACAAACCCTACCTGCACCAGATTCCAGCCCTCCAGGGACTCTGCGATGATGGAGGTCACAGAGGGGCAGACACCACCGAAGATCATCAGGTGTTTGGGACCGTAGCAGATGGCATCAAAGAAGGCCCTCAGCCCCTTGGCGTTGTCGCACTACAGACACAGTGAGGTGGTGAAGGGGAGGGCGGGGATGCAGGGGAAAAGAGAGAAGATACATTTTTATTAGTTTTTATTGTAAAAAATGGGAAAACGTCAATTTAAAAAAATCTAAATGTTAATTCTATTTTGCAAATTGTATCTCAATCCCAAAACTAAACATGCCAACATATACAAGTTAAAGACAGTTTATAGATGTTTTCTGTTGTTTTTTTGTCAATAGAATAAGTAAAATAGTTTAAGAAATTATTCAAAGAAGGGCGATACTCGATACCCTCATCTGTGTCTCCACTGTACGAGAAAAACTGTTGACTGCTCAAAAGGTTATTGTACTCCGACATACTGTGATGGTTGAACCACAGAAACAGTGGACTCACCAGTGTCTTGTTTATTGTTTATTGTATACCGTTTACGTAATATCATTTTGATTATTACACTCTCTAAGTGCTGTGGCACATACCAACATGCAGTAAATGCAGCCTTGTGTATGTGTGTGTTTTGAGACCATCATGTAAAACGATGTATCTCACAGGCTGCGAGAGCAGACCCCCCCCCCCCCCTGCCCCCCCGCTCTGATCCAGTGCTGCAGAACGCAGCCATTTCACGTCACTATAGCAACCGGAGGAAAGGAGAGCGCGAAATGAGAGAAGAAGAAAAAAACAGTGTAGGTTCCTATTGATTGCTACATGATCTGGCTAACAGGTTTTGCTGTGATTCCCTGATTTCCACAGTTTGTAAAGATATTCCCATCAGCAGTAAACACTTCCCCCCCTCCTCAGTCCTCTGTTATTGACACTCAATTCAGGATCTATTCCTGTGTGGCTGAGAGATAGATGGACTGACTGACTGAACGGCAGGTGGTGTGTGCGTTTGCGCCTTCTGACACACTCCATCTCATGTGAAGAGTTATTTCACCTTGTTAGCCATCAGTCGGCGTCTGAATGCGATGTTGCCACTGAACAATAGCAGCAGCCGCGGATTGAAAAACTCAAAATCAAATGTGGAGGAATGAGACTCCTAACCAGACACGTAGGACCGTACTGTAGGTCGTGATCTGTTGGTAACGTTATTAGGGGCATGGCAGGTATCGCTGCTGCAGCCTTGACACATCTTTCCATGTTATGTTCTTTTTTTTGTCATTTTTTTTGAGCGGAGGACGATTGTCTCGGAGCCGTAAATTGAGGTAGAGGACATAGACAACCTTGCAAGTCACATGTTGAGCCGCTACAGCAATCTTTCTGCATCGCACTCAACCCTCCACAGCCTGAGTCATCAGACTCCCTTTGTGTGAATGCCTTTCAATGTTTTAAGTAGGAGACCAGGTGAAATCAAGGCTTTCCCCTGTGCATGTACATTCATGCTGATGGAGAACAATGTATGCTGTAATGTCAGTCAAACATAGACTAGATGGTGGTTATGCCTCAGGTGAAATGATAGGGAGAGAATGTGATTAGACACAGTGGGGATTCCTTATCCTGGCCACACAGCTAAATAAAACAGCAGGCTATTAAAGAAGATATTCCATTTGCATACTCTCATCATTCATTTCTCTCCAGCTGGTCGTAACAAGGAGGGTTTGTAAGATTCGGACTCTCAATTGGTTACCATGCAACAGAAAAGAAATGTGGGCAACTAAACTTGTCGACGTACAATAGAGGTTGGTGATATTGCAGGTTTCAGCTGATTTATTACATAGAGTTTAATGAATCGTGTATATACAGTATGTGTAAATGTAGGTGGTAAAGAATGTTCCTCGCTCCCTCTTTAGCAAAGCTAACTGTTTTACAGCATTTGAAACCAGGGGATGGGGTCAGATACAGTAAGGAGCTACAACAAACTCTTATTTTTATAATCGATTAACCATCACTATTTACTCAAGCCCAAGGCAAAATCTTCAAATGAATTGTTTTGTCCACCAACCAACAGTCCAATCCCTGAATAGTTTACTATGAAGTGAGAAAAATAAAAGCAGCAAACCCCCAATATTAAGGAAGTGGAAATAAAGATTTTCGTTTGATAAATGACTCTCATCAACTAATCGCTTCAGCTCTAATCATGTGTGTTATTTTCTCAGATGAGTATGGAATCACTCCTCTGAAGTGACAGTAAGTGATGGAAAATCACCTGAATGAGCTTTTTCATGGAGGAAGGGATCCAGAAGGAGAAAGTGAAGTAAAGCTAAAAAGAAAAGAAAAAAGCAATCTCGTTCTTTTTGTCTCTAGTTCTCTGTTCACCCCCCCCCCCCCCCGCTTCATTCATCTTCTCCTACTTTTGATGGGCACACATGCACAAAATCAGTTGTGACTGCTCAGAGAGCCTTGACCGGTGTGTTGTCATGCCAACAGTGTGACTATCCACACTTTGTGCACTGTAGTTGAGGGAGGAGGAGGAGGCCGCGGCGGGGCCGGTGTAGAGATGGTTATATTTAGCCTCTGATTAGGTAGCACGACCACTCAGACATTAATCAATACTTATTCAGCCATGGAAACACTGTAAAGCTTGATGCCAGATAGACAAAGCAAGACAGATGGGAGAGAGGCAGCGGAGTATAATGGGACAAAAAGAGGAAAGAGGCATGGGGGTAGTGAAGAAGACGGCGGGAGGAAAGGGGCAGAAACAAGCAGTTGAATAGAGAGAGAGAAAGACTGGAGTGAAGAGGTATCAGCCTGACATTAAGTATGCACTAATAAAGCCAAGTCAACCAGTGTTATAAACCTGCCCTCCTTTATGACACCACAATGGAGTAATTCGTGACTGAGATTGGTTCAGTAGCTCTCTGTGATGCTCAGTAGCTGCACAGTGTGCCCTGCAGATTTGCCTACGGTCTGTCAATAATGGAAAACATTTTTAATATCAAAATCTAAGGCTATCTTTTATCGATTATAGTTTGAATCTTAAGATCTTTTGTCACTTAATGAATAGAAGGAGAAGTGAGTGAGTCACTGAGAGGTTGGTACAGGCTGTATCTTACATCCCAATTGTCTTGAAACAAGGTGGAAAAGGGAGGCAAATATAACTATCCTGAAAAACACAAAGAGGTTCTGAGGAAGAACTGGCACAATGAGGAAGGCATAGCAGCACTTGACTCCCAAGTTGAGCAGCAAGAAATACTACAGCATTTTATTTCCCTCTTCCCCAGTCGGAAATCTAATTCCTGGCATTTGGAAGCCATTTGGAGCAGATCGATGGGGTTAACACCCATAGTAATCTGTTTGACCGCCTTGGGAGACAGCCAAGGAAGGTGTGTGTGTGTGTGTGTGTGTGTGTGTGTGTGTGTGTGTGTGTGTGTGTGTGTGTGTGTGTGTGTGTGTGTGTGTGTGTGTGTGTGTGTGTGTGTGTGTGTGAGTGTGTGTGAAGGCTGATGGCGGAAGAACCTGGAGATAGAAACTCAAGGGAGGTATATAGCCATTTCTAATGTTGTAAATCCATAAACAGAAAATTTACTTTTCGGGTGACCACAGCATGATATCCTGCAGCTCATATGCACAATGGAAACTAAATCGAGTTTTACTTCAGTTGCTGGATTTATGAGCGTACTTGTTACAATATTCAGCCTGCAGTGCAGTGAGTTTGCACTACCCTTACCATTTAGAGGATATTACCGATATTACCGATGGGACAGCTGGCCAAGGAGGAGTTTATTTAAAATGCCCCTCAATCCATTGTCTCCATTTCTTTTCCTTCACTCTGACCTTTACAGAAAGTTGCTGAGATTCATCCCTATTGATTTATCATTATATGATGACATTAGCCTACTGTTATTGTGCTGCTAATAAATCACACTCAATTAGGCTAAATGTGAGGAAACAGCTGCTCAGGAATTATCTCATGTTCCATGTGATCATTTGCATTCATTACATATTCTTAATCAAAATGCTATACGGTCGTGGAAAACAGCACATCTTTAAAGGTCAGCATGCATCAATGCCGTTTTTCCGAAAATAACTTCAAACATCACAGTTAGAGGATTAAAACAGATCCAAAATCTTTTAGTTTTTTTAAGTTGGACAGCTGGAGTAGATAGAAAATGTTCTTCCATCAGCTAGGCTTTAAATATCTAGCTCATCTGAATGAACATGATACAATGCAGTACTTTACATTAAGAGAAAGCTACTTAAAACAATCAAAAAACAAACTTGGGATAATCTTTTTTTTAGGCTTATCCATTACTCAAACCAAAACACTAGTTGACAGTTAACTAATATTTTAATAATATTTCCTGAGGTAAATGAACATGTCTTTCCTACACAGCGTCAGCCACAAAACAGCACATATGTACCACGAGTACATCCTTCACTTACAGTACAAGGTAAGGTTTGGGTTACCCAAATCTTCCATTCTAACCAGCACTATATGTGGAACAACCATGTAGAGACCACCAGAGTGTGTCTTTGTGTGCATCCGTGTGTGCGTTTGAGAGCGTACATGTGTGTGATATGGTGACAAGAACAAGAGCTGATCAGAGCACCAGGCTGGTGCTAACCATGATGAAATGCCTTGTTAGCGCTGCAAACACAGGCAGCTGCACCTGTCCCTCGTCTAATGGCAAAAATTACTGCATCCAAATCAGCAACCTGAGGCTCAATACTGCACACACATGCACGTGTACTCAAGTACATACACGTGTATGTGTGTGTGTGCGCAGAGAGAGAGAGAGAGAGAGAGAGATAGAGAGAGAGTCTGATCTGATGTCAGAAGCAATCTGCCCTTCACACACTGTGTTTATTGATGACAAGACCAACTGCACAGGTGATTACTGAGGACAAAATCCACAAGAATCCCAACACAGAAAGAAATATTATCACAGGTGAAGGTTGGATGTGTTCATGTTGTTGCCTCATCTGTCAATAAGCTGTGTTTTCATTCACAGTTGTAGACAGTGTGTTAAATATAGCTGTATGTGTGAACATGATGTGTGCGATAACAACGTTACTTCTGTTCATCCAATTAACAGAACCGAGCAAGCAACTTCCACCCGTGGCTTCATTTGTTTTAGAATATTGTCTTCAGTCTTTAGTCAGTAGATCCTACTTGTAATGCTTCACCGATGAAAAATGCATATCAATTAGGCCATCTAAGAAAACCCCAAAACACCTTGAACAAAGGAAGAGGGGACGTATGACAACCCAGAGACACCACACACACAGAATTGAGAAAAAGATTCCTTCTTGTACTTATAATGCATAACTCTCCATAATTTGCCCATAATAGTATAAAAACGCTAACTAATAAAATACAGCAATACTTCAAATAGCTACAAATATTTGTCAGTGTAAACCCTGTCAGTAGTACACACTGCCATACTGTAATTTACATCTTTGCACTGTCACGAGAAAACATACAGCACTGTCACTGCTGAAGACCCTCCCCCCCCCCCAAACAGGCATCCATCTTGCCTTCCTGCCTCCATGCTGTATATATTGTAACTCATGTCGTGATGTTTGGAGCCTCCATGCATCAGCAGTGCAGCAGAAGCAAAAAGCTGGTCTCCTCTATCAGCTACGTCTACCTCCTGCATGCACTCCTCATTGAATTACTTCCACATCTCCACGCCAGGAGAGGAAGTGTGAGCCAGGCTGAATCCAGCGTTTGCTGAAACATATGCTTGGCATTATAAAGCCCTATAGAGTTAGCAGGGTGCAGCCGATAGGTCAGATCTAAAGGAGATTATCTATTTCCCCATGCACAAACCCTAGTAATCCTCTAAACTCTGTCATGGCTATCAATACCGACTGCTGTCGGAGAAGGAAGAACAAGGGGGGGGGCTGTTGTGTATGAGAATCAGCCTGCAATAGTTTAGTAAAGTTTTACTGTTTCATAGTAAATGTAGCTGGAGTCTATTTGATTGTCCCAACAGTATATCAATAGCAATTGTATTATGAGACCCCGCTTGAGTTCATTGGGGTCATTCATCTGTCAATTAAGGTCAACAACACCCCCCACTGCTGATTAACTCCTCACACAGCAGTGGCAGCCCCATCTTGCCTGCTAACATCCTTACACACATAGGATCTTCAAGAAGCTAGAGCTATTTGTGCCCCATCAATGAGCCCAGAGGCAATAGAGAGGTCCACTGGGGTGTATCATATCACCCAAGATGCCTTTTCTTTCCCTTTCTAAATAGCCAGGAAGACGTGGCTGGCAGGTAATTCACAGACAAATGTAAAAAAAACAAAAAGCCATAGCTACAGCTTTAAGTGAGATACTTGGAAAAGAGGTAAAGGGAGGAAGAAGAGGTGAGGATGAAGCAGACCAGACTCCTTGTGGTAACATTTAGACAGCGGGCCCGGGAGTATACGAGGAGAGTACACATTGATTGAGAGAGAGTGGATGATGTAAAATTGAGAGCAGCACGGAGTGATGGAGCTTTTTCTTTTTCAATCTGTTCTCGTCACATTGCATGCATGCAACACAGAGAGAAAAAAAAACCCATTGAGGAACCCAGCACTTGTCGGGGGAGAGACTGGCCTTTAAAATCCACTGCGACAGACTGACTGAGTTGCTCAAGCTGATGGCTGTTTGCCCTCCATCGCTCCCTCTCTCCCTGCAGTCTGGCTCTTGTTATTGCACTCAATCTATCCCTCGCCTTCTCGAGAGCTCAGATGGCCACCAGGATAACCACAACGGCACGTTGGAAGCCTCACCGGTGGCGACAAGTCTCTTCCTCTCTTTTTCACTTTCTGTCTCTTCTGCACACACACGTCTCCCCCATGTCATGCTTACTCTCAAACACACACACACACAATGGATAAACTATCATCCTTCCGCAAACGAATGCCAAAACACAATCATAAACAAATACACACAAATCGGCTCACTCACGAATCCGAGATAAGCTCAAATTGGCCAGTTGGTACTAAAATCACAGTGAACACATTGCACCTTTATTAGCAATCTGTGCTGTGCAGGAGGCAGACGCTGTGTTAAGCCTATTACAGGTTGTTGTGCTTTTGACAAGGCCTGACAACAGCTGGAACATGTTGCGCTAACGTGAGTGGGACAGACCAATGTACAATCTGTCTGAAATGAGCCAACCAGTCCCTGAGGACATAGTGGACATGTAGAAGGAGAGGAGAGGAGAACGGCCTCTATAGTGATGTAATCAATCTACTAGTTTTCTAGTAGGGTAAATGGTTTCCCTTTGAGATTTGCATGGATCGCCTTTATGAGTAACCTGACAATTGCCACTTTGTTATGTGCGACCATCATATTCATCCTGTCAATGTTATTTTCAGTCAACACCGAAGCCGGGGTTTCTAAAAGCAGTTAACTTTTGTCATGTTGATCGCAGAAATAACATGACATAAGCTCTGATTGGTTTGGTCGCATTCTGCAAGGTTACCAGCATTGCTATAAAGATAACAATGTGTATCTGTTGTAGTCGGCCCGCCACTCTGGGCCAGACTGAATAAATCTTCAAATATAACTTTGAGCAGATATTCGAGATGATGACTTTGGAGAGCCCCTGACTTTTTCCTCAGCACACCATGTGATTGATGTTTATGACTTTGAAATGTCTCAACAACTACTGGATTGATTGCCATAAACGTTGTTCAGACATTCATGTCTCCCTTAAGATAAATAGTTTTTTACTCTGGTGATCCCTTGTCTTTTCAGCTAGTCGGACCATCAGGTCAAAGTTTAGATCCGCATTTGTGACCAAATGACCGCAAAGCTACTGACGTTACCATCTACCTCAGCATGCTAACACACTATACCAAGGTAATGAACATGATACTCACAACCGCTAAACATCAGCAGGTTTGCAATGCCATTGTGAGCATGGTGGTATGCTAAAGTTAGCATTGAGCTCAAAGCACTCTACAGTTTTTGCATCCAAGTTACCCTGAGGAGTAAAAATGTTAATGTACATCCACTGTGTATAATGTGAGGAGTTTGAGAACTTTGGCCTGAACAGGACTTTTATACCTGCCCAATAGAAATCAAACATAATATATGTCATGTATTTTATCATCAGCAAAGGTGCCCCAGCTGGTGTATCTGCTAACTAGTAAATGACGACTGGAAGAGGGGGAATGTGGATAGAAGAGTGGGAAGAAGAAAGAGAGACGGAGGGAGCCCATTATCAAGTTAATTGTTTCTTTGGCCCGAAGGTCCTCCACTCTCTCTCCCACGGATGAATCCAGTAAAGCGGGGCAGGAAAAAGAGAAAGAATAGGGACAAAGAGGATTATGGTTAATGGTATAGTAGTAAATGAGTGCAGCACTGGGTTAAGAGCCAGTTTGGTGGTATGCAGGTGTCCACAGCTACTGCAGAGAGAGAAATTATGTCAGCAATTCCATCTTTTTGATTTGGGGAGTTATGGTATCTCTGCTGCTACAGAATTCACCACGGTCGATTTTGACTCAAGGCATTCCTCATACATTTTTTCCCCCTCTGTTTCATCACTGGCAGCACAACCCCAAATGAACTCGAAATAAAAAATTGCTGGCCTTCAAGATATACTTGTTAGATTATGTTCCAGTTTTCCCAACTGAAGCCGCCTATAAACTGAATAATAACGGAGCAACAACTGGGAGAGAGTTTTTAACCCTATCCATCCTGTCTCTCTTTTTCCCCCCTCCCACCTTCTCAATCTTTATGAAAACTCATCCAGCATCAATATATAAGTCCTGCTGGATATCGCTGACCTTTGCTTTTCACATTTAAAAGTACCTGCCTCCACTGTTTATGAGCCCTCCCCAGTCTGTTTACCTCATATTATGCTGTCTGCCAGAGTGGAGACCATCAGTCATATACAGGTTAGGACGAAAGAGAGCTGGAAGAACCGTTTCATATTATAGGTGAAACATACACAAACTAGACCGAGTTCTGAAGCTCACTAATTAAGTGTGAAAACAATCATTTGTGGGTTTATATAGGGGTTAGGGGCCAGACTGTGTCTTGGCTGGACGCAGTGACTTTTTGGAGTCCAGGCTAGCTTTTGTCCCGTTTCCAGGGATTATGCTAAGCTAATCAGCTGCTGGCTGTAGCCTTATATGAAACGGACAGATATTAAACTAATCAATCTTTTCGTCTAACTCTCAGCAAGAAAGCAAGTAAGCATATATGCAAACAAATTTAAATCTACCCCTGTAAATCGTGTGCCTTTGTGCATTTGCTTCAACTTTGTTATGAAACTATTTTACATTAGCAAATGTAACAATTTGAGTCAGAATTATACCGATATTGAACTCACACACAGAGACAGAGATTCTTTTTTTAAGGGGATGGTCAAATCAATCTGTAGAGGCCAAGATATCTTGATTTGTTTTTTCTTATCCATGCGTCAGTAAAAAATACTTTGCTAACAGAGTGCTTTTCAGGCTGCCAACCATTACCATAGACTTCCCTTAAAATCATTGATTTAACTACTTGAAGTTCAACTACTTGTAGTAAGTAACTACTTGCCCTATCCTTGAAGAGCACCTCATATTTTACTTCAACATCAACATTGCAGCACTCCCTATTTTTGCTTCAATATCATGACTTTTAATCTTGAGTGTCGGATAAGCTCCAAAAAAGATGGATCTTACGATTCCCATCATGCATCATGATGGTATATTCATTAAACCTTCTTTGCCTGATTAAATGAACCCCAGCCTTCCGGTTTGTTTTAGCCAAGGCCGAGATAACCTTTTTGACATTATCAGGGTTATTTTCACAGACTTGACAAAGTGCTCCAGAGCCACAGAAGACATTATGTAGCTGTTTTCGCAGGTTAAGTAGTACTCTCCGTGACTAAAAAATAGCCTTTGATATATAGAGTAGAGTCGAATCTCTGAAGGTTGTAGAAGGATGATGGTCATGGTTAAATGATAGGACAAAAACAGGAGGCTCGGCGCTTGCTTTGTTTTGTGGTGACCTCACCTGCCAGTCGTTCTGGCGTGATGTTTTCATTAATTTCCAACATGTAACTCATAATGGGAGTAGTTTTTTTTTTTGATTCAGTTTGACATTGTGTTTTGGGAGGGCACTTTTCCAACCACAATCATCACTCAAGTCACGTTTATGCTTGTGTCTTCAGATGACATTGCCAGTAGTCATTTCTTCTATTGGTTATCTAATAGCGGCCATTTAGAGAGTGGAAAAAGAAAGATATTGTTGACATTTTGTCGGGTCTGAAAGGACAAACACTGGCTGATTACTCATCCTTCTCTAGATTAACAGGACCATCTATTGACAACTTTTACGACAGCACCTGTCTTTATTTCACACAGGACAGATGGGAGTCTGGGAAGTGTATAGGCATGGTGGACTTTGGGACAGTATTTTTAAAAACTGGCATATTGGGTGAGTGGGTGCATGGAGGTCTGTGTGTTTGTCTGTGTGTACTAAGTGGGAAAGAGCAGAGCACAGTTCAGGCTGTCCCTCTTTGCAGCCTAAGGATTCTTCTGTCCACGCACATCAATCTTGTTACAGCAGAACGCCGCCTCCCAGGAATCCTGGCCTAGTCTCTGTTTGGATTTAGGTCCTCCCTGGCTCTCTTCCTATCCACTACTTCTTTCTCTATTTCACCAATCATCATCATCATTTTTTCACTTACATTCTTTCACTGGCGCTCTGTCTCCGTCCTGTAGGTACTGACTACTCTCTTCTTATTTCTGTCATCCGCTTCTCTTTCTCCCCTAACACTTTCCACCTCTCACTCATCCCTCTCTCCTCTCATCTCTTGCCTCCAGGAGGTTTAAAGTTATTAAGGGTCAGGGCTGTAAGCATCGTATCATTAACACATCTTCTCTGGATGTTAACGTTGCCGTTTTCTGCTCAATCCAATTAGTTTCTCAGTTAATCACCTAACCATATATTTTAAAGGATGCTTTGAAAGAGTGGACCGCCATAACATGGCAAACTAATGTGCTTATCAATCATTAACATTAGCGGAACACTGATTAAATAGTCAGTGACAGGAGAGCACAGAGGATTGCACAGTAGCTGTTGAAGGTAAACGGATAATGACATCCAAGTGAAATGAAAAGATACAGGGAAATGTGTTTTTCAGGATGGATAGTATTTATTTCTAACAAAAGGGGGGGGGGGGGGGAATGGCACAATAATGATCATCAATTGACAAAACTAAAAAACATTTTCAGAGGTCCAGTCATTACTCCTGCCAGCAGTGCTTCACATCAACTGGGAGGTCCACTGCCACCAACAGAAACACACAAACATCATGCACCCCGGGATTCATCAACCAGCGCAGATTCAACCAGGCTGGGGTCCATGCCAACAGTGTCCACAAACAATCATCAATCACCAAACCACACACATGGACACGCACACACACCATCCAACCAGGTGGTCAACACTTGTCTCACAATAGCTCATTTCCGGGCCAAACAAACACTCCAGTTGAGGGCATTGACTGCGAGTGCTTGTCATTTCCAATGAATCGCTTATTGACTGGCCTGTATTGAGGTGACTTGAAAAACGTAGGAGCAATAAGAAAGAGTCTTTCTCCCTCTATGTCTCACCCTACAGGGTGACAGTAAAGCGGGAATGTGACAGCCGGAGCCGTCGGACAATACCGTCTCGTTTGAGAAGCTGACGTGCCACACTGTGTTGCCATAGCTACCAAGAAAGAGAGCGGGAGGGGAGGTGATGGAGAGAGGAGGGAGCGAAGGGGCTGGACTGCAAAGGAAAATTAATTTGTGTACAAGGCCATGTCGCAAAGAAAATTGCATTTTTCCCTTAGATGGGGACAGAGGGACAAGCCGTTGTTGCTTGTGTGGTTAAAAAGTCTGTGTGTGTGTGTGTGTGTGTGTGTGTGTGTGTGCGTGTGTGTGTGTGTGTGTGTGCGTGTGTGTGTGTGTCTACAGCCAGCCAGATGCCATCTCAGTGGATTGCTGGCAGAAGTGTTGCAGGATGTCAGAAGGCTCCCTATTACAGAGGCTTTTAAATAAAACAGAATGAAAGGCTTAAAATAAAATGCAGCCCGTGGAGCAGGCCACACGCACTAATGCAAAATAAAGAGAGAAACGATAAAAAAAAAAAAAGAAGAAGACACTGATGAATTTACCGCGTCTGTGCGCACACGGGCACACCAGCAGGCAGAAAAGAACATGTGAATGAGCACACTTTGCAAACATTTCTCTGACACACATACAGAGAGTGAGAGAAAGATTTCTCTTTTTGCGGCATGAGTCGTCTGAATTCCACGTCTCTCTAAGTAGGTCATGCAGCCTTTTTAGAGTTCCACTCCTCCCCACGCTGCATCAAAAATGCATAAATCCCTGCACCTTCTCCCTGCTAGCAGCTTCCCAGGCCGGCTAAAGCACATCTTTAGTGATTCTAATCCCATCAAAGGTGGTTCTGCTGGTACGTAAACACAAGATGGGAAAAAAAAAATGCCGTCTCTGGCAGTTACATTCATGGCTGCTCCTCGTATTTTGGGGGATTGTTCAAGAGGTTGTAATGCAGCGATCCACTTAGTGAATAGGTGTTGATGGTGGGGGCGAGGTGTATAGAATACGCAGATATGTTTGGCTCAAGTTTTGTTCAAATAAATAAGAGCTGAGCATTTTGGTTCCCACTAGCAAAGCTAAGCTGGTTTTGGGATGTTATCTCCGAAGATACACTCCACTGTCAGATGAGTCCAATGGGGGAGGAACAAAGTGAACATTAAGGCGAGATGAGCACTGGCATGCCTACGGACAGTGGAGGAGTAATCATGGTACCTTTACACAGTGTAAAATAAATGCTACAACGGATGATCAAAGGGTCCTTTGTAAGAACTGTGGTGCGGTATCTTTTTTTATCTGTTGCAGACTCAAAATGTAATGTAACAAAAATAAGATGTCTTCACTATCCCGCATCCAACAATGAAATCAAAGACACTAAAACGACATCAAAAATGTATTGTTGCTTTGTTGCCGGTGAAAGCTCTGAAGCTCCTTTGCTCTTTTAATTCATGACAGAGTCAGGTTTGAATATGGATAAACGTTTTAACTGCGCTTGGGCATACGAGAGCTATGCTTTGTGTCAACTTAAAGTTCTCTTTCTCGCTCAGGGTATTGAGTTCCTCCATGGATGAATAATTGAGTAGATCACAATAATAGTCTTCCTCTGTTACATCCCAATCTCTGACCACTGAGCAGCCCATGGGACCACAAGTGACAGTCATCACCAGTGACTCTCCGCGACTGCATCACCTATCGCAGTGCTCCTGTGTGTGTGTGTGTGCCTGAATAATTTAAAAGAGAGCAAAGTGCCCAATCTACATTACATGTAAGAAACACACATAAAAGAAGCTCAGAACCAACAGCTGAATTAGCATTAATGCTAATCAATATATCCAGTCTATTTATAATTCTCTTCAACGCTGGGCATCTGAAATGTTAGACCCTTACCCCAAAGCAGTTCTAATTTCCTGCAGTATGATTTATTATCTGATGTTCCCTATTGATTTTGTGGCGCTGGTCCAGCAGTAGAAGAGACTTATATATCTTGTCACCTGAGGAAGATGCTTTTTGCCTGGCCTGACCTATTAGACCAAAACTGAGTAAATTAAAGCTACCACTACGCTCGAGGTAAATACTCACCAAACCAATTTTGCCCTGATTCATGCACTCAGGACACACACCCATCAAAAAAAAAAAGCAAAGATGAAATTGCAAACCTCTCCACACACACCGATCAGTTTAGCCTCACAAAGATGCACTCTTTTACAACAGAAAATCTAAAATCTGCCACAGTTTCAGCAGAGACAATCACTGTCTTCCTGTCAAAGTTAGGATGACAGTACTGAGGATGGTTTGGTGGAGTAGAAAACTTTATTTTGATGCAATCCCCTGTGAATGCTTATCTGTCAGGATGGCAAAATGTAATATTAATGAAGACCACAAACGCTGTCAATAAGAATAGACTATAAGAGGCTAGCCTTAAAGACAGGCCTACAGCCAGTATTGAATCCCATCTCATAAATAAATCAACTAGCATTAGCCACCTTCAGTTTCTCAACCAAGAGTCTGCCAGACTGTAGATTGGGGAGACAGAAAAGCTGCTGGTGTGTGTGTATATGTGTGAGGGGAAGCAGGGAGGAGGGAAACATATATTCTTCCCTGATGTGTCACTGATGGACAATAAGCACACGCTCATGGTTGCTGATGGGTAAGAACGGTGGCCTCTGTGGAGAACGTCACAACACACTAATGTCACGGTCCACCGCAACATACTCGCTGTCCTTTTCAAATGATGCCACTGTACATACTAAAATGAATGCATCCTGTACAACTACATACCTTTGGTACTGTATTATAGAGTTTATGTCTCTAGGAATCAATAACAGGAGGTAAGAACTTCATACACATATCTTTGACAGGGAGACAATTTTAAACAATGATTCAGCTTTGGGAGATGGGAGGATCCCCCTCGTGGAAACTCTCCCTGGCGCTTGCTGGCCCTCGCCGGGCGTATTTCCTCCGCAGTGGTGTGCCACGACCATCTCTAGATCAGCTTTAGGCCCAGGGTGATGGTTTACAGCACCCCTTGCCAGTGATAAATAATTGTTATATCAATATTGGCCAAAATAATCTTGATAATATTGTTTTGACCCTTACCTTGCGACATCTGTGTTTGACTGCTGGTAGAAAGAGTAAAAAGCAAATATAGTAGCAGGGATCAAGTAGCTTTATCTATAGCCTTTCCTAAATCTGAAAAAAGGCTAAAATTGTATTTGACTTCCAGCACATTACAGCACAGTACAGTGCAGACCATCACCCTGAAAAATGACCACGGACCAGTCGTATGCCTCCCCAAGCCAGACCACAGTGAAGACACATCAAAACTTATATCCATCTCAGGGAGAAGCCAGGGAGATATTGTCTAATTCAGAGGTTGTTTTGGCCTGCAGGGGGAGGAATAGGAGTCTTCTTCAGTTTGAATCTCACAAACTTTTTCAGCACAGGCAGCTGAGCTTAATGAGTGTTGTTGAGCTCGGGTAAGCATGGGCTACTAGGCCGTTACAGCACACCACACTCCTTTTCTCCTCCTTACCTTCTCTCTTGACTCTACAATGCCCAATAGCTCCTTTTTTGTTTTCCAGCGAACCAACAGCCTCTCACACACAATGTGTCATACAAAGACCAAAGAAGCAACATTGAAATAACTACACCTTCAGGGCCTGAGCACGATGCTCTGATGCCCCTTTGTGCTTGCTTCCTTTTACTCTGTGTTCCAGTTTGTGTACACGTGAGTATTTCAAATGTACTACTGTTTACTCAGGTGAGAAAATCCGGAAATCCTCAACAGCCAACTGCCCAAGGGTTCACTCCTAATTGCCCCAACCACAAGCAGGCCAAAGCAGTTCATCTCAAATTGACAAAACAAAAGACAAACACAAAGCGTAAGCGTACAACCGCAGGCAGCCAGAGTTCTTATATTTCCAATTAATCCTCAGAAGACTTCAGAGCTACTATATAAAGATGTGTTTAAAAGCCTCGGGCAGCTGTAATGCGCCTAAGCGACATGCCTCTCAAATAGTGGGTATATAAAGTAGATAAACAAGAATAACCATTATGAGACGAAAATAATGAACATAAAAATAAGAGGCTAAGAGAAAAGAAAAGAATATAAGAGGGAAAACAACGCCACATAAGGATGTGTGTGCTTCCTGCCCACCTCATTGCCTGTGTGCTTGCGTGCCTACACTGTATTCAGCCTGTGTGTGTGTCTGCTCCCCTCTCCGACAGGCAGTAATGAATAAAATAACAGCGGAGGAAGATGAACTACTTCCTCTGTGAACTCGTCGGGCATACATTGGCATGCACCACTGCCTCCAAAATGGCTGCATCTCTGCCCCCCCTCCCTGTGAATACTGTCTGCTACAGCTGGCAGTGGGAAAGCACACTGCAGGTGAGAATATGGTAGAATATGTTATGCAGCATAGATTGTCCGTATGAATTGGCTGCCTGTTTGAAATGAAGAGGTACAGTTATTTTTTTCCCCCATCAGCCTTTGGCAAAAAAAACAGCTTTAGTACTTTAAAATGAAGCCAAAGAATGATATTCTTTGTGAAGTTTTCCTGCGTGAAAGGCTCCTGTGATTCAAATGAGGTAAACCGCTGAGGAGAATAAAGTCTTGCTTACTGATGCAATCAAATTTGAAACTTAAAGCCATTCCCACATTTAGATATGTTTTTGAGCCTAAAAGCAGCTTGAAACGCAGATCAAACAGAAACAAAACCAAAAGAATCTGTGGCATTTTCAATAAGCTTCAGCACATGGCATCATAGGAAATAACTGTCAGTCAGGTATGATGATAAATGTGGACGCCGTTGATGGAGGCAAAGGAGTGTGACTCTGGAGGTTCTTCTTTCATGTGTTTGATGTGTCTCCTGGAGGATGGCAATGCCCCAGGGGGAGCAGGCCAGGCCAGAAGGCCTTTGATGAGGCACCTCCACTGGCTGTGATCGGATAAAACTGCTCCCCTCTCATTCACCTGGCCCTAATGAGATGATGCTTAGAGCTCTGACGGTGGAATGGATCTGTTGAATAATACAGGGTTTCTATTGTATCGAAGCTTGAGGAATATTTCTAAGGTAGACAAAAATTCAGAGCAAGATAGACAAATAACTCTTATTTGAGATTCTGTAATTTGCATATGAACTGTATGACTGTCTTTTACTGGCACAATCACAGCACAATAGTGGAATCTCCTGTTCCATCTTTCCTTATAACCTTAAATCTAATTTACAGAGAGGTGTTTAACTGGAGAAAGATCAAACAGGACTCTCTGACAACATTACAATGACAGTGGAAACTCTTAAACCTTATATGCGGTCTCCAGAGTTTAGCTGTGTTGGCTGATACACACACAGACAGAGAATTAATTCAAAATGCACTCTCTGTCAGCAAGGACGGCGCAAGGTGGGAATGAGGGACAGAAATAAAGAGGAAAATGGCAGGAAACGGAAGGTAAAGTTCAGGCAATGACAAATGAAGAGTGCGCGAGAGAGGGAGACACAGCGTGAGAGAAGGAAGCGTGACAGGTAGAAAAGCGGAGAGGACGTGTGACTAGGAGATAGAAAAGAAAGCAGAGTGAGAAAACGAGCAAAGGAGGAGGTAGAAAAGTTCCATCACTGCTGCGATGATGTGGGTGGAAGGCAGCGCGTGGGCAGATTCATGAGAGAGAAGAATGCAGAGGGAACTGGCTCATGACTCGCTCTCTCTCTCTCTCTCTCTCTTTCTCTGACTCTCCTCGCATCAGCTCATCCACGGAGATGCAGAACGAGCATGAGACTGTTCTCTTTTCATGTCTCCACATTCTTGCACACAGCCACAAACCGCTGGTAGATAATGAGGGCTGCAGTCAGTGAACTCTGACTGTGTTTGAGTGAGTGTGTGTGTGTGTGTGTGTGTGTGTGTGTGTGTGTGTGTGTGTGTGTGTCAATTGCTGTCACGGAACAAGGAGTCATGTCAATCACGGAGGAGCAATCCCGCCCCTTACTTACAGTCCGTTTCATCATTGGTGGGGATGATGAGATGCAGAGTTGGGTGGCAACTGCAGAGATTTTGACATCTCACATGAACACACATCAGCTCATTCACTTTCTACACACGCACACGCCAACCATTTGATGTTTCTGCATGTCTCCACTGGTCGCCAAGGAAATGGGTCTTTCACTCACATCCCGCTCGGTCGGCCTGCAGCACGTTGCCATGGCAACAGAGAACCTGTTGAAGGGGTTAACTGCATAACCGGCGTTTCTGGAGAAAGGTTTTTTTTTACATGACGGTATTTTGCAGATTTGGACTGGTCCACCGCCGAAAACACGTGTGTGTTTGAGCATGCGTTACCCTGATGGCGTGCTCTTGATATGTTACCGCTTCTTCTTGTGTCTGCACGTTTGTTCAAGTGTGTATGTGCGAGAGAGAAAGAAGAGGCCAACGAGGGTTAGAGGGAGAACACGAGTGACAATGAATGAGAGAAAAATCACTGAATGCTATTGTCTCCATGGTTGCAGAAGTTCAATATATTTTTAAACGAACCAATTCATCATAAATCTGTGTTGAGTGCGTGTCACACAGCTCCTTTCAAACAGCGTTTGAAAGGTTTCAAACGCTCTGAGTCACTGCAATTAGATTCATGACTGTCATTATGCAGCCTGCTCTACACACACACACACACACACACACACACACACACGCACACATATGCGCACACAAGGATCAATAAACTGCCTTTCTGGGCATGAAAATGAAGCTTAATACCACTCAATACAATAATCTTCATCTCCTGTATACTTTCGGTCACAAACTGCAAGACAGAATTTAAACAAAGAAGACTTAATGTGTGACGTCATTGCTCTGAACTTAAATCACAGTGGTGCAGCTGGTCGCCCAAAAGCCTGTATGCATTTTCTGTCTTTGAGCAGGGCTACGAGTCCTATAGTCATATAACCCATTCATTTAAAAAAATACCCACAATGGGGAAAAACTAAGTATTTTTCTTGTTATCTACTTGCACAATTGAACGTAATGTAAAACTGATTTCTACCCCTAAACTATAGAATTGTTTGAGCCATGGGTTCCCCAACCAAGTGTCAACATACTGTGTGTTCACATACTGTCGGTCAAAAAACATTCACATTTTATTCTACAAGAATGTATTACGCCCACCATAATCTCTGCTTTTAAGTGAAAGCTGAAGACTACAAGAATTTTGTCGAAACAATAAAAAAAGTTAATTATTATTCGGCTTCATTTTCAGCAGGGCAGCATGTCATAACAATACAATGGCATTTGTGATCCCTGTGCGGCGGCTCTTTTTTAGTTGCAGGGCGAAAATGCTGTGCTGAAAGAAATGCTGATACCGTGGTTTGCTGCTGAGAAGTAACATTAGTCACGCACAGAGAAGTTTACTGGTCCTCAGGGGTCAGCTACCAGCCCTTTCTTAGGACTACTGCTGACATTCTGCATGGTCAAATGATAACACAGGTTCTAAGCTAATAGTAATCCATGGAGACATATAACCTAGTTGTTTTAATAACTTTGTACAAACGTCATTCATTTTGTTTCTCATTCAGGACAAGGCTTCAATGACGGGTGTCTAATTAATGATGTGCAACCTAACTCCATTCATTGTGACAGGCGACTTGTGATACTTTTTGGTTACTGGTGAAATGTGGGGAAAATGGATAACAGATTGCTCGAGCAAGCGTTACTGTGCTAGCGCTGCATAAATTACAGTGAAATAAACACAATTCTTTCAACAACAGTTCCAACATAGATTTTAGCTAATGCATTATCTAATTATACTATTATACTATCTTGCATTATATTATAAATTAATAAGAGACAATACATTTAAAGTTGTAGGATACCTCAGGCTGACTGAGAATGAGTGTGTGTGTGTGTGTGTGTGTGTGTGTGTGTGTGTGTGTGTGTGTGCGTGTGTGTGGGCGTGTGTGTTAAATGCCTCCTATTTGCTATGTTAATGTGAATCAGTTCATTAGCGTTGGACAATCAGAGGATGCACATAGACTGCTAACACAGCACACAAGCTCCATTTGTGGTTCGCTGAGTATTTGTGTTTTCTAGCCTCCTTCAGTGTTTTGTAGTGCCACCAAGGCTGGTCCTTAGTGAAGAGCAAAGTCAGCCTCGGGCACTTACTTCTGTACAGTATATCCGACCAAACCATGCACACAAAGTGTGGATGCTAATGTGGCTTATAGAGTTAATGAGCTTGGGAACTAGACTGTAGATGTAAGTTTGGACCCGGGGCCCATTGCCGGTCCAGCACTGAACGAGATGTGGTTCAAAATGGCCACAGCTTTCTCAAACCTTATTTGTGTGTCACATGTTACTACTGTACGCTGCTCTTGTTAGAAATCAACAGAAAGGTCTACAAAACTTTTTCTCAGGTGAACTAAAATTAGATGCATGACTCATTAACAAAATCACCCAGGACAGATCAATAACAGTCTCTTCCTCACAATGTTTCACAAATGCAACTGTTTCAAGCAGTTGAGGCTCGGCGTGTTTGTCCAAAAACAGACGTACCCACAGAAAATGTGCCTCTGGGCCTCCTATTACACAATATGCCTATGAAGCCAGTGTATTTTGTTTCCTTTGGTTTCAGCGTGTTGTCATCTGAACCTTTCAGCATGATTGATGTCACCTGTCACTTCTGTTTTGTCATGGTCATGACAACTAAAACTTGAAATTAGTGGAATAATGTAGCAGAAAACAGACTGAGGACATTGAATTCCGGCTCTGACAAATGATTCATGGTCTATAATTCAGATGTTACTTCTGAATATATGGCAGAATGGCCTCAAGATTTTGACAGCAGTAAATGTACACAGACAATATGTAAAAAGCAATGATGCCAATCTCTACGGATGCAGGAAACTTCAACTGAGCTTTCTTACGGTCAAAAACCGGATACTAGTCTTCAATACCCTTACACACAGGAAGATACACAGCAAAGAAGTAAACCTATTACAGTGTGTGATCCGTCTCCAATTTAAGCTTGTCCTCTCTTTTTATAGAAGGACAGAGACAAAGCTCTGACAGTGATGTGTCCTGACATCCCCAAAACGTAACCTGCGTCTGTCTGTATGTGCACATCTGTGTGTGTTAGCTTGTTTTGTGCTGCGAGTGTGTATGGAGCTATGGACGTGCGTCTCCGTGGTTTATTCATTTGATGGTGAATCACTCAGCTCTGGGGGTCCCGGCTGACTTCCCTTCGCCCTGCCAACTCCCACTGATCTTTGCCTCCGCTCTCTCTAAATCCCACACTTCCTGCACTCCATCGTTCTGCTGTCACAAAGAAAACACACTGAATTCTACAAAAAACGTCAACATTTGAGGAATTAGAAAAAGAATACGCCTGACAGCACGAGGCTTAAAATCCTGATCAAAACAGAGGATACACTGGAAAGGGCATTGAAAACGGCAGAACCTGATGTTGACATAAATGACATGCATCTGGTATTGAGGCCTGAAGTAACAGCAGTAATGAGTGCCGTGCCTTGTTTAGGATGGATCCTCTATGTCAGCCATTCTGTAAATCGAGCAATCTGCACAGAAAACATTTTCCCACCCCTCTGTAACCCCTTCGGAGCAGTTTCGTAGCTCCGTCACAACCAACTGACTGCTCCATTCCGACATCGCTAGTGAAACAGGATGTTTTATCAGGCAGGGCCAGCGGGGACTTGTACTGTCTGCCCTCTGATCTGTGTTCCCATCATTTGGGCCAAGCTGGTGGACTAATGGGCATCTGGGCAGATATTAGATTGTTACGCTCTACAGTTCCCTGCTAACTTAATGAGAAAACACTAGTTCCCCATACTCCTCCTGACAGAGGAGGCATGGAGAAAAACAACGAGGGGGGGGGGGGGGGGGGGCGGAGAACATATGGGGGGTGAATGAGGGGTAGTGTGTTTTATATATTATAT
>NW_022280044.1:1834263-1854611 GCF_004355925.1 Anarrhichthys ocellatus | reverse complement strand
GAGGCGGGGGGAGGGGGGGGGGGGGGGGGGGGGGGGGGGGGGGGGGGCAAGGAGTCAGAACATGGGAGCGTTAATTAGAGGATGGAAAAAAGAAAAAGTAAAAAAAGAGGGAGAAAGAGTAGAGAGGTGTTGGAAGGATACACTGTAGATCAACGTAGAAGTGGATGTGACATGTGAGCTGCAGCATCGACACACACCACCTCTGACGACTCAGCAGACAACCTACCAAGTCCTGATACTGTGGAAACACCACAAAAATGATCTGACACCGTCTACCGCTCTTACTATACCATGACAAAGCAATGACGCCTGGGCACCCGGCAGCCATATCTACAATAAGAAAGACCACCCAAACCTAGTATCTCTCTCTCTCTCTCTCTCTCTCTCTCTCTGGCCTCAAATCTGACTCTCCTCTTCCAGCTAAGTTGGTCAGGTCTGATGAATAAACCAGTGCTATGACTCTAAGCCCGGGAGAGGGCCATGCATTACTGCTATGAAATGTTAAATGCCTTGCAGAAGGAGCCTGGACTCTAAAAGCAGCAGCAGCAGCAGCACCTGGAAGGGGAGGAGAGAGGAGGGGGAGCTGGATGTGTTCGCTCTTCCTCTCCTCGGCACAAGTGTCAGCTGCGTTTCCCGTCTTTTTAGCTACTGGCGTGGAATGGGGCCCTGCTTGCTGGGAGTTGGAGCAGCGTGGGCGAGGAGTGTGTGTTTGTGTTTGTGCTACAACTACGGCCTCAGCTGCAAGAAAAGGGCCCCTCCGGCTGGGTTCAGGTGCGTGTACAATCTTTCAAACTGTTCCTCTGTTTTTATTTTTTACTTTTTTGACTCTTTTTTTGTCCCCCTCTACGTGACTCTGGGATACTGACCGAATGAATGAAACTTGGGACTAAAGCTTGGTAGAAACAAACTTGCCTCCCTCCCTCCTGATAACCGTCATGCTTAGCACTGCAGGAGAGATAGTCTACTGTCCTCAATACACACACACACACATTTATGAGTGCAGGCACACACACAAATACACACTTTAGTAGCAATCCCAGCTCATTAGAGCATTCCTCTCAGTTAGTCCTGCAGGTTAAAAACACTTCATATTAGCCTTGCTTCAAACAGCCATGCTGGAGAGAGATAGGGGAGAAAACTTACACATTTCCATTATTCATGCTTTCATGCATGCTGCAATTTGCAAATCCAGCATATTGTGTGGAGAGAGCGCATCCTATGTATGTTCCGTAAACACACACATGGGTTTAGATGAAAGAGGAAGTCAAGTGAAGGCAAAGGGAGCCACTGACATTATGTGCATATAAAGGTATTATTTGACAGGAAATATAAAAGAAAAGCCCAATTAGACATCGGTGCTTTTACAGAGACCAGAACTGAAGAGTGTGGTTGTGTACAGATGTGTATGCTGTTTAGGTGTGCATGCACACACACTCAAGTGGTAAAGTAAAGAAAAAGAATACAGAGATTGAGAAAATGATGTAAAAATGCGAGGGCGAAACAGAAGAGATGCTATATTTACACTGTACTGCACGCAAGCACTGCTAGCCAGGCAGAATAATGAGCTTTGAATCGGAGCTATAAATAAACTGTACTACTACTGTATACTTGTGGCAGTTGTGAGCCAAATGAATAGGCTTGACCAGGCAAGACAAATAAGACGGTCAAGTGAGGAGGGGGAAGACCCTTGTTCTTACAGCTACAGATCCCCCGGGGGAGAAAACCCCGGGAATATCCTTTCATGGTATGTTTGTGTAAAGAAAGTCCCTCTGATACCCCATGAAAAATAAAGTCGTTCATCACACTGTGCATGGAAGAGGTGCATGAACTTAAAACCTACTCTGAGCTGTTCAGCCTAGGGGTAAGTGATGAAACAGGAAGAGGTGTTGTTGTAATTTAGAGACCCTCAATTGAAGTTCAGACGTCAAAACTGAAATCCATCACGGGTAGCAGGTCATGATAACATCCGGCCCAACGATAAATCTGTAGCTGACTTTGCGCTTCAGGATGAAAATAGAAGTGCTAGTAGTTCATACAATGGGTTGAGACATTAGTTTCTTCAGTGGCACAATAAGAGAGAGAAAACCGCCACATATGTTAAATATGCCAGCTTCTACGGTCTGCCGTCACTACCAACTGCAGCAGCACTAACGTGCAAAGCTGCTGTTTACGACAATATAAGCCGAGTGATAGTTTTAGCCTGTAGAATTAAGTCACATCTCAGCTGTGTGAAAGACAGCTGCGAGTGAACATGTTGTCAACAGCTTCATTAGACAGAGCGGGACATTGCGACCTCAACCAACCCACCAGGCTTGTCCATCATTACCAAAATCCTGCCTAATATGGGCACAAACTCGTCGGTTTTTCCTGACAATCAAGAAAGAACAAGTCTTTACTTCCTTGTGTTTTTCTATCTCCTCAATGTGTCTGCACAATTCTCTCCCCTCCTCATTCTCTTCTAATCCACTCCCCTTTGCTCCCTCCTCCCTGCCTGCCTTCTTGTCTCTAGTCACGCTTTTCCTTCATCTCATCTCTTCAGCTATTCTCTCTCTGTTATTCTAAACCATAACCCTTAATCTCGCCAAGGGACAAATCAGCAGATTAGATGGAGAATGACTCTCAATCAGTCTTTGCCGAGCAGTTTAATGTTCCGTTCAGAGAAAGTTAGAAGCAGATTAAATCCAAGAAATCTCTTATTCTCCTCCCTTTCCAATCCTGGCGCAGGAGTGCAGACATGCAACAAGCAACAACAAATCGTCCTCAGTGACTGCTAGTGGATTAAAATAACGCAATCATACATTTTTTGGGATATTGTGTGATTTTTTTCCGTGTGCAAACAAATACCCTATCTTTAATCCTTGCTTATAATTCAATTAAATTATAATTCTATATTTGTTGACTCCAGACTTTGGACTCTATTTGCTGTAAATGTACTATTATTCATATAAATTATAAACTTAATTGAAGGTAGATTTTGGCCATTAATTGACCTATTCATACTGTGTTTTGAAACAATTTATTACATCCTACGTTGTGTGTGTGTGTGTGTGTGTGTGTGTGTGTGTGTGTGTGTGTGTGTATGTAATGATTCACAACTCTTTAAAAAATGTGGTAAAGGGTTTTAAATAATTATCAATATTAGATTCACCGCTTAAATTAAAAAGTGCCATTTTTAAATGTTCTTGTTAATCAGGGTGCCATATCAATATTAAGTTTAATTATGACACAACATCGCCACATCACAATTTAAAACTCCAATAGATAATAAAGTATAAAGTAATAAGTTCTTGCACACTTACGCAAGATTCTGTGTGCCGAGGTTGTCTGCCCCTTGCTTAATTTAAATAAACAATATTTTTCATACACATTTTGCATTTATTGCTCAGTAAATAATGCATGCAGTAGTTTACAGAAATTCCTCACAGTCTGCTTGTCACACATACAAACTTGTATGGGCACGCCTATTTATACCATCATCCCCTGTAGCTGTGAGGGACACGTGAACAAAAGAAGCGTTACCTTAAAGGCAATGATTTTGTGGATATGTTAATCAATAGTGCAACAATTTAAATGGAGTGAGAGAGACAAATATTTACAAAGCGACACCCCGGAGAGTGGTGGCGGCCTGCCACCGTGGTGAAAAGGGTTGCTTCCACTCGAGGGGTTAATCAATCTGTTACACAATAATCAGGGGACATGACAGCACCAGGGTCCTTGGCTTAAACACAGGCGTCCTTGGGTGCATAATGATGATGCTTGACAGAATATTTCCTCCAGGTTGCCGTACGCTGCACACAGCAGACATCCATCGCAACCAAGCAGAGGGAAGAGGTGTCAGAGATAAGAGGAAGGAGTGATGGGGAGGAAGAAATTAAAGAGGGAATGAGGGATGTTGTAATACAAGTGTGGGGGTGTAGATTGCTGGCTGCTTGAGGATCAAAACAGCAGATACGAAGGGTCATGGGGGGGGAACGGTAGTCTCAAATAAATGTGGGCAGTGTGGCAAGTCTGCATGTTTATGGTTTAAACAATACAGGCGTTTCTATGGGAAGCCTGTCAGTGTTTCTGTATGCCACACTGTCACTGTCAATGCTACATTATATTGAATGGAGCATGAACACACACACACACACACACACACACACACACACACACACACACCGCCTTGTTTCCTCTGGAGTATTAATCTATTTTTTCTTAATCCCGTTGTGTCTCTCTGCTCATCTCTCTTGCTCTACATTTATAATACACTTTTACATATTTCTCACCTGAATCTGAAATGCAGAAATAATTTATTTACATACTGAATGTATTCCCCCTTTTCTGTGACACTGAGCCTAGATGTGGTTTCCTTTGATCTTACTTGAGATGTCTCTTGATCTAAATTAGACCGGACATCGTTTAGAAAGGCTCGCACCTCTCAAAACGGCCCCACCAGAGCAATATAAAGCAGGTGTTCCAATGTGATGAATTACATAAAAAAGCTCTTTACATACTTATTTAAATATCTATATGTTTCTTATTGTCAATAGAACCACCATGTTAGCGAATGGGAAATGTGCGATAACTAAAAAATCAAAGTACAAACTAAATAGTTTTTTCTCCAAAGATGTTTTTTTGTCATTTACGGTCGTTGTTATCCCGCTGATGTGTGTTCAAGAGTTCATTTCTATTTTAAGTTTGGTTTTAATTTGTTATTTGATGCTATAAAAAGGGGATGTGACGTCATGATCGAAGCTGTACTTGACAGAATCTCTGAGTGAAGATGTCGCGGAGCCGGATGCTCAGAAAACAAGGATCACGCATCATCCAATTACATAGTATACAGGGCTATGACTAAAAGACACATCTGACAAAAAAAAGCTGATGCTGCGTATCAACTAGCTAATACTGTACCGTCCCTACAGTGAAGCATGGTTATCGCAGCATCGTGCTATGCGGATGATTTTTAGCAGCAGTGAGTCAGGACTTGGTCTTGATTGAGTTCTTGTCGAGGACCTGCTTCAGAGCGCACATGACCTCAGACTGGTGATGATTCATTTCCAGCCTTACAGCAACTTACTGTACTCAACCAAAACAATGCAGGAGTGGCTTCAGGACTATTAACGTTCTGTTGCGGAGCTGCATGCAGCTCACAGTTCAATCCGACCGCTTGAGATAGTGTGCAATGAAGTATTGTAAACCCGAGAGCCCCGATCCAGTTGTAACCTTATGATGTTAACACACACACCTGATATCACTACATAGGATTTATTTTGGAATTCTCTTCATACATTTGCAGAAAAAGTGAACAATGGGTTTGTCATTGTCACTATAGATTACACATACCCAGTGCATATGTAAAGTATGTATCTCTTTCTCTCTGTGGCACACGCAAACTGTGTGCTTACTACTCTGATTGTTGGTGGCAGATCTATCTCTCTGCGTTTTATTTTTTCCCTTTGATAAAAGCCTGAGGATGGAGTGCCAGCTCCGCAGCCGTGCTGCTCACCCGGCCCCCACACCCACAGTTCCCAGTGGGTGGTGTTTTCCTCGCCCGCCTGCCACTCGCCCGCTACTGTGCCAAGCGCGACATGTGACAGTAGCAGCACATGGCCTCCCAGCACTGCCCCCCACTCCCACAATCCTCTGCAGGCCTGTTTCCCCCCCCCCAGACTGTCGGAGAACACCCCGCAACAAGCTTGGCACACTCGTCATGTTCCTTCTCCCCCAGCTAGCAACCCCAAATGGAGGCACGCACATGAAAAACAAGAAGAAGGGTGGGCTCGGTATGTGCAGATCAAACCGTGTTCACAGAAGCAGAGATGTACACACACACACACACACACACACACCTTTTCCCAGCACCGCTCTCACGTCATTAAAAGGGGGTAAACATGCCTGGTTGTGTTTGCACCATTCGCATCCAGCCGTCGTCTAGCTGTGATTCCCTCCTCCCTTTCCCAAATGCTCTTTTCTCTTAACCTTTTTTGCATCTTTTTCCCTCTTCTCTCCTGTGTTTTTCTGCTTATTGCTCCACCACAAGCGTATTATTTTATTATTTCTGTGTACTCCAATAAAGAAAATGTCAGATATCTTTTGACTTGTAATTTATAAACAGTACAAACGTGTATATTCTCAACAGATTCATCGCATATCCACCAAAGTAAAAAACAAATAAATGCCCACAGACCTTTGTGACGCACTTCCATTATGATGTGAGGGATGGAATCTATGTGTAAATAAAATATCAGTTCCTTGGTGAGTTGAGTGAGATCTGAGCAACGAAGACATTTGGTCTCCAGTGTCTAACCAGCCGCGTTAATATTTCAATTACCCTCATGAATAAAGGAATTAAATAGGTACTAACATTATTCTTGGTCTGCCTTTGTTGAGCAGGGAGGAAGCTGTGACATGTGACAAGACACTTCTGCCAAAGCCTTCTTCTCTAATATGGTCAGACTGGTGAGCTGTGGTTCCTCAGTGATTTGGGAGATATGCACTGGATATTGAATATTTTTCTTCTTCAGTTTTGTCATTTTGTATTATAAGAAAACAAATTTAGATCTCTGGATCTCTATAAACACCCAGAGACCCATGACAAAACGGATGATAAATTATTGACTTTTCGGATGAAAATCTCAGCAAGATATTGTTGTCCTTCTTTGATTCTTTATTGCCTAAATCGTCAACACTTTTTAGCAGTACCAAGGGTCGCATCTGAAGTTAGGCTTTCCGGGCAAACTGTGACTGATAAATAAAGAGTTCAGTCAATAGAAGATTTACATAGAAATCAATGGCTAACACAGCATTCAGCAAATAGGATCAGAGTAGTTTTACAGGATTTTCACTTGATTTAAAACATCGATGATTTTGATGAAGAATAGTCACATAGTTGTTTTTTTTAAACCGTCTCAAAGCACCTAAAGACATCTCTAGTAGATCAGCTCTTTGAACTTTGGTAAAATATTCTAAATTTGAATATAACATCCACTGTTTTTCTGGTAATGATAAAGTAAAATATAACTAACACAAAGGAATACTGTATGTTACGAGCAGTACAATTATATTACTACTCCTGCCTGTATTGGCCTCCTCTCCAATATTCCTCATTTTCTCTTTAACTATAATTATCTTCCTCTTAGCTCAATAAATTGTAGCTCGCAATGCTTCTTCCATCTGTCACAGCTTATTCGGTGTAGCATCAGAGAGTAGAAGACCTTTTCTGTTTCAGACGTCGCTGACATTTACATTTGCCCTCTATCAAAGAAAGCAGAATGGTCGTAACCCTGCGGTCCCCTTGCTGTCGTTGTCACACATTCTGCCTTGAGGAACAACCAAGCCAACACTGATTCCCCCATCTTTGTAACGTCACTGACGGCGTGAGTGGGCGAAACAAATTTGCAGACAACACAATTTAATACAGCAACATTTAAAACAATATTTTACTAATAGTTGGAAATTCCTAGTGGGCCTAAAATAGAAAACAATAAGAAAAGCTAGAAAAGAGAGCCAAATGATTGTTTACTTTAAGAGAGGCACAGAACAGACCAGATAGGATGCTGCACACAATGAGAGACAGAAGGCCCTTTCCTGAAAATGGGATTCCAGTGAGCAGAAGAAGTCGGCATGAAGGCCTTCTAGAAATCAATAGAAGATCCCCTGTGAGTAAGAGCAAGTCAACAGAGCAGAGAGCAGCACAGAGTCGGGGCATACGGATAATATTTATGTAGAGGGAGGCTGCCAACAACCGCCAGGGACCATGTTTAATTCTGATTCATACATCTTAAAAGCAGTGATCTGGTAAATATGAGGCATGTTCATTTATTCAATAAGAATACATCTAGTAACAGGTCAGCGCTGGAGAATTGTTTAGTAGCTACCTAAATATTCATGTCAACATCCCCGGGATTGTGTGCCTTCTTCTTTTTTTTAAGTTCAGAGGATGTCTCTGAGCACACGAAAACACACACTCATCACATATCTTTGTATGAGGACTGAGTGTCAGGTTCTGTGATCACAGCTTCGACACTGCGCGAGACAGATCATGTCACCGTGTCATTAGTTATGTTTACATTCATCCCGTGAACATCCACGATGGATGTTTCAGGTACATACAATTAGCAAGTTTACCAACCTCATGAATAAATGCACAGCGTGTGCACACCGCCAACTCTAATTGATGTCCTCTTTCCACACAATTTACATACATTAGAAGGCACTGCATCGCCAGCGGACCCTTTACACATTTGTCTGCCAAGGCCGAAAGGTGAAAACGCAATAGCGCTAACGCAGCCATGTTAAAATGGCTTAAAACATACATTTTAGCCTCATTGTTGCTTTTCTTTTCCATTTTCCCCCACAGGAGACCTTTATGTTTTTAATGGCCATGCTAATTGCTAATGTTCCACTAGAATACTAATAAGGGCAGTAATTAGTGTAACATGGACTGTAGTTCAGTGTGGAAAAGAGTTGTTTTTTTCCTTTTAAAGAGCCTGTAAAATGGAGCTGAAATCCCTGGCAGGGACTGGATATTTAAAATTAGCATTCGGGTCGTTTGGCAGATGCTTAATGCTAACAAACTTTACACTCCAAAAAACGACTGCAACACCAAGAGCGTCACAGTGGCGAGGACCTTTATCAGTGTCCTTTCCGTCGAATCGGAAACACCTAGCCTAACACCATACTGGCCAATAGACAGCTTGTTGACAATTACATCAGCACAGGGTTGCAATAGCTCCGTCTATGTGAGTATAAATGTTGATATGAATACGCCTTAGGAGTAATGTTCTCCATCCGTCCAGATGGCCCTTGGAATGATCTGCTTTACGTGGGATAATGAAATCTCACTCACTATCCAACTGCTTTCTATTGAATTAACGCGATATGCATCGTTCCTTCTCACAGCTTGGGATGTCATCAGCCCAACCAGCGCTCCATGTTCATTGGGCAAATCAATCACAGACAACTGAGGCAATAAAATCTAAAGAAAGCCCAATAACCATCACAGTACGAAAGGCAGGAATGATACATGGCGGGGATGGTCTTGCTATACAGTCAAATGGGGCTCCCCCTAAACACAAGCTGCCATTTGAAACACAAACTGCCCATCACTCTCTTGTCACTGCAAGAGCTCAATATAACGTATACATTAGTTTGGTGATTTAATTGCTTTATCTATCTTGTATAGTGTGTTGAAGTGGCTGAATAGGGGCGAATTCCCCAGATGGTCTTTTACATTGGAATTTCAAGTATAACGAAAGGATTCAATGAAAGATGGCTATCAGAGGAAGTGGTGGCAGAGGAAGTGGTGGCAGAGGAAGTGGTGGCCAGTATCTTTTGGCAGCAGTGGCGAAAACCCCAAGACTGCATTCCTCAAGCATCCCACTGTGGCCATGAAACATCACATTATGGAAAAAATCAAGTGAAAACATGATTTAACTGACGGTATGCAACAGACGAAATTCAGGTGCAGTTGGATCATATTGTCAACAAGCTTTTTTAGAAGCAGAAAAGGGGGGGAGGGGGGGGGGGAATAAAAGAGGCATTCTGCCATCACCCTGTTTTTAGCCATTAAATCAATACACACAGTTGGGCTTCATGAACAGAGGAGCTGCTTTCTGGCAAAGACAGTTGTGCATTTGGATGGAGTCAAGATATCAGCAGGAAAGTAATGTAAATAGTGTTATCACCAGATAAGATGAGGATTATTAGATTATGCAAAATATATCCCCTCAGTCTCTATTCAACACGTCAATTACGATCCAAGATTTCCAGATGTAATGTTTGAAGATGGAAATGGCCGATAATGGACAGCGTTTTGATGTTCACAAGTCAGATAAAAATTTTAAAATGTCGTATTTCGAATACTTGCTAATCTCATGCAGTCCGGGACTTGCTGTAAGTCATTTTAGTTTATAGGGAAGTCAGCGTGCCACAACGGTCACAATTGCAATGGTACACATGACAATACCCGCTCTGACCATCCCGCTACGCTGATTTGAATGGGAATGTCCGTTCGACTCTCATTTATTTCTATTAACAGAATGTAAACTCTAGAGAATGTATTCCATGGTTGAGCTTTTGAAATGTTGAGGAATGAACCCATGAATACAGATTGCCTCCTTGACTGTGCATTGTGGAGACCTGTTGTCTTGAGGTTGTAATTTATTTGTGACACATGTAAATAAAAAAAAAGAAAACAGCAAATTTGATGAAATGGGCCCAAGCTGACAGTGCTTTATTAATGGCATGGCATCAGACTGCTGATCGATGTGAAGCCCAGATGTAAGTAAAGGAACACAGCATCACCAGTGATTTGTGACCATAGCGGAGTTCCAATCCGTTGAATAGTGTTCAAATGATATGTGCCTGCTTATATTCTGCTCAAGTGCCAACAACTGGACAACTTTGCTCTTTTTAATAATTCAGATGTGATCAAAAATGCATTTGACATGAGCCATCTATTACATCTGTAAGTTTCCCCCTTCTTGTATATTACTGAGCATGCTGCTCCAGCTTCACACCTAATCACACACATCCGGTTAACCACAATAGGCGTGCTGTCAATAAAAAATAAAACTCTTGATTTAAAGGGCCCTGCATCTCTTGGGAATTGTATCTACGGTGTTACTTTTGAACACACCATTTACCAACAAGTCTGCTCCAGCAGTTTCTTGCCAGGTCACCAGATCAGCTGCCTCGGGTTTGTTGCCCTACCGGCCCCGTATCAAGCCCTTGGCGAATAAACCATGCGAGATAACAGTATTTCGGGGAGAACACACCCTGTGCTTGAGTTTGTGTGTGTACACATATGCTTACATGTGTGCATGTGTGTGCCTGTGTGTGTGTGTGTGTGTACCCTCTTCTTTCAATAAAGAAGGCAATAAAAACGCTCCCCGCCTTACAGTAACAGTTCATTAGTCAGACGGGCAGCCGCAGGTCCCTCCAATCAGGAACCCACCCCAATATCAGCTGCAGTCTGACGCAGGCTCTGTAGCACTTACTACTCGTTACAGCCACAATTCCTGATCTGTAGCCTATAACACGGTTTGGTTAGAGAGGTACTAACCAAAGAGAAATTGCCTTATTACAACATGTAGTGCAGCCGAGGGAAACATTTACCGTCTACTTCTGTGTGTGATGGTTTGAGTGAGGGTGTGTGGATGTTTTGGTGTGGAGTGTGTGTTTGGGGTTGTGGATTGAGGTCTGTTTGCCAAATGGAGTTGAGACTGTTGAACACAAAATGCAACCCACTCCTGGGTTTCACTGCTTCTTTTTTTTTCACTGACAAAATACAGTTTCACTTCTACAACATAGGAAAGCCCAATTTAATCCATTTTGCTATCCATTCATACACCTAGCCGTCCGTGAAGACACACACACACATGCACAAACAAAGGCATACACAGACGCACAAAAGTTAGGACTGCGCCACGGCAGATAGAGCTTGGTTGCAAATGATCTCCTATCATCATTATGCAGCCTTTTGTAATCGCATGTGGCATGATTGCTTGCTTTGGATGGGCATGACAGATGTGTACCACTGCTACTGCATGGGCACTTAGGGAGTGTGGTAGGGGAGAGTGTGTGTGTGTGTGTGTGTGTGTGTGTGTGTGTGTGTGTGTGTGTGTAGGCTACATCTGTGATTCTACTGTCTGTTGTTATCGCTCTCGGCACACAATGGGCTCACCAACTGCTTTCTGCTAGCAGGCCCGAGCAATCACGGACGGGGAAGTGGTAGCCACTATGAGCGTGCAGCAAATGGACAAAGGTCTGATGTGTATCACAGTATGCTGGAGCAGAGAGCTGCAGTGTGCATGTATGCATGCTGGGGGCCTACTACCGGCAACAAATCACAATAGTTACACCTTCAGACAATCCTCGTACATGCATTTGGTGTGTAGTCAGTTAAAGCAGGAAAATACTGAACGACACGCAGAGAATTACAATGTTTGACAACCGTAAAATCTAAATGGCACACACCGGAAGAGGAAAAGCAAAACACAAACTGACAGTTGGTTTCCTCGCAGCTGGATGAGCACAAAAGCATGACATATTGCTCGAGGAAGCTTTAATGTATTTCATCCATCAGTCTATTTCTGTAAAATAATAACTGTGAAGGCTGTGCTTCCGAACAGGTGCTCCATGAAGATCCTTATCGCTGTGATTGAAACTGTTTAATCGCTCCTTTCGGACAGACGAACAGCACAGACAGTGACATGTTTTGATATCCTAAAAAGCAAACCTGTGTGTGTAACCCTCAGACAAAAGGTAGAGACCATGAATCTGGAAATACGTGCTCGTTGGAATCGTTTCCATTTACAAATCATGCCCATTTGTTAAAATCTTAACATTTGTTAAACCTGCTGTGTAAATATTGCATTTTGATGCAAAAGACTTACGCCTCATGAGGAAAGTCGAGCTATTACACTTAGAGGTTCCTTGAACTCTAAAATTAAATAAATTGACAGTTCACTTTTCATCTTACTGTCTGATGGTTTAATGGCATTCCTTAATTGCGTTGAAACAGTGGGAAAGCCTCCATTACAGGGTGCACCGCTGTGTGACCTGCTGGAACATTTCACCTTGCCTTCATATGTGTCGGAAATCTCGGCACGTTATCACATGGCTAAAAGGAAGGAAGAATGTTGTGCCTTAATGTACGATGCAATAGATTCAAGTATAGGTGTCTAAATAAGCCACACGATTTGTGCAGAGAAAAAGGATTTCGAACAAACTGGAAATATGTGTTATTAACCATCTATTCTCATATTATTGTAATAGCGGAAGCTGTCCAGTCTAAAGTCGATTCTTTTTCAAAGCCAGCTTAGGTAGGGCAGCACAGCACCCTGGTGCCCTCTGTTGACCAGCCATAATGAATATGCATGTTTGTTTACATGTGTTTTTGGCTTTGTGCGCGTGTGTGGGTGAGTGAGTCAGATTAATGAAACATGTGTGTGTGTGCAGGTGTAGATGCATGTCATGGTGAGGAAGACAGAAAGATAAAGCAAGAAAGGCCATTATTCTTCTGTGGCACCTGCCTGAGTCTCCACACATCACAGCTGTGGCCATAACAACCAACCTGTCCTCTGGGAACAAGTGTTAAGTGCCATTGACCCGCGGGAAAAGGATGCACACATGCCAGAATCATACACATTACGTGATGCCAGAATGACCCAAATGCAGAGACTCACGCTAGGTCACCGGCCCTCAGAGTCACCCACATACTGTATGTGTGGACTTACGCAAGAGTCAACATAAAGTTACCTTCTCTTTATTAGTAAGCGCGCACATACCGTACACATGTGTGCCCACACACATCTCTTTTCCAAGACGACGTTTGGCTCCTGTTTTTTTGCCAAGAATTACATGAGCTTTAATGTAATTACAGGACTGACAAGGACAGACTCTCTCTGCTTGTTGCTCTGTGCTGGGCCCCCTTGAGAGCAACAGACAGGAGCATGCACAGAGTACTTGTCCAATCTCTAATGACAACGGCACACCCTTTCCCCGATAATCCTTTCATTTCTGCCCACTCACGGGAGAGGGAGAGGGTGGCAGAGAGGTGAATGTGGTGCCTGTGAGCGTGTGTGTGAGTGGGCGTGTATTACTCATGTTGTGGGGACATAAATATGTTTACACAGTCACATTGTATGGACTAGCCTTCTTTTTGGGGACTAAATGCACGTCCCCATAACGTAAATCTTTACATTTTAGGATCAAGACTTGGTTTAAGGTTACGGTAAGGCTAAGTTTAGGTTTAGGTAAGGTTTAGGATTAGGTTGGTAATGGTTGGGGCAAGACTCCAGGAAATGAAGTAAGTCAATCTAAAGTGATGGAAACGCAACTGTGTGTGTGTGTGTGTGTGTGTGTGTGTGTGTGTGTGTGTGTGTGTGACGGCGGAGTGATGAGCAGTGAATGGAGCAGACAGGGATGGAGTGAGTGGGGGAGGTAACATTTTAAAGATTAGGGTATAATGATGGCTAAGCAGGTACTGAGCAGAAAACTATAGTCATTCTTGAAAAAGGTCACCTGGTGTGAGATGAATGCTTTGTTTAAAGATGAAAAGTCAAACAACATTAGAGGACGAGCAATTTAAAAAATTGGACCCTCTCTCACACGTACCACCTCTTTCTATCTTCACACTATGTCCCTCACACACACACTCACACACACACTCACACTTTTAGTGATGGAAATTCTCCTGCCGCACTACAGCAGGGCACCTCTCTTGGGGTTGGTAACCATAAGCACACAAACACATTCTCCTGGATCTTGTCTGAGTTCAGTAAACAGACTGAGACATCATGGACATCATTCTGAAGGGGCTGCACGATTAAGGCCAAAATGAGAATCACTATTATTGTGATCCAATATTGAGATCACGATTAATTATTGAATTTAGGGACAAAATATTTGTATAGCACTTTTATATTTAAATAAAACAGACGACTGCTTTCACTTCCTGTACAAATCTTTACATCTAAAAAAAGTCTGGTCCTTATTCACAGTTCATCGCCTAAAGGCAAAATAAAATCAGACCAAAACTTTTCCCCAAAAATAAAATCAACAGAGCACTCCTTTCACTTTCACATAACTAATCTTAGCATCAGAATGAGACTTAAAATATGGTTCTTTTTTACCTGAATTCAGTGCGTTTTTGTTTTGCCCGGTAAAATATTCAGTATATCACTCATCTACTCTGCACCCGCAACATTTAGGAAAGTCTTTCACATGCTGTTGCTGCAGGGTGCACGCTCATCAAAATATCTCCATCAGCCTGCTGGTAACTGCCTGTTAGTTTGGAAAGAGTTTCTATGAGTGGAGCACACATTTTAAACGTCAATATCGCTATTGATCACGTTCATTTAGTTGAGTGAAGCCAAAATGGTGACAGTGATTAATATTCGATTGATTGTGCAGAACTAATTCTGAAACCACTTCCAACCAAAATAAAAAAAAGAAACTTACTTTCTGAAACTTACACCACATTTGGAAGTCAAAATGAGTGATTTTTAAATAGTTTGCAGCAGATAAACATTCACTGAGTTAATTGTCTGTGCAAATGGCTTGGCTAGGGATCAATGGCAGCTTTATAGATGGTGCAAGCCAGACGGATGGACTGACTGACTGAGTATTGCACTCAACATGGCAGCAGCCATCTTCTCAGTATTTTCAGCAGCACTGAATAAAGATGAGAGATTTTCCTCCTCATCCCAGCTCTCATCTATCGCAACTTTTAAGTTACATTTTCAGTGTTTTTCTCTACAGTTTATCTCCTCTCTAAACCTCCCCTATCTTGTCCTCCAAAAGTCCCCATTTTCTGCCTCCCCCACCTCTTCATCCATCCTTTCACCCCCACCTCCATGTGTCCGTCCCTTCCGCACCACAGCCATGTAAATCAGAGATCAGAGAACCTGTTTTTTTAATGTAAAATGGCAGCCAGATGCCTGTTTCGTCCACCTTTTAGAGTCACTGTGCATCTAAATGACAGTCGAGTCTAAGAGAAGAGAAAGAAAAAGACGAGGAGGGGGCATGCCAACAGATGTCTCATCATAGCATCTGCTGGGGAAACACAATACGACGACACAAAGAAAGGAAGATTAAAATTTGACAATGAAAATTTCATTTGAAAATCACAAAGGCTTTTCCTACACGAGTGTGTCGCCTGTTTGTAATTAAAACGCAATGAATTTGGGGTAAACATATGTGGAGTTTTAGATACTGTATTCATACTTTCAGTAGAGGCACACTGCTAGAATGTATAATGACAGCAAAAAAAGATGTGCAGTAATGACAGTGACACCTTCAGCCACAGCATTCCGGTTGAAATTTCAGAAGGAGACACCCGTCCACTTGCTTGAGTTTTAACAATATCAGTGTGAGGTTATTGGGTTCTTCTCCAAGAATCACATTCACCAGCCACTTAGATATGCAGTACCCTGCACACACACATCCAGGGCACGGAGCGTTTTCCATTCTTTCTCAACCTCCAGCAGCACTCATGCACAAACGTACATTTCGACTGCTTTGCAAGCAACCAACGGGACTTGCCTAAGGTGCTTTTGAAATTGAATTCAGCCGTTGCCTCTCTCATGCGATTAGCCCTTGACTTGGTCAGCACATCGGGCCCTGCGGGGTGACTGCACAGACATGAGATAATGCCAAAACCTCTCTCTTGCTCTGTCAAATTAGCAGCAAACTCGCATAAACAAGAGATTCAGTCAAACATACTGTAATCTACTCCAGGCAAATGCAAGGTGCAGGGTGGAGGAAGCCAGAAGGCTAATTTGTTTTTGTCACACTTGAACTCACGTTTTGAATTTCGGTGCTCCGAGTACCAATATTATATCAAACAAGGCATTGTGTTATTAACACATTAGCGAGGAGATGTTGGCCTGTGGTCAGTGTGGAGTAATGTAGCAGAGAAGAGCAGTCAAACTTCACTCATTTCTCTTTTTAAGCTTCAGGACAAACCTCAGGGATCAAAGGGAAAGAGTGGTTACGAGGCCAGGTCTATCAAGGTAAATAAGGGATGGTGGACAAGAGATGGGCACAAGGAACAACTGGTTCTGAACGCTTGCGAGACTGCACAAAGTCCATGAGGTCCACGGCGTCGGGGTTTTTTTGTAAAAGAAAAAAAAAAAGCTTCTTAGGTCAGTTGTAAATACGTCCTTGTTGTGAACTTTTCTTCAATTCACAATTTTCCATAATGAACATTAGATGAAAGGATTTATCAAAGGAAATCAAGCAAACGATGAAAGCGATGAAGGAAAGAGTCAGTGCACAAGAAAAGATGGAAGGAAATCAGGAAATAAAACATTTAAATGCATGGTACAGAGAGACATCGATGTTTCTTGTCGTGTTACACGGGTTTCAGATGATTGATGAAAATTGGTTTTAGTGAGGTAGGTTTTTTGACTACTCCCCATAGTGAGGGGAGGATGGATGGTGTTATTGATGTTGTATAAAAGCAATTTGATTGTGGTGTGATTCTTATTGGAACTGCACAACACTCCATGTCTAACTGCTCAAATGACCACATTGTCCTGACCTCAGGCGGTGCTGCAGGCGGGCCAATTGAAAACAGCCATGACCATATGTGGGAGTGTATGTGCTCTATGTGTGTGTGTGTGTGTGTGCGTGTGTGCGCGCGCGTGTGTGAAGGGGGGAGACAGGTATGTGTGCAGTGGTGTGTATGAAAACATACAGTATGTGTATATATACTTCCATTCATGTATGTGCCATGTTATGCGTGTGCTTGAGTGTCATACTATCTGTTATAAAGCCAGCTTCAGGGCACATTAGAGACACTTTTTAATCTGGAAAGTTCACGTTTCTGGTCGTCTTCCTCGAGCCCTCCAGGCCACTGGCAGCCTGACTGAGACAAAGGTCAGCAATTACAGCTCGCATTTAGTGTCTTTATTAGACTGTGACCCATCTGTTTCTAACTTTGCTTGAATCAGAGTGAAAATAAATTGAATAAGATAAAAAATGATATCACTGACACAACAACACAAGATCTTGGGATCCTTTAACTGATCTAATATGCATACCTCATTGCATGCAGTAATTGCTTTTTTTTTTTTTTTTTACATGGCCATTAAACTATATAGCCTTACAGAAACACAAATGGCATCACATTATGATGCAATAAGAATTAAGAGGCAGACCATTTCCTCTTCCTGCACAGAAGATGATATAATCCTATTTCGGGATCTCCATCTCATAGCCCTACACATCTCTTTCTCTCTCGGATTCTCCCCTGAGATCCTGTTCGTTCTACGAGAAGGGCGGCTGCACATTGATCCCTACTATCTGTGTCGGGTCAGTGGATACAGCCACACTCAGCACTTTCTGCCTCGAGAGTACCCAGGCTGTCACAGGCTGCGTTTCCTTACAATCCTCGAATATTCGCCCTCTCCTAGGAGCAGTGACAGGCAATCTTTGTTGACCCCCGGGGTCACCGCCTCAGCGCTGAATGGATGTCAGATATTAAGATAATATGTGGCATACAATATGAGACCCTGACATACAGGATGTCCAGAGGCGCTGCTTCATTTGGCCTGTGTCAGATGGTTTTACACAAAAGCTCAAAGGTGAGTTGCAGCGCGTGAATCAGTGAGATCAGTAAAATATTTAAAGGCCGTAAACCATAAAGAAATGAGACTTTGCTCAAGCAAATTCTCCTCAAATCTGAACCAGCTCGTTTTGACTGAAGACCTATGCTTTGCAGCCTCCTAATACCCATTGTGGTAAACCCTTTACACTGAAAACGTAACTTCTTCTGACAAAATGACAGAACGCCTTACATGCGCTTCGGGGGGGGTGCTCTTCCTCCTGTGAACGAGTGTACTGTACGGTGGTTTCAGGCTTGCCAGCATGAGCACAAATGTGACATGTTGCATCTAGAGCTCAGAGGAGAGGCAGTCTGTGTGCAGTATCTCTGAACATAGGCCGCTGCTAGCATAGTCTCAGGAGGCCCATAGCATTGCATGAATGGACAATCATATACTTTGAATACCCATCTGGATATTGTATCTGGGGAACTGTGCAATGGGCAAAATCTGATCTCCAACTGCAGACGCTGTGTCTTGGCTGTTGTATTGATTTGCCTTTAAAAATACATGTGTTGACTTTTCTCCGACTGCCAGAATATAGGAAACATGACAGCACATCCCCTTAAGAACACGTTAATTAAAGTACAAGATATCTTGTTCTTTTGTTAAGTTATCACAAAAGAAGATTCCAAGAGTGGATATCAAATTTTGTTTTTGCCTTAGATGAGACTTTTCAACTTCAAATATAATTTCCTATTCAATAACTGACAACAAAAGGTGTTGGCTCACTGCAGATGTTCGGGTGGTAGAGCTGTCATTTTACGGAACAAATTACATTGAAAACAATCGCTTGAATGTAGGAAAATGATCTTACTTCTGCTGCCTTTACAAAGCACAACTGCCGGCAGTAATAGTGAATGATTTACATGTTAGTTCTCGTTTGTTCGAACTTAATTTTTCTTTATAAGTGACAGCTCTAATGGGTGAAATTATATAAGTCTGTTATGCCTCCAGAAGGCCTAATGAGAGGATTGAGACTTTCTCCGTCCTCTTTTCTACCCAATTTCCTTCAATCTGTGATGCAGCAGACCTGTTTCACAATATTATCTCATTATCCTCAAACAGTTCTTGTGACTCAGTCCAGCATTAACAACATTAACAGACCTGTCTTCACTACAGAATCCCTACAGAGTATCACCATTACTCTGCTATACTAACAGTACACAGGAAGAGCAAACCTGTATGGAATGAAAAGTGTGTATGACTCCATTCACATTCATTGATTTCTCTCATTTGGTGGGTTACCATTTGTGTCTATTGTCTGATGTGTTTTTCCATAGCTGAAGAAAACACAAAAATGAATTCCACTACTCAAAGCACCTTGTTAACTATTCAGTTAAAAAGAAGTGATCTTTACCTGAGTGGCTGCTCTCGAGGGCCTGTCACACATCCAAAGCCGGTCGGGTGAACTAGCGTAGCTTAGCCTAGAACGCTCTCACTGCCCAAAGTCTCCCTTCCATCCTCTTCCAGTCCTGCCTGTCCTCTCCAAAGCTTTGATCCCCTAAGCCTGCAGAGTTACAGTATCATTCCTCGGTTACACTAAAACCCACACTCACACATCTAGAGCTGCGGTGGAGGACCAACTCCTGCTCCAGCACTAAGCCTCCCAGTCGATATAATCCATCCTGCTTCTTTTACCTGCAATGCCCTGGGTTTAAAGCAAAGTTGTATTATCATCTGCATTTGCCGCACCCTGCCATCACGCCTTCATTGTTGAAACATTATCTTAGGAATCTAGCATTGGCCTGATCAAACTGGTTCCACAGCAGCCTGCATTAGATCTCCAGGCATTCTCTATTAGGACATCTGCTCCTCCTCTCGTAACTGCTTCTTTAATCCTGCAGCAACCAGCTATACCCAACAGCCTCAGCATTCAGGCCTTTTAGTGTTGGACAGCCCCCCCAGTGCCTCAACAATCCCCATCATCCGCACCACCCAGCTCCACACCACCAGGGGATGGACTGGACCTGCTCGGTCTACCCATGGCTCCACCAACAGGGATAAAGGGATAAAGAGCCGCTGCTCGGGGACTGATTACTTACATCTGCCAGGCTAAATCCCGGTGCCACCACATCCACATCCACATGTGTGTACAAACAGTACAGACACACACTTGGCCAGATGCAACCAACGCACTGATGCATGCATTGTTTTCTGACATAAGCATGTGGTATGTAGGGAAGCTGTGTGCCTGTCAGTCTGTGTGTGTGTGTGTGTGTGTGTGTGTGTGTGTGTGTGTGTGTGTGT
>NW_022280044.1:1831301-1834253 GCF_004355925.1 Anarrhichthys ocellatus | reverse complement strand
TGTGTGTGTGTGTGTGTGTGTGTGTGTGTGTGTGTGTGTGTGTGTGTGCCAGTGTGTGTCAGTGTGTGCGTGTGTGTGTTCATCACTTTTATTCACACGTGAGTAAAGGGTTATTTGTCAATAAATGCATAATGAACACTGTATGATAAATTGTTCATAACACAGCCATCACTTCACATTGCTGCTCATATAAACATGTCAGAGGCTCCAAAAGCAATATAGTCAACATCACAGCAATAACTCTGTCCTGGGCAAAGGTCTTATCCACATGCAAATGCTCATGAGTGTTGAGATACAAACACTTCATAGTGCTTCACTTGATATGAACAAACAATAACAGGTTCTCATGTCTTAAGATGTTATTGAAGTCATGTTTCTCCTGCTAAAGTCTCTGACTCTTTCATATTTTCTGTAAATATATAATAACAATATTCAGCTGCAGTAATATATTGCCATTTGCACTTCACAGTGCTCTCTGTGGTATATTGTTGACTTTAACCATGCCAGGATGTGCCAGATGATTTCCAATGGCTTGTACATATACTGTTGTTGGCAGAGCACTTTCTTCGTAGAGTTATTAAAGCCACAGCTACCACAGGCTACCACTTGGCAATGTTCCTCTTTAACACAATTCATCTACTTTAACAAATACTGTCTATAAGGTCTGCAACTAACTAATGAAACAGGAAGAGTGTTGACTGTTTATTTCAGCATGTATTGAGGGGCCTACTATTTTTAATTTGACATTCCCAAAACCATGATCAGAGCTTGCATTTTCAGCAGTCCTGTATACAAAACAAAATGTCAAATACCATTAGATTGGCAGTGCCAGAGTGTAATAGACCACAAAGTCATCAAATAACACTGTCCTCATGAGTTCCCATTGATTGTCGGTATCAGAAAGCTGGCATCGCTAACACTACCAGCGGGCGGATGTCAGGCTGGCCCACCGACCTCATGCTTGCAGCTCATCTTTCTCTCGCGGGGAGTAGAACGAGAACAAATCATAACTCTCATAAGAGCATATTAATCCCATGGTCTGAGCGCATGCAGCCTGTGAGGGCTTACCTCTGTCAACAGAGATTTGTGTGCTCTTGCACACACACACACACACATGCACACACCTGTGCACATACACTACTGAATAATTGCTAGACAGGAAAATCAAAAGATTTGGATCAACTGGAGATTATAATATAAATTATAAATAGTTTTTTTATTCTATAGTGTAAATTTATTTAAGTCAATGTCATAATAGCATATACAAAAGAGCTGCTGAATTGTTAAACAGATAATGTCAAGCTGTCAACATCCTTATGTGTTGGCATGGCAACTCTATGATGCAGCAGCTTTAAACTCCTCAACTGCATTGTGTCTTCAAAAGCCCCCCAATCGCTATAGAAGGCCACTATTAGGACTGCTAGCTGATTCAAATGATGTAATAGTGTAAACTAGCCATAGAGTGCATATCTACAATGCCAAATCATGCAGAGATTGAGTGATGACTAACCTCCAAGGACTTTAAGTGGTATATTATTGATGCTATTGTAAATAAACAGATGTTAATTTGCAGCTGGTATGCAGTGAAATGCAGTTCCTGACAAGGGTGCAAGGCGTCTGAAGAAATCGTACACCCAATTACCGCCATCTTCAGGCACGATGAGAAGCAGCCTTTTGAATCGTTAAAAGATACACTGATTCGTGACCAAAAGTATTTATAGCGCAAAGCCATCTTCAGTCAGACACACGTCTTATAAAGTGAGGATAACAAAGAGACAGAAGGCAGCGTTTTAATTCGAATCCAATTGGGCGACGGGGATGAATGACATTTGTAACATCAGACTGCTATGACATTATGTGTCATCCGGAGTTTGCGGTAAACGACCAATATGGGGAGAGCACGAGCGAGTGCTTTTGGAGTGCCCGGGTGAGGCAGTGCCTTATGATGTCAGGTTACAAATAAAATGCTCCATCAACGACAGGCGACAGCAGCGAGATAGACGAAGATAAGGTGTTAACAACGTCTTGTCATTTTGGGGGAGAAAAAAAGAGAAAGCAGTTGACTTCTGCGCAATGAAAAACATGCGTATCGACGAGGCTGCACATATATCAACCATAACAGAACCAGCGTTTCCCCTTGGACGCACAATGTGTGCAGCGCTGCGGGGCAGAGTGCGCGCCATACACATGTTCACATTTACAAGCGCACGCGCGCACACACACACACACACACACACACACACCCACGCTGTATACAAGTGTTTTAAACAAGTCAGAGACCAACAGCAGCAGCTTAGTCTGCAGGTTTACCTCGGTGTCATAGATTTTGGTGATGAGTGAGAACGAGTAATTCCTGGACTCTCGTATGTGCTGGATGGCCAGTTGGACCGCCGGCTCGATCCCCTGGCTGATGCTGCTCATCAGGGCCGACTCGTTCATGGGCATAAGAACCATAATGGGCAAGTTTTCCCCGTCCCTGGCGAACCAGCTGTTGTCCTGTCCGTGTTTGGTGCGGTCGTTACACACCTTGGCCAGGGCAGGGTGAAATAGCAAAACGGAGAGGAGCAGGCATCCCGTCGGGAGGAGCATCTCCCAGCCGCTGCAGTCCCTCCGGGCTGGAGCCATGCTACCGTGCAAGGGTGACCAAATGCGATCCCACCGTAGCCCTCACTGTTTGGGCATCGCAAATTCGAGCTCGTCCGGGATGCTTAGACGCCCGCCCGTCAAGTAAATCGTATTTCAAAACAGAGCAGACGCGAAAGCCGCAGCAGCCCCCGCAGTGGGCAAACTCGTCGTATAGATTATGACTGCAAACTGAGAAAAAATATTTCTACTCTGTAACAGTGCCTCTGTGAGAATATTCCAAGGGCGCAGAGATTCGCGTTATTGCCTTTCGGTGTCCGTCATCCAAATGATCTCCAGTCAAAACAGCCCTATATATCACCCCCCCCA
>NW_022280044.1:1803445-1830901 GCF_004355925.1 Anarrhichthys ocellatus | reverse complement strand
GCATAAACTTGAACCACTTATCTGAGAAGCACAAGAATGTTCTGAAGGATGCCCCGAACAAGGAGAGGACCCCCAGTAAGTGCAGACGGGCATCAATCACTCTCTCGTTGACAGTAGCGGCGGATACAAAAATCACCTCTGAAGTAAATTCCAAGCCAAGAGCTGGCCGTGGGCACCCCCGCCAAATGCGTAATATGACAAGCTACGAGACAACGAAGCGGTACGGGGAAAAACGACTAAAAACAAACAGGATGATGTTGAAAGCTTGACCGTAAAGGTCCGACGCGGAGATTTCGAGAGAGTGTGCCTTGACAGCCTGTGGGACTGGGATGCTCATCTCCGATGGTGCGTCAGAGAAGCGTTGAAGTCGCTGCTGCTGCACACCGTGCGCGCAAGAGGGAGCACTGAATGTGGAGGAGGAGGAGAGGAAACGAGGGAGGGAGGGAGGGAGGGAGGGGAGGGGGGGTACAACAGCCTGGTGGAAAGGCTGCATGGGCTTTATGCAGAGCAGACTCATCAGCGGCTTGACAGCCGAGCGTGATTTACTGGGCGTTTATGTTAGCAGGCAAGTAAAAATATATAGGGCTATATATACACGTGTATAGCTCTGTTGTGTTGCACGTCATACAACACAAACAAAACACTTCTTAGAGCTGTATTTTTAGTGGCTCGTTATACATGCATATCCTAAGCGATGGTGAGGTGGTTCACAGGCAGCATGGGCTTTGATTGTAGCCGTACCTGCAGCATACCTCCCGAACTGCCTTTGAGCATGATAAGACATAATAGCTGGCTGTGTGCGACTCATCCCGAGGATGAAAAGAAAATCCCCACTCCAGGACCAATAAAGAATATATAAATATTCGGAATCTATATTATCTAGACAGGAACATAGGGATTGGGACATTTTGCATGTGCTTTGATTTCGTGGTGTAATAAACAATGCCATCTAGCAAAGCAGTTAAGCAAAACGTGCCAAAAAGCAGATTGTGAAGTTCAGTTCAGACATCCCCAGGCGTCCTGTTTGAGGTGGGTCCGAGCAAAAGTTCAGTTTCACTGGGGAGGCTGTATACAATTGATTTTGGTCCACTAGAAAAATCTGAAAATGTGTGGAAAAACTCTGAGCCACGAATTCAGCTGAATTTCAGAACCACGGACAGCGAACTGTCTGGGAAGCCTCTGCGCTGTCCGCGGTGCTGTACCGCTCACGGGAGCGCCACTCCGCAGCTGCGCAGCTGCGCAGCTGAACCTGTCCTCCGCTCCCGTTGACATGTGTACATTAGAGCATTACCTGTGCTTCCCCAAGGCAGGGTATACACATTATTCTTCTTCTTAAAGGATTACCTCTTCCTTTAGGCCCCCAAGGTCCAAAAAGCAGGCAATTACTCCAATAGTATGCAACACAATATACGTGGCATTGTTAAACAGGCGTGGGAGGCGAACATAATATGATGCCAGGGGGTAACATGTGGGAAAAGTGGACCAAACCCTTTCAAGTCATCAACTGCAACTGTATTTCAAAACAGAGGCACATTCAGTTCGACCTACGCAATTATACCACGTGCACAACTACAATCAGTGTCAAGGTGGTTTTTTTAAAAAGAGTCTAAATGAAAGCCCAAATGGATGAGGATGAACATGGTGCAGATCATAAAGACCGCCTTGTTATGATCACTGTGGATACATGGTGTAAATCGCCCACGCCAAATATTAAACGATATAAACTTGAGGTCCAGAGTTCAGCACAGATTGCTCTTCAATTTCAAATCTAACATTGACAACTACAATGTTTTATCATTATGCTGCTGGGTAATGGCAGCATATGCAGTGCTATTAAAATACACCCTTTCAAGGTTTGCAGATGAAATCACGCTGTAGGCTTGCTGCTATCAGAAAACGCATTGTGAAAGAACCTCTGCATAGTAAACCTGAACACAAGATGGTATCCGCCCCTCTGCTAACGCAATCAATTTCCTCACTCTTCATTAGGAGTTTAAAGCATAAAGTGGCCATGATTGATGCGGCAGAGCTGACCCTCCTGGCATCTTAAAACACAGGTCATTTATCACAAGGCCAAGCAGCTCCATGCAAACAACACACAGAAGAACTGGGTATAACCCCAGAGGAGTTCTGAAATATCTAGGTCTCTCTCTCTCTCTCTCTCTCCCTCTCTCTCTCTCTCTCTCTGACAAGCACATCCTTTATTTAAAAGATGTTCCCAAATCAGACATCTTAACTCCTTAAGGAACCAAATATGGGAAGGGTCCTGTTATTTCTGATTGATTATTGACTTGACCCATGTTTTGATCTGTGAAGTCATGGTTCCTAATTTATTTGACACAAATAACAAGGCAAGGAAAGTTTGCCACAATCAAAATCAAAGTGCAAAGAGTGTGGAGGTAAAGTGAGCAAAATGCTAAAATAAAACAATGAAGCAGATCAAAAACAAAAAGTTGTGCTTTATGCACTTTGTGTTCATCCACAAAATAAAATGCATCACACAGCTCTATTTCTCTCTCCTCTTAGTCATCCTTCTTTTTTATTCAGAGTGGTCCAGATGAAGAAGTAGGTCAAGTTTTCATCCCATCTGTTTGTTTCGCACAAGACAACATCCCTCCCTGCTCAAAACATGTCCCCCAACATCAAGACAGCAGCCAGTTAGCAATATGTCGTACAGTACAAACAGTGTGGGCTAGGCGACAGTCACAGCATCAAACAGCAAATTAAACTTGCTTGAATGCAAGGTGAGGAAATTATAATTCAACTGGCAATGAAGAGCTCAAAAAGTAGGTTGTTAATAAGCACATACTATGGTTTGTATTATAAACAGCCCTACAGATATTTTCAGGTCTCAAGGGAATGAAAGGAATCAAGGAACTCCTCTAAATTGACATTATTTGGTTGTTTTTTTCCAATGTAGAAATGGTACGTGTCCAGTGAATGATTGTTGCAAATGCCCAAATTAAAATGTCCATTTCATTTCAGATTATGAATCATTCATTAAGCCTTCAATCATGGCTCTGCAATCTGCCCGTCCTCACTAAACGAGATGTCAAGCCAATATATCACCACTAATTTGAGCATACTTGTGTGGTATGAGGGGCATGCGGTAAAATAATTATCTGCAGATGTTGCTACTTGAGCAATCAGAGATGGAATTATATATTATGACCGTGCTCAGTGACGATGTGAATTACACAACCACTTTTCAGGTAGCGTGAATGTGTTTATGTGACTATGTCATGTTATTTTGTCTTCTTATTTAGATGCTCTTTGAAAAAAATCTGAAACAGACTAAAGAATGACCAAGTGTTAAGCAACTATACTGCCAAACACCTCTCAACACCACTCAATGCGGAAAAGACTCACAAGGGCATCATCCAATCCAACACACACACACACACACACGCAGAGAGAGAGAGAGAGAGAGAGAGAGAGAGAGAGAGAGAGAGAGAGAGAGCTGACATGGCTCTGTTTAATAGAGATTAATGGGGTGGCCTGAGGACATCCCTCACCAAAACCCTGACAATATGCCACAAGATGCTCTGAAATTTAAATGCCAGGTATTCAGAATATTTCATTGCTCACCAATGGAACACCCACGTTAATCTTTTGTAACTCGTTTACAAAATGAGCAGGTAACTGAACAGTTGGGATAATTCACAAAGTTGATGTCACTTTGTTGTGTGTATTTTTTGTCCTCTTATGCCCACACTTAATCAGACCACTCTGCTGTTGTGATTAATGGTTCTGGAGTGTGTGGAGAAGAGATGGAAAGGTTTGCCCATTTATCCATCCATAGCATCACTGATTCACAATTTAGCCGCAGTATGGCCATTGTGTTGTTCTGCCATCAAGACGATTTGGTATCACATTCAACTTGCACATTAGAAGATTACCGTTTGGTTTAGCACAAAGCCACACACAAAATAAGGGGCTGAAATAGGTTTTCACTTATCCCAGATCAACACCGTAGTTCAGTTATCTCACACATGACTGATCTCAAAGCCCCAACCGAAGGACAACGGACTGTATCTTGAAATGGCCCAGACAAGTAACTGTACTATACAGAAGAGTAACATTCTATTATGAATATCTGAGATGCTTCTTTCCCTTGTTCTCGACACGCTTGCCCTGCCACTTACAGTGGCAGCTATTTCAATAATTGGTTTTAGAATCTGGAGTCAAAGTCCTGCGAATTCCATGCATACCAACGAGTTGAGGAGCGATCCTTGTGTTCCACGCGTGGCGGAGGAGAATGCATGTTTTATGAGCTGGGAAAATATGCGAACCCTACAGACTGTCAACTAGGGAATTCTCCCATTGCGATAAAGAAGAGGAATGCCTGTGATTGGCCTCTGTTTGTGTTGCTTGACACTGAAACTTGTTAATGAGAATTTTTTTAGTTGCGATCTGAAGAGGTTTGTGCGTCTCATTTTGACACTAACCACGGACGGAACTGGTGAGAAGTCTACGAGTCAAACTTCTAAGTCTAAACCGTTCTGCAACATCTGTGGGATAGTACGCCTCAACATTTATCTTGCTTTACTGGATGTTTTATTCAACTGCAACTGGAGGTCATGGCAATGCAATGGAATTATTACAACTATGTATTATACAGCGGATTAGACTCAATGCACACAGACTCTTTGATAACTAAAATAACATATTCATGAAAAGGAACTCACCTTGAAATGCACAAGAAGAGAAACAGGTAAGTTCCTCACACCTCCGTCAAATAACATTTTCTTTATTTCGCCGAAAATGTAATATGTTGACACTCAGACTAGAATCTGGAAATGCATTCAAAACAGCAATAAGTGTTGTCTATGACTATGACCTCCAGGGATTCTCAGTGTGACTGGTATTTACCTCTTTTTTTATTAGTTTTTTTTTTGGGGGGGGGGGGATTTCTGCTTTATTTATAGTGAGACAGATAGAAAGGAAAGGCAGGGTGAGAGAGAGGGCATGACATGCTGCAAAGGGCCTTGGGGAGCACTTGAGCCATGAGCCCTTGGGCACCCCAGGGTGTTTTTTTAGGGAAAAACGGATGCTTAGCTATGTGACTTGAATTTAATTATCATTGCAAAAGTGTCAAATGCAAAAAAAGAATAAACTATGGTTTGTGGAAAGACAGACAACAACTACGGCAAATAGAAATGAATCTGACAGCACCACAGCAGGGGAGTAAGCCTTCCCAGGATTCCCAGGCCAACTCTTGTGTCAGAGTGGACAGAAAATGCTCCCTGCATGTTTCTGATTTAAGGGATGTCCTCTGCTGTGCACCCTAGGGAGATCATCTTAAATGGACATGCTACATTTGTCCTGGTCAGAAGAGGTTATCATAGCCCTTCTTATTCCATTCTGAAATTAAATCAAGAATATGAGAAGAGACTGTATAAAGTAGGCCACTGCCTTCAAAAGAGCCTTGGCTGCGGCTGTGCTGTGGGAGGACACTATTTTGATTACTGTCAAGTCTTAGTAATAGCAAGAACTATGTCTTACATAATCACACTTACAATGAATGTTTTCAACGTCAGCTGCAGCATAGCTGCTCTATAGCAAGGCTGATCATTTTAGCAGCAATTCCACATGCCTGCAGGTTGAATATAACAAGATTAAAACAGAGCACATGCGCAGAATGTGTGCGTTTGTCAGGCAAATGTAGATACATACATAGATAGATATTTTCTTAAGACATTTTCTGTGGTATAGTGGTGTACAATTGACTTGTGAGAAAACGTTATGTATTTATTTACCACATGCATGTGTGATCCACGCAAGGATTTGTGTCTGTCGTTCATTTTGATCATATAAAAAAATCCTTGTATACCAGAAAGAACTGCTGTCTGGTTCATACTGGCTGTATACTTCACCCCACTTAATATTACAACATGTGTAAAGATATCAACCTCAATTGTAGTGATAATACGCACTGAAAGCTAACCACTGTCGGCTGTCGTGTTTGCTGTTTTGCGAGATCGATTAATCACTCTTGACATGCAGAATTACTTGCATGCATAATCTGAGACTTAGACATTTTAAATCGCAAACATTTTCGGATTTAAGATGATTCTGTTCCTACGCAGTATTCAGACGTGCTCAGAGGTGGACGGACAAGATGGAGAAAGTCTGTGGAATAGATAGTAACCTCAGGTTAACCAAGAGGTTCAGTCTAAAGTCGGAAGTGACAATGTGTCAATGTGTCGTCTCTGTTTTCGCGGTCGGATGTCAGATCGTAAGCTCGATAATTAGGGCCTGGGGTGTCGAAAGAGCAGGGTAAAAGAGCTGGTGGAAAAGCTGGAGTCACGCTATCGCATATTAGCCCCGCACTATTAATACAAACTGTCACTCTAATTAGTGGGTATGCAGTTATAGCCTATGTACACACAAAAGCAAGCGGCAGTATACTGACTTACACAGACGAACATGATCACAGGCACACACACACACAGACACACACTCATCACATGCATGGCCATGCACAGAAAATCTTGTTCAAACTGCTGCTCAAAGTGACAATACACTTTCAAGAGAGTAAAACAGAAGATAGAGCCAAGGGCGGAGAGAGCAAAAAGTTCTAAGGCGGAATTGAGGGGGAATAAGATGGAGAGATGAAGAATAAATTGCGGGTCGGGTTTTTTATGGTGATGCGTACGCATGTGCGGCCCCGCAGCACACGTGCCCTGAGATAGAAGGGGTTGGCGGCAGCTTTCCAAGACCTCCCACCTCAGCTCACCCCACCAACATTAATTATACACAACTCCTTCCATCCACCAGGAAAAATAGGTGTGCGCTCTTAAGACGTTAAAAGCCACTGGATGATTTATATGTGTGAGCCGATTGGCGTGGTGAATGAAGAACACTCGTTGATAGAGCTAACCGTTTCTCTCCACCGGTGATTGCACTAATGGACACAGGAGATGCCCGGCCTCTCTGAGCTGCATTGTGAGTATTGATCAGGGATTGCTTGTGGACCTGCTGACAGCGTCATCCTAATGGCTCAGCAATGTGAACTGTGGAGTGCAGTGTCAAGTCCATGCGCAGAAAAACAGCTCAGTCCCAGAATTATTTTCTGTGTTGTTTGCAAATCCAGGACAGACACTATGATCTGAACAGGGGACAGCTTTCTCTCAAAGTCGGGCCTCAGAGAGCAGTGAGGCCATTACAATGGAGGATATATAAAGGTACGTGCAAACACGTTCAAATGTAGAATACATGTCAAATATATGTGTTATTATACACTCTCATTTATGCATGGAAAATGATAAAAATGCATCCAGACAAACACGTGCATGCAAAACAGAATTGGGCACATGGGCCTGCACACTAACACACACACAACGCTGATAATTGAAAAAGACTAGGACATACACAGTAAACTCCCCCTCTCTGCATATGCAGTCTCAATCATGATGTCGGTAAAACTCATGAAATGAAAATTTCTAATATCAATTATGATTGTAAAACCACATTCACACAAATATTTTAACTAAATCCCCCCTGAACAATAATATTCACAGGAACCAGAACGCTATGTTCAGTTTTATAAAAGGCCGAGCGCTGCTTGAGCACATCATTCGCAGCAGAAAGGGGACATGCTAAATATTTTTGCAGGCAGATAGCTTAACAAATGAAAGCCATGAAAGATAGATGAGGAAGTCAGAGCTTTATTCATATTTGATAGCCGGGCTTAAGCTGCATTACCCAACCAGCACAACAAGCCACGAGTTGACAGTCCCAGAAATAATGAGCTTGAAGGAGCATCTGTGATGGCAGAGGTGTAGGTGTGTGTGTGTGTGTGTGTGCGCGCGCGCGAGTCGATTTTGCTGGACAGTGGCTTAGAAATGCTGTGTTACAATGTGACAGGCGGACAGCTGTTGTCTCCTCTGCCTCGTCTTTTCATGTGCTGTACCAAAAGACGAGGAAGAGGTTCAGCATTACAGACATCTGACACTTATATGCACCCACATATCGTGTATAAATGCATCAAAGTACTCTCTGCCTTCACATTAAGGCACAAACAAATCACTCACCTCTACTGTACATCTCCAAATATTACCCTTACAATGCAAGCACACACACACGCTCACCAGTTGAGGTTTCTGTCCACTGTGTGTGTGTGTGTGTGTGGCCCCAGGTGCCCCCCCCCGATCCGGCCAGATCGGCTGATGTGGCCGGATCGATGAGCAGGCTGGCAGACTCTCTTCATTAGGAGTCCCTGGGGCCAGGCCACCTGCCACTCACTCACCGGCTTCTGTCTGGCAGCCGCTTCATAGTCCGCCTCTGGCTGCTTCCACTCAAAAGAGTTTGTGTCTCCGTGTCTTCGCCGGCATCTTTTAGTGTGTTCGCTTCATGAAACATGTTGGTAGAGGAAAAATACTACATACTGTACCTGCCACGCTGCTGACACCCATCAAGAGGCATGAAGACGCAATGATGAGAGAGAATGAGAGAAAAAAAAAAAGAGTAAAATAGACGGACAGCTCGAAGACCAGAGAATTTGATGTGAAAGCATCCACAGGTGGTGAGCAACTTAATCCATTCAAAGGGAAGAGAATGGAAATGTCTTTCTCTGTCACTGCCAAAGATGAGAAACCTGTACCAATGTGTACAGTGGGTGAAAAGTAGTTTTCTTGTTAAGTCTCATCATGTTATTTGGTTGAGAATTACAGAAATAAATCAATAGAGGATGTGTAAATTGTCTATGTTTTGAGGAAAATTATAGTATTTGTAGTATATAACACAAAATAATGAAATTTAAAGGGACCTCATACTGTATATCCATACAGTATGTTTAAGAAATCAAATTGCTTAATGGTAATTATAATTTTGAGTAGTTAATCAAAGAGCTGCGGTGGGAAGCAGTTTGGAAGTAACCTAGCCAACCGTGCTGGCACATTCAGCTTCCCCCTTCAACATCGCACAAAGGTCTAATAGCCGTGGCACTCGAGCTTGATGAAAGCAGGGCGATGAAAGCAGCGTTAGGCAGTAAGAGGAGCTGGCCCCGCTCACTGCCACTCCTCCACATCTCTGCAGGTTCATTACCAGCGAGCAGGCTCAACGAGCGCAGTCCTACATGCACCATTTCCGCTACCGCTACCTGCTGAGCATGGCTCACCTGTCACTTTGGGGCACTATTATTCAAAGCACTGGGTATTTATACAGCACAGTGCGAGCACTGGCAGTTTAGCCTTCCAGGGTGAAAGGGTGGCTGACATATGCAATTTTTTTTAATGCATTTAGCAGATGTTATCCAGGGAAGCTTATGTTTTGGGTTCCTTTTTCATTCACCATATCAATATCGGAATGCAACATTATGCCACAGATTTCTACCACAGTAAGCATTTACACGAGGCTAATGTGACCTAGTTCTAGAGAAGTACATAATAGTTTATATATAATATACATATATTTTACTCATTGCAGTGTATTGGAGTTTTTTATGTACAGTAGATGCCACTCTGTGTGACCTAGCCCCGCTGACTTGCTGGTGCACACTCTACAGAAGGGTCTAGAGGCGGGGGGGGGGGGGGGGCTGGATCGTATAACTGAGATCCACCCAGCATGGGTAAGTGAGTTTAGCAAACCACAAGCAATTAGAGCATCATCTGACAGTGTGAGTCTCCTGCTTCTGGTCTCTCTGCTGAGAGATTTCCGGAGCCCTGTGATGTTGAGCCTTATCGATCGGCACGCTGGAAAGGTCAGTGATTTGGCCCGCTGCCGGAGCCTCCCCATGCCCCGGCATTCACCGGAGCTCTGCTGCCCAACCAGGATGGCACCGTGTGCTTAGCAAAGGAATACCCTGCTGCCTAGGGAAACGTGTAACCTTTCAATCATCTCTAGGGTTCCAGTGTACCTTATGCAGGGCCCTGAAGACCGTGTCACTCCCGCTCGTTATAATAACACCATTATCTCTTAGAATATATTCTTTAAGCCAATATTGACCTACAAAGAAAGGAATAGTTTTACATTTTGGGAGGTACACTTATTTTCTTCCTTGCAGAGATGAATAGATGAATACTGTCCCCCTCTGTGATGAAGAGTGGTATCAATCTTCTCATTTAACTCTCTGGAAGAAAGTGAATAAGCACATTTCCCAATGGCAGCTCGACAAAATCTCAATTATCAAGGTCCAGGGTGCTTGTTGTTGAGCTTTCAAGAACATCTATTGGCCTTTGTCAGCTTTCCCCAGTTCAACTCCATCACCTGACAAAGGCCATGAGATTTGGCTGAAAGCCTCAGAAGTAATTAGAATGGGTCATTGTGTTTAGATTTATTTTTTGTCTACTACATTAGTATTCACTTAGAAAGTAAAACCTTGTACAAAACAATGTTTAAGGCAGTGTGTGACCACATCCAGAGACTTCCCATGATTAATGTCGTTTTATCAACACACGGTTAAAGCATCAGTTCACTGACTTGCATGATTAATACATGTGTATGCTGCATCAATCTAAGTTACATTTCCATTGCCAGTTGGTTGTCTGTCTGACCAAGCACATCATCATCACATAGTAATGAATTATGCAGAGGCAGGGATGTTTTCTTCTCCCCAGACTTGGAGACTGCTAAAGAACTCTAAGTGCTGCCTTCTCTCTTAAAAGAACATTATCCAGTTCTCAGATGCTTGAGCTTAAAACCGGACTGCTTCTCGCTACTTTTTTTCCTCACCAGTTTCTTATCCACAGCCTCTGCTGCTTCAACACATACTATTGATAGACTACAGTAGTTCATTCTCTGGCAGGAAAATGATATTTAAAATAAATGTTTTCATTCAGAATGAACTCTGAAGAATATGGTAATCCCAAACTCACTGCTGCGTAAAATACAGCACGGACAATAGACTTCTGAGGCTGGCGAGTCAGGGTTGTATTTGATGTAAAGGCTCATGCATGCTCATGTGTAAAATGGTAAATGTGGAAGACCGTCACAATTAACTTACTACACGGCTGACACTTCCTCTGCAAAGTGACGAAGCGTTTAATTCACACATGACTGCACCTTGCCGCCAGCAAGGGATCTGTTCATTTGACCTGCGTCACTAACCCCCTTAAGTGAAAAAGCCCCTCAAGAGATGGCAGAATTCAATTTAATCATACACTGTGACAAGCAATGTCAACGTCTTTAGCACTCCAAATCGGCAGCACGTCAAGGTGTGGGACTTATTTCATCTCCTGGGAGATTGATGAGAAAACAACATCAGCCCACAAGATCTCACTCAGCCATTTCTGAACAGCTAAAATTAAGTCTCCCATTGTTTCTAAAAACCACAAATCCCTCTGATGTATTTAAAGATTACAACAGGGGCACGGCATCTATAGCCTTTCACCTACAGTAGGTTGTTAATGATCTCGCTCAGGAGTGGATGGTCCATGTTGCTCTGAGTTGAACCCACGCTCATATCTGTCTGTTAACGCTACGACAAGGAACTTGTAAGAACTTTTGCATTGATTTTGGCAGTCCCTGTGGACAAAAGTGGTAGTGTTTCTGGATCACCAAAATCCATTTTCACTGCAGCAGGATCTGACAGTCTGCCCCACTCAGTCCTGGTTCTCCCGTGGCTCCCTTACCCTCCAGCGGGCCCAGCAATACGGCCTGGGCCTCCAGCAGCGTGGCGTTGGGAGCAGCTCTGCTCTGCTCCTGGCAGGAGGAGGAGACTGCTGCTACAGGGCGCGGACCTCTCTTCCTCCTGCCGGAGCTCCGCCTGCGGGTCGCAGGCGGCAGAGAAGCTGGATCTAGGCCCGGCCGCATCGGGCTTGTTGCTGCTGGAGGCCTGACTGGTGAACCTGCGTTTGAATTTGTCAGATTTTGCATGGAATCCGACCCGGTAGCATAAATGCCAAGCATTAAGAATAACGACAAAGAAAGAGTCAATCTTCTCACTGATGGTCTCAATTACTTATGTCGGTCATATAGAGGCATCATTTCCAGTTTTTGAAGTTCCTCACAGTAACTTTAAATATGAAGATGGACCCAGTATCTGGTTAGCTTAGCTTAGCATAAAGACTAAAAACAGGGGGAAACAGCTAGCCTGCTCTGTTCAAAGATAAAAGACAAATATGAGAGCGGTATCAATCTTTTCATCCAACTCTCGGCAAGAAACCGAATAAGAATATTTCCCAAAATGTTAAGCTATTCCTTCAACACATGTCCTGTATGTGAGGCAGGTTGCAAGAGTCAGGCTGGCAGCTTTTAGAAAGCGGCTGGTCCGTTGCAGGAGGCACAGAGACATGGTTCACTGTTTAATTCTGTCTACGTATTCTGTAGACTACAGTGATACTTTTCCATTCCGCTAGTCACAACCTACTCATAAAAACAGCTCTAGGCCACTACCTAGACCTGAATACAAAATATGTGTTGGAAATGATTTATAATATCTGGAAACCTGAGGTGCGCTTGTCTGAACTGAAGTAAGGCTGCTCAAATGGCTTAAAAACATAAGCGTGCGAGGAGAAATAAATCAACGCACGTCTCATTTTGTCCAAAGGAAATACATACAGTAGATTTCCCTTGGGCTAGAGGCAGTGCATTTAGCGAGCAGTCGAGTAATCTGATGAAGTGAAATGAATGGGAGTGGGGTGGAATGGTTAATCGCCTGTGGAAGCATTTTATCTCGTAAGAACACAGAGGTATTCTGTCAATGTAGGCAAATGTTGGGGGAGGCTGTGAAAAATCACAGTCTGCCGGAGTGTGAATCCATGTGACTCTGGTGTTCTCTTTAGCAGAGTACATCATTTCTGCCAAATATGATTTGCTTTTCGACAAGTTTCAACATGGCATCCGGCATAAAAGTACGAGAGAATTACAGTCGAGGAACATCTATCAGAATGTGAATGTGAAGAGGAAAGTGTGTGCAAAATATATAAGAAAACACAGCGCAGGGAGTTGTCTCGATTCCTATTTATATCCCAATCCATGTCATCACATTACATTAGAAATAACACACACTCAACGTTTCCTGGTGGGACAAGTGTGATATGTGCCGTGGCTGTCCTCCTCAATCTCACCATGGAAATGCTTTTCATAATTATATGCATCAGCAGTGTCACTGTAAATATCAGACAAGATCTGCACTCTTCTGGTGTATTACATCTGCAGCATGAAAACATTTTTAAATGCACTCCAAGATGCAGCTATTTAGAGTCAAATGTGTCACGGCCTATATTTAGTCTAGAATTTGTCATAGAAACATAATCAAAGAACACAGGTGATACATTGTTCAACAGTGCCTGTCAGTTGATCAAGTGGTTGAAAATCACAACAGAAACTGCTTGCTTGTAAATAATGATCAGCCTTGATTACGAACACCTCCAACACATAGGAAGAAAAAGTGGCCACTGATTATGAGCAACCTTCTAAACTAAGCTGAATTTTAAAAAGAACAGTAGGTTGATCTACACCAAGACCAAAATGTTGTGCTAAAAGACCAGTGGCGCCATTTTATAATCTATTGTCTAACTTTCCCTGCGACCTCAAGAACATTTAAACAATTTTTCGCTGTATAAAAGAGCAAGTTACATCTCAAACACATTTCTGATGCGCCTGAACTAATTTTCCTCTATTTATTTATCCACGTTTAAAAATAGATTTGTTGAGTAACTGTCAAACAATATGCTGTAATCTGAACATAGAGGGTAACAACACCAAAAGCGTCTCTGAGATGCTGTACTGAGGCACAGCGATGCTGCTGGTGACATGTTTGCAAACAACAATGCAAACATACAGATGTTTACCACGTTCACCATCTTATTTTGGGGTGTTGGCAGCATGCTAACATTTGCTAATTACTGTTAAACACAAAGTACAGCTGAGGCTGATATGTCTAGCTTTGCAGGTATTTAGTCATAAATCAGTATCAAACCCGAATTAGACAAAATAAAATGTTGGCCTGACGATGGTGCAGGAGAGAAAAGTTATGGCACCATTTTTGCTCCCACAATGCAAGTATTAGATGTTAAGATAACACTCGGGGTGAGTGACAGTTTCTCCTGCCAGTGGCACTACAGGGAAAGTTAGGAGGTCACCAAAGTCATCAGGATTTATTCTCTGGGCATCGTGGGTATCTGTACTGAATTTCATGGCAATCCACCAAAAAAGTTGCTGAAATATCTCAGTCTCGACCAAAGAGATGAACTGACCAACAAACCAAACATCGCGTGTAGTTTGAAATCAAACCACTGCACTGCAGAAGGTGAAAAATCTAATTTCCCACGTGATCTGTGATGTTCTCAGCTGAATCATACGCTGGAAAGCCAAGACGATTGTTCCTTGACAGTTTCTGGTGAGGTCCAACTCCACTGAAAAAAAAAAAAAAAAAACAGCAGTGGTATACTCGAGCCAAATAAGCAACAAGAAGGCTGCCTTTGATGCTGTATCGGCTGTTTCCCTGACGTGGATCAGCCCGATCCTACACTGAAGGCGGCTTTCAACTGTAAAAAGGCTTCAAGTCAAGGAATGTCTATGAAACCAGCTGAGTGCGTCATTTGCATAAGATTATTCTTTCCATGCTTACTGTGCTCGAGTGTTATTCTTACTTGTGTGTTTCACATCACTGCTCTACAGTCGCATGTTTTCGTGGCACCATAATAGCCTGAAATTAATGTCCAACCTTATCAGATGGTCTCTCTTGGTTTTCTTCACAACAAAATCCATGTCATGTTGTTTTACAGTTGCACTCTGAATTCTGAACCGCCTGCAGTGTTAAAAAGCTGGCAGAGTTAGTTGCCGTTTCTCCATCGCTTCCTGGAAAAACGAAAAATGCCAGAATGGAAATGACATGATGCAGAATAGTTATGGTTATTTAAAATAATTTAGCAACTGAGTGACTACATGGAAGCCTCGCTGCTTTATTCACTACATGATCCACCTAATCAGATGCCAGGCGGCCGCGGTGCACGAGAAATGCAACGCCATCTCTGTATCTAGGCCTCGCATGTTTACTGCTCCGTCTGGAGTCCCTCCTGAAAGTGAAAGTGTGTCATCTAATGTATGCAGCCAACAGCCACTGCTCCTGAGCTCTTCTGAGTATTGGGGATTACATAAACTAAACAGACATGTACCTCCTGTCTGTGAGTGTGTGTGTGTGTGGCGTCTTCCTGTCGCTCCCTGACAACTGAAGCCTGAGCATCTCCAAAGACTTGCACCACGGGGAGCCTTATTTTGCATTATCATTAAAGACACATATGGGGGTGTTGGGGGACTGTAGTGCTGCATGTATGCCACACAGGATCAAACACGAGGCCGACGCTGTGTGCCCGAGATTGCAGCAACATGCGGCGTTTCCGTGGGCGCGTTTGCTGAATTCCAGGATATTTTACAGCGCTATTCAGCACCGTGCATCTCACAGGGAAGCACCCAGAAGATTAGGATGAGACGCTTCTCGGAGACGGCAGCGTCGCAGCCCTCTGCAACGCTTCTCATTGTCCTGGGAAGCAGCCGAGTGGTGTCTCGGCAGCATTTGTCAGAATGTGAAGATTTCTGGCAAGTTTTCCATCAGAGCATGTCATCTTGTGCGAGGGGGAGAAAAACAGCTCGTCTCACGCAAATGTTTCATGCTATTATTTTTTTTACAGCAGTGTTGTACGCTTTAACAGCCGACATCGAATGACTCACCTTTACCTCTCCCGATATGATAAAAAACTATTTCTTTGGTATTTTTACCATCCTAAAAAAAGCTTGTATGATTTTACCTTCAATAAACCGTTCACCATGCCGTTGTCACAAAGACGTGGCCCACACACACACACACACACACACTCGTGATTGTATGAGACAAACAGCAGAGCATCATCGATGAGTAATTGAGAGCGACTGCAGGCCAGAGCGTCAACACCAGGGGGAACAGAGCGACTTGGCGCGGGCACGACATTTCACCATCTCACTCAGCAGCTGGTGATCAAACCAATCAGATATGGTTGGAGAACTCAGCCCCCACCCCTCTCCCTTTCTATTTCTTCTCTCATTACCCTCCGAGCATCTTGATTCAGGTCTCCATCACAGTTAAATGTGGATGATAGCCTGTTTTTCCTCATCGGGGGGGGGGGGGATGCTGATGAGTCACCCTTTAATGGATACGCAATGGAGTACAGTGACAGCAAAAGTATTTTCGGGATTGTTTTTCATACGTAAAGCCTGCCAATGAAGTTACACATTTTAGAGACACACAACTCAATATTAAAATCAAGAGACATAATGAGCAAGAACAGGCAAAAACACCAATCCAACATTGCATTTGTGTTTACAGTTGACAACAGTTAAACGGGTACATTGATAGATCATTGAGTGGGTCCACCAAATACAAAATACATTATTAATCACATCCTTCACTTTCTCAATAACAATACAAGGCCACTGGAGTTACTTACAGCATTAATACACCAGACAGGGTGTTAAATTCCAGCATTGGGATCTGTGCATGTTCACCATTTAAATAACTGAAATGTCTCCATTGTGAATTGTTTGCCATTACAAACAGAAGACATGTCCATGCTATTGTAAAACAGCCGTACGGTCCATTAGGGCTGAGTGACTATCGGCCACTTTACAGGTTCAAGGGCTCAAACAGATCGCTGGAATTTCACAACTGTTTACAACACGGCTTTGGTTGATAAAATAGCTCTGAAGACCTGCCAGAGAGATATGATCCTCGACTTTTCATTGCCACTGCATGCACCTTATCAAATTAGCATACAATATAACGGCAGCATAAAACATGTTTTACTATGTAGGACGTGTCTGCATAACAGATGGCCACTGGGACAATAAATAACTCTTTTAATAACAGGATATTATATACTTCAGTCCCAGTTGAAGACTGATCGGAAGTGACAGCTTCTCCATCTCTAAGTGTTACAAAAAGCATGAACACCGTATTAAAAAGGGCAATTTCTCCCGTTCCTATAGAATCTCATCTCTCATTGAAGCAGCTTTTCTAAGTCTGAAATCATAGCAGGGAAACTCCATGAACACCTAAAGAACTGTTCCCCAATTTGTTGGGGGGGGGCATGTGGTGACCAAGATCAAGCTTCATCGCCCCCCAAAACATCCATACAATCCCGAGACAGCGGCCCCTCCCCTCCCCTCCCCTCCCCTCTACGTAGCACACAATAATCTTCCCTCTGGTAATTTGGTCCATTCCACTTCAACAAGCTCCGTCTGCACAATTATGTACCACTCATAGTGCCAGCAAAAAACCTTTATGGATTACTGAGAACTTTAACCCCACAAATGATGTCCAGGATCCAATGCGCTTGGAACTTCTTTGGTGCCTTCATCCTACACAGTGCAATTATAAATATATCTTCGGAGCGCCAAGTAAAGCCCATCTTGCGCTGTCCCTCAAGGCTTACACTATGCGAGCTCATATGTGGAGAGATGTTACCATGTTCATGCACATTACCGTACATTCATAGCTGTACATTCATTATATTTGGCAGATGAAGGGATTCTTATTCTACTGAAGTCTTTTTACGCTCCCATTTATCTTATTGTGAGTCTACATTCTGGATCAATAGCAAAAATCTATTTCGGTATACGATCGTGCCCTAGCAAAGCTCCTTTGAGAACAATGGGCCAACAGCCTGTTAAGGTCGGTGGTTAAGAAGAGGGTCACAAATCGCTTCATTGACTCGCCTCCATTATCTGCCCCTGCTGCCAAAAACGGTACTCCTGATGACTTCCAATCATAAATCAAACCTGAAGCACACAAGTAACAAACGCTCATCTGAGGAGGACGCGGAAGTCCAAAAGATAAGTCCTCGGCCGCACACCTCTGACACCGAGAGGGAGATAAAGGTGGCGATAAAGAATTGGGAGAGGACCGGAAAAATCAATCAGGACGCCATCTGGCATCCCCGGCACTCCGGTGACCCCCAACAACTGTCCGCTCCTCCGCTGGCGTTTCCCTCGGTCCCCCTGCATATAGCCTAAAGGCACAGCCACACAAGTGGCCGCAACAACAGAGGGATCTATAGTTCCGATTCTGAATAATGGAAAAAAGAGGCGGTGTGCACGAATCAGTACAACCCGCAAGAGTGATGCGTGTGCACTCGCGGGGATGCCGTCCCGCCTGTGCGTGCTGTATTGTCAGCAGGAGAGCATACATATTGTAAATGTGCAGACGCTTTGTCACAACTCTAACTACAGTTCGCTTTCCGTCTCATTGTGTGATAAAATATACATTCAGTACAAAAACATCTTCCTGAAGGGAAATCTTAAAATAGAACTATAAGGCTCTTACATTTAGGCACTTTCTATTGGCTTCAAGTGTACAAGAAAGATGGGACAGAGGATCTTATTCTTACAATTTGCACTTACCAACATTAAGTGAATACATTCCCTCTTATTTATGACTTCATTTAAAATATAAAAGCTTTGAAATAACACAGTCATTTAGTCTTATCTAAATACATCATTTTAAATAAACATAGTTGATGACACACAAAGTAAACCTAGAAGATATGATATGATTAAGTCTGTTGAAGATGTGTTTAAAGAGCACACAACAACTAGCTAAATGACCCACGTCATGTCATTTTACTTTAAAGTTAAATTTGCATTGCAAAAGGACAAAAGCAGGACGGAATAAGAAGACTGGAGTTCCTCCTGTTCTCAGTAGTCAGGTGATTAAGCTGAAGAGGTCCTAGCTACTTGCATAATGCCTGTGATCTAAAGGCTTCTTCTAAGCCACCGGTAAGCGAGAGTACAAAGCAATCAAAATGTCCTGAAAAGGTTTTTGAACAAAATACCTGAAGATTTGTCCCACTTTCTCTCAACGAGTAGAGAACCCAGTGAACGACAGGAACTTGCAGAGAGGAGCGTTGGCCCCCTCTGCAGGAGACCAACGCAAACGTTTCAAAATGTGGCTCTAAAAATCCCTGCGCTCCAACGCATTCAGATGGACGCACACACGTGTTTCAGTGCTTGCATAAAGCAAGTGAGCTAAACTGATCTCAAAGATTGCACCAGTACCGGAGAGGGTGAATGTAAAACAAGGAAAAAAAAAATATCAGCATGTACAATTGTGCAGGTTCTCCCTCATCCCCCTTGATTATAAAAACAATATATAATCCAGTAGACTCCTGTCTCCCAGCAACAGCATCCAAGAAAAATGATTCCCATACATATATATTCTCAAAGTTCTTCAGAAAGTACATTCGAGTATAATTTCCTATCGGTCCATTATATCCAGCTGGCACGTAAATGTGCAAATGTTGAATTTTGGAAGAGAGCGTGGAAGCTTTCCCCCCCCTTTGGATTTCTTTCGGGGCGAAGCAAACATATCACAATCCACCCATATCCCTCCTCAGGATACCCGCCATTAATGAAAAATATATTCTACTTTGATACCATTACATTCTCTCCTGAAAGAACCACTTCTGGTGGAGGCTGTCGGAGCAGGGTTGGAGTGAGGGGGCTGGTGTCCCGTTGTCTGTCTTGTCCACCGCCTGAACACACTTCTGGCTCACCGGGTGGTACAGGCTCCCATCCTGGAAAACAGCCAGGAGCACAACGTGCATTATGAAGAAATATTGGTGATATAATACTAAGAGAGGGTTGGGGTTAGTTAAAAAAAGCGATTAGAGCTATGAATACATGTCTAGAGTAACAGAACAGCTGAGTATTATCTTTCAAGAACACCAAAGCTTACTATTGGGATGCAGATGTTCTGCCCATAGTGTGGTTTAGCTACCGACATCAGTGCGGTGGGACTAGATTGTGTTAATTAACTCAGCCAGCTTGCCAGCGCTCCGTCATTTACAGTTTGTAGTTATAGTATCGGCCGTACTGTTGCTCATCAACTGTGGGGTAGCTCGGCTGTGTAATTGACATGACTTTGACCGCAGCATGAATTCGATTTTTTGGCCCTGGAGGGGACGCAGTGATTCAATTCTCTCAGCTTCAATCCACTTATGACACTTAAAAGATTTACATTATTACAGTATGAATTGGAAAGGAAATAATTCTGCAGATTGTACAGGGCTTTCTAATTGATAAGGCAATTACATGTATGTTGCCAAAAGCCTACTTAACCAGAAGATTCTTAGAACTGATTTAGAAAGTTAAATCCTCACATATTGGTACTTTTCACTCTGTATGAGGGGAAAGAAAGAGAACAGACACATCTGCCTCTTTGGTTAAATCTGGATGGACCGCCTTACCTCTTTGAGGACAAACTTCTGGTCTGCAGGTAGAGGTTGTCCTCGTTTTCTGCACAGCTGCAAAGTCAGGTAGGTGCTGATGTTGTCACCCACAACGCATCCAGCAGGCACCCTTGCGTTGTAGCGGATCTCACCGTCCGGGGAGTATTCAAAGAACTGCGGGAGGACGAATGAGCTCGAAATCTCTTCACGCAAATTGCGTAATGTCAAACAAACATTGCATTCCCTTTTTTTTTTTTTTTTTTCAATGAAAGCTTTAAATCTCACTTAAAAAATATAAATGTTTTTATGCTTTATTTATAAAGGAAACCTCATGATGTAAACATGTGACTCAAGTGTCAATTTTTCACTTCAAATCAACGGATGGAAACACAACTGTCCAATAAGACAGACGGCACGAGTACCGCTGAGCCCACTTGCTACAGAGAAGACATCAGTGTGTGAGTCCACAGAGGGCTGCTGCAAAAACAAAGCTGTATTTCAGAGTGCTTCCTGGACTACCGTCGGCCACAGAGGGAAAGGGTGTTGGGAAAAGCACTCTCCTTCGTCTCAACAAGGCCAACATATCATTGCTCAGCCTGGAATAGGAGAACTAGTCCACCATTCCCAGAATGTTCTACAATCACATCTACAAACACTTTGTGGTCTACTGTGAAATAAGGGCTACTGGCCTGAAAGACTGAAGTCCATTACCTGGTTCTGACCCATGCCGTGGCACGAGTACATGATGACCCGTTGGCCCACCACTGTGTTTTCATCTGTAGGGTTGTAGTCGAAGCAGTAGTTGTTCTTGCCCCGGTTCTTCAGCTATAACAAGCGAAAAGAAGGTCAGACAGTCACGTCAATCAATCATTTCAGATGCTGATAAAATATAGATTACAGAAGCTCACATATGGGTGAGGAAAGCCCCGCCGAGGTTAATCTTATTGTAAATATATCACGTCTATCATTTGCCTCTCAACTGCACTTGCTCAGCTTGATTGAATTCAATCAAACTGGTGAGAATGGTTAAAATCGTACTCCTTAATTAACACCTGACGACCGGTGACTCGGGTGTGTTCTCACCATTCCAAACATGCCGGGCCGATCCTCTGGGAGGTGAATGTCGGGGTAAACATTATCCAGATACCACCTGAAGCTCTTACAGCCCAGCTTCTCTCTCAGCTTCTTCCGCTCCGTCACATCCCCGAAGGCCTCCTGGAAACAAAGACCACAAAAGGACAGTTCCACCGTATTATATCAGCTCTATGATCACCTGAGATCCTTCACTGTAGTAGATGAAAACAGAATTGCTGTAACGTGGATATAACATGACGACAAGTATCAACCAGTGGCACCTTACATTCACATACAGACATTAAGAGTGAACGCTCTTGATGCAGTCAGTGTCAGAGGTTCTGTGCTGAACTGGTATACAACAGCACCATCTATGGTTGTTCCTTAACTCGACACAATTGCATCACTGATAACAAACAGAAACCCACTCCTTCATCCTGGTCAAACAAGGATCTCCCTGTATTCTGTGTATTTCACTGGAATGGGTGTGGTTCTGCAGGGCATTATCTGAATAACACACGCACACGAAATGAGATCAGTTTATTTGATGGATGTCAAGTATGAAGGCATACAGCACATGTTGTTCATGTTTTCCTATCATTTCTACATTTGGTTTCACTCCTATGTACATGGAAGTAACTATTGATGCAACATACTACTTTGATATCAGCATCCTGAGTAGAATTCAGTCCCTCTAAATGTCAATGTATTTAGATCTATTTGAATTAAAGACGTATTTTCAGTATTATGATGGTCAACGTGAGAATGTATCAACAGTCTGCAGGGTAGTCGTGTCACGGCTGCAGCCATGCCAGCAGGATAGGGAGCAAAATGTGTGCACGTCAGTTAATGCAAATAATGTGTGCTCATGCAAATGCCTTTATGAATTACATAGTTACACCCGCGCGCCGCGGTGATCGAGTCTGGTGATTTACAGCGCAGGGAGGAATACAGTCTCCACTCGTTGGCGGGTGAGACCTCCTTCCCTGCTGGAGGGAGCACCGCAGGATGATGGATGTTGGTGGTTTGCCCAAAACGCAGCTTTAATTGCCACTTCATCAATGAATTAGCTCTAGAGACAGATTCCCAGAGGAGAGAGAGCACGTCGTTACTGCGATGGGAAGGACCAGTAAGGACCATCAGAGCACACGACAAAAAGGGGGGCTGGAGCGGGCCCGATGTAAGAGTGTCAGGCAGCCCGATGATCCAGTGTATGGATTAGTAAGGGGACACTGAAGACACTTAAGTAGCAACTACAGGCTAATGTGATTTACACAGGAGGCCAATTAGGCGAGCGTAAAACGGCAGTAGGGGAACAACAGATACTTTGCTGAGAGATTCACTCTTTTGTCATCCCTGAAAATGATACGCTGTTGCATTTTGAATCTTGTTTATTTAGATTTCACACATGAGTATTATTTATTAACCAAGAGGTTTAAACATAACTCACACGGACTGACAGGTGACACCATCCTGCGGCCCCAATATACCGGGGGGGGGGGGTGACGATGTAATCGCCTACCAGACTGACTGGAAATATTAAAATAAGCCATCAATATATGCCGAGACTGACTCAAGTTGCCTAGATTGTGGGCTTGGAACCAACCAATTTAGTCCTCAAGTACTAATTCACACAAACAGACATCTTGCTGACCGAGTTAAACTGTAGCAAAGGAAGTCCATCGATCCTGAAGGGTGTGTGTGTGTAGCGTCTGCTAGCTCCACGAGATCACGTAGGAATATGCAAAGAATATCTTGAGAAATGACAACAGGGATTCATTATTTCTTTAAGGGCTCAACAAAAATCAGCACCCGGGTGTCTGGAATTCATAAAACTACTGGAAACAACAAATATAAGAGAAGATGGAGAGGGAGAAGAGCCTGTCGGATGCTAGAGAACCTCGTTTAACATAATATATTGCATCGCATGAATGAGCGCGTTAGCACCCACTGGGAGCAGCAGTGTTTGTTTGTAGGCTGTGGTGTATTGGGTTCTGCCGAGCCACTGCCAGGTTGGCAAGGCTACCTCCTCTCAGGGAGATGAGCGCCACCTGATCGGTGTTTAGAGAGCTTCTCCTCTTAACTACACTGCCACACGCACACACACACCAAAGCAGGGTCCAATGGGTTAGCAATGCTCTCACCCTGTCAAGGGCAGGTGGGTGACACCTGCTGGCACCGGGCGACACGGAAAGGTGGTAATCACACACCGGAACGCCCCGGCACCCCTGTCACCTTGGGTGTCTGCCGCTCATGTATCCCAAGTGTCACCTAATCAGGGGAGCTTTTACACCACAGCGGGAGTGCAGTGTGTGTGTGTGTGTGTGTGTGTATATATGTGTGTGTAGACGTGTTCATTTGTGCAGTTTTGTGATGAGTGCAGCTGTAAAAAAAATAAAAATACTGTCTTCCCCAATACTCCATAAAGGAAACAAATCATTCAGACATTAATATGCTGCCATGCTTACTGTTGTATTTGTTAGCATTAGCACACACACGCACACACACCATCTGTGCAGACTCACCAGTCGTGCGAGGGGGTTTCGGTGGTAGTAGACCTCTTTGTATTCATCCATCCAGACCTCAGCGGCTCTCACGCTGTTCGCCAGCGCTTTGCTACGCGAGTAAGGGGCCTTTTTAGGGAATATATGGCCCACATGGGAGCATGGGTGGACCTCCAGGCTGCCCCCGCACTGCCAAATCTAAAAGATATCACCACCACCACCACGGGGATTTGGTTAGCCTCTCCGCCATGACTCAATCACTCAACACAAAGCGCAGCCTTGTTGTGGAGGAACTTGGAAACAGAAAGGTGGTCTTGTTGTTGTTGGCCTGTTTTCACTGGTTGTTAAGTTATAATTCTGTCAGGATGCTTTTCACGGAGGAAGAGGAGTCCTCACATGATGCAGTAAACCACATCTGGATGCCTTTTTAATGCTGGGTGTTGTGGTGCTAAAATGTGCATTTTTTCACATCAACATGGAGACAGTATATGAATCGTGCCTATTGTTGCATAAAGCTAGGTCTTCACACATGCACATGTAACACACACACATGATCTCTTACCCTGAAGGAGAATTCCAGGTTCTCTCCTCCCCACACCTCCATCCCTGTGTCGTATGTGCCCAGGTACTGGAAGTAGTTCTTGCTCACAGCAAACAGACCCCCTGCCATAGTGGGAGACCTGAGGAGAAAAAAAACACACATCAGACGACAATCTCCACGCATCTTATGAATGACGATTCCTTTATATGAGACGAGTGATCTACCAGCTGGCAGCAGGGGTACAAGTGTTGATTTCGAGACGATTCTGTAAAGCGATCCTTAAAAAGTGTTCACCTGATGACATCGATGGGCGAGCGGCGGCGTTTCTGTTCATAATCTGGGACGACGTGCCAGGTAAAGACCAACCGCCAATCGAACCCCCCGATTTGGGGTTCACCGGAGTTCCCTAAATACTGGAAGGTGTTCCAGTCGATCACATCAATAACAGGACACACCACAGCCGACGGCTCCTCTTTGATCCTGGAGAAGAAGAAAAAAATTGAGAGAAAAGCTGTAGACGGGGAGAAGCCGTGCTTCTTGCTCATCTCAAACGTCCGTGTCAACTTTAAGTGCTGCCCTTTCTCCAAAGAGAGCCCAGTTACACTTTGCACAAAATGCTCAAGAAGAATGAGTCAGTTTTTCCTGCTGAGGGTGTTCTAACCTGTGGAGCAGGGGCTCTAACCAGCCTTCATGACACTCGCAGTGACAGTCCAGGAAGGTCAGCACGTCACCAGAGGTGATAGACGCCCCGAGCAGCCGCGCCCGCACCAACCCCTCCCTCTTGGTGGCCCGGATCAGACGCACCTTCCTCAAACCCGAGATGTACTTCTCCAACGGCTCCTTCAGGTGAGCTTCGGGGAATTAAGTACAAAAAGTAAAACAAAAAATATAGACTTTTACAGACTCGCCAGAAAGCTTTAAAATGTTTATTAGGTGTAATTGTTAAGTTCATTCTCACATAACTAGACAAATGGATAACCTTTACCGACCAATGTGTTAGACATCACGAGCACAGTACATCCGTCTGTAGAGAAAGTCAGACTCAAATGTCAAAAAACATTTGGTATGATCTTGATTTTGTCCTCAAACTATTTCCCCATATTGTGGCAGAGGGAGAGGCAAACCTTATAAGGTCGTGAGCCAAGCCATTTTACAACCACTCCCTCTAAGTGGCTCAGCTCATTACGTTCAGTCTGAGTACACAAGACAAAACAATGAATCACTCTAAATTAGAACGCACTGCTTTCTTTTGACAATTCCTCTTTAGGTCGTCTGCATCCAGCCACAGAAAGCTCTGCTTCTTCGTTTTTTTTCTCATTCCAGTTTGAGTCTGATAAAAAAGCACCGTGCTTGAAACTGTCCTCCAATTTACCATCCGCGCAACAATGTGCACTGTTAGTAATTATTATTACATCAGGGATTTGTATCTTTATGGAAGATAAAAAAAAAAAGCCCAGACGTGTGACATTGATATCTGTGTTCGTCTACCTGGATGCATATAAAATTCCCCTTCATCACCACCTGTCACAACCTTTCTGTCCTTTCTGACTGTCAATCAGCCAACCCCGGCTGCCCCCTCTGCCTGTCCGTCAGTCTGTCTGCCTGCCTGCCTGCCTGCCTCAGCCTCCCTCCATCAGTCTGTGCTCGTACCTCTGTCGCTGTAGTCGTCCACCAGCACCACCTCTTTCAGCAGGATGTCGGGCGACGTCTCCAGCACGCTGTGCACCGTCCTCAGCAGGGTGGACCAGGCCTCGTTGTAGAAGGCGATGACCACGGAGGTCGTGGGCAGGGACCGGTAGTCATACTTCACATCTCTGCACCTGCAATGTCAGGAGAATGTACATGTTAGTGGGCAGACTGAGGAAGGGAGGAAGGTGAAATTGGGTGACTCGGTTAAGACGGAGCTTAAGCTTGGTTGCCAAAGTAAATACTGATGACCAAAGAAGTTGCCTTCACATTCAGATAAGGCAAGCAGCAGAAAATACTCATTGAAGACCTTTAGGAGTTAGGGAATTTATGATTCAGAGTGTATAACTTCCTCTAAACACAGTGTGTTAATAGTGTTTATTTTGTATAATGATTGACAGCTCTCAACTACTTACAGTGGGTTCCATCTCTCTGGCAGTTTACGGTGCAACGACAATTTATCACTGACATAAGTGTTGATCTGGTGTTTCTTGATGCTCTCCTCCTCTTTTCTTTTCTCCTCTCCGTTCAGATTGAGTTTGACGGCTCTCCCCCCTTCACCCAGGGCATTTAGATCCGGGGGGGGCCTCTCGTAGACGGGTTTCTTCAGCTCTTCGTCTCCCACCTCTCGCTCTCCGGGGACCTCTCGCCGATTCGTCTCGCTCACTTCCCCCGAGTTGTGTCTGAAAAAGACCAGGTACCCCACCAAAGTGACACCGACGACGACAAAAAGTAACTTGGGTCGACTCTTTCGTCCGCGGAGTGCCATCGTGTCGCTTCCTTTCCTTGAGCGCAAATGTCTCGTGCCCCGAGGAGCGGTGCTCCGCTGGCACCGATAACGTTACCCCCCTTTTTTTCCGTTTCACCAGGTCACGTTTCCGTTTGACGACTTCCAAGTTTAGTCCGCATTCCTTCGGGCGCAGTTAAAGTGATTTTGCGTCAAGTTTCAATGCGGTCTTATAAATGTCCAAGTAACCGAACCTGTGAGTTTCGGTTACTTGTTGAGCGGAACCTTGAAGTTTGTATGAGGACGGACATTGGAGGAGGATACTCCTCCCCCTCCTCTGTTCAACTGTAGAAATGTGAAAGGATTATCAAACTCGGATTAAACTAGTTAGTTATCCCTTCGGATTAGCGCTAGCTGTCTAACGCTAACTGACCGGTGGGCTCCCACTGGAAACAAAACTAATCCACGTCAAATCAGAAACTTTGTACACACCTTTTTTATTGAGGACATTCAATGCTACGATTAAAAAGACACATTTTAACTCGTCCTAAACATTACAACGAGTGTCCAACAGCTCCTATCTCGCTAAACACTTTAGTATTACACCAAGCTGTCGGTAAACAGGCAGAAATCTGCCTCACGGATAACGTTACTTGAACTTGAATTAAATTAAAACCATTATCAAGTGAGTGGAGCTAGCAACTACGTTTCCGGTTAAGGAGTATCAAAGTAAAGTTCTGCATAGCAAAATGCGGCAAATATGGTTTTTTTTTTTTTTTT
>NW_022280044.1:1791806-1803045 GCF_004355925.1 Anarrhichthys ocellatus | reverse complement strand
ATGTGTGTGTGTGTGTGTGTGTGTGTGTTTCTGTTTTCGTGGTCGATTTAATTTGAAAAATGAAGGTGTTGTAATTTTCATTCTGGTCCTGGGATTGCAACGCACTTTTACTTTGAATGCGAAACAGTAGAACAGGAAGTTCAATATATTCGCTCCTGTAACTTGATAAGGTTAAAGTTTAAAACCAGTGTAGTAGCAGGTAAATCTTTGTTACCTTTTTTTTGGGGGGGGGGTATCATGGCCCGAGATATTTAATCACGAACAGACCCTTTGAGTTGATGTTCCGATGAGTGTTTTCTCAAATAACAGAAACACAGAGTTGGTTTATTGGTTTATTCCCGGTTCCTAACATGTAATAAACCTATGTGGGCCATGTTACTAATTTTAACTGTTTACTGTACACTCTGGTACAGTTCTTTAACATGACCCCAGCCCCACATAAGACACATTTTATACCCCAAAGCTCTAAACCACTCTGAATCCTCTTCACTGACCCTGGGAGAACCCAGTACCCAAACCTGGAAATCATTTATCTTGGTGGTCTTCTTTATTATGCAGCCAGTTGTCACTCATATGAAACTGATATCAAAACCCTTGACACCAAAGATGAAATTCGACACAAAATGTAATGTTAAGCAAATTAGAATTGTAAATAATTAAGGCCAAGGCGAGAAGGTAATTTGAGTGGCATACTGTGTTTGATCGAGTATTCATATTGAGAAAACTACAAAGAGACACGGGAAGGCAACAAGTCAGCCGGAGTGTTGTAATATATCACAGTAGACTGGGCTTGTCGTGTCTGTCAGAAACACAATATTAATGTCAATGCATGAGGTCGTTTTCATTCAGGACCGAATGATGGAAAACATTTTCCATGCAACAGATATTTGGTGCAAACATATTAATAGGGAAAGGAAACAATGGTGAACTGCATATGCACCTTTAGTAAGGTAGGATCCTCTCTGTTGTAACACACATTAACTATTATAAACCTGAAAGTCACCCAACAGGGAGTGAAACAGGCAATTAGAACAATTACCTGGACCAACCTTGATGAGCTTTTAACTGAACCAAGGCTTTCATTAACTTTTCTCTGACACAAGTAGCTGAGCCTGTCTGTCACACCTCATGTCGGTTGTGTGTGGATGACTTTGCATGAATGTGTGCTTCCTTCAATCAGCAAAATAAGGGTTTCCCACTCAAAGACTAGACGGCTGCCTTTGGAGAAGTGGATGGGACGCCACGCGTGCAGTGTCTCTGGAGCAAAAAGCAGCACAACTCAAAGTTTTCAAAGCATTAAATCTGTCCTGAAAAGGAAATAAATAAGTCACATTGAAACGGGATTTGGCCAAAGGCTGTTATTAAGCAATCAAAGATGGATTTGAATGACATGAGGTACGACAGGGTCAATCAGTTTTCTGTTGTGCTGCTGCAGTATTTCAATAGAGGCCGGTACTCAATCAGATAGATGAATCAAATGTTTTACAGATTCCGTGTAAGAGACAACTCAGAGCTGGAGGAAGAGGAATCACGTGAAGGAGATGATGAAGATTACCTTAATGCAGCAGTCACACGAGGACAGCTGCATCAAGAGGATACAGTAGTCAACAATCACCATACTATTTATAGCATGAACACAGATCTGTGCGGCGTGAGCCTGTGCATCTGCAGCCAAATATAACGAAGAATCTAAATAATTACAGGCAGAATAAACAATAATGCACTGTACATTGTTGCTTACAGTGACGAATCATTATCTGAAACCACGGACAGAAAACAATGTGGACAATACACAACTAAAACATGAATGTAATCTTACACCATTTGGTCTCAGTGGTTTCCACCACCATTTCAACTCCCCCCCTGACCTGGAGCCAGTGAAAGGACTATTGGCTGCCTTCAGTAGTCAGTGTTATTCGCTTTTCTACCAGTAGGTGGTGCCAAATGACTGAATACTGAAATCCCAGTCTGAGCGGAAGGAGCACTTTAGATGCTGTGGCAGATTTTTTTTTAAATGCCAGTCTTTAGTAAATGAACACATCCGTTTCATGTCGTCATTCACGCTTCCACACAATGAACAGGTAATGAACAGCTTAGTTTTCTCTTTTGCTGTGTGTGGCATCGCTTGCACCAGCGAACAAGATAAAAGATGTTTGCCGTCGCATTACTGCGCTGAGATAGAAACAAAGAAAGCGACACTGTGCATCTGTGGTTAGTTTTTTTTAATTCTCTCAATCATCCCAACAGCTTTTATCATCATTTAAACATCCATCTCATTTCCAGTCACCCTCTTCTTCATATCAAATAATCATCATCGTCCCCATCCCTTTTGCATTATCAGTAGTTTTAAAAAGGTGCACTGTCCCACTTTGGTCCCTTAAAACAAACATTATTTACAAAGGTAACACCAAACAGGCGTCATGGTACATGTTCACCTCCTGTATCCACTGACTAGTATGAATGTCTCGTTTTCATGATTTCAAAAAGGACCACAGACGCCAAACAGCGATAAGCAGTCTTCGGCAAATTCAGCTGCAATTTCGACAAACATTTCCACAACAGTTACTATGAACCTCGTGGTCATTGAATCCCAGCAGAAAAACCAACAGGAGTGTTTTATGGATGCTGCTTCAAGTACGGTTTACACACAGGAGTCTTAAAACAGTCCGGCACTGGCAAGTGGAACGATTGAATTAAAAATGGCTCTCCCTTTTAAGGGTTTTTGTGTCAAAATAAAAATCAAATGCATCAAGACAGTGTTTTAGTTTTTAGCATTTAAACACATTTCTAAATACATTCGACATTCTCTGGCACATTTCATCTCGGTAAAAAACTGTTTTTTTTGACAACCTTTCAAGGCACAGTGACAGATGAGTTTAGAGGGTCTTCTTGATTTTACACAACAGGGAAGAATAGATAAAAAAAAAAAAAAAAAAAAAAAAAAAAACATTCCTGTCATCCCACTAAGCCCTCTGGGGCAAATTGCACTTAGTGCAAACGCTTAACGAATGCTTCAGGTCTTGTCCGGGCAGCATTCTACCATGGAACTGGCTCCGCAGACACGAGATAGAATTGAGACACGGTCTAGTGTGACCGCAGCGCTCTCTTCTCCGTTTCCCCCTCACATGATGAAGCATGTCGGGAAGTAGCTGGTTTGTGGCTGAATGCTGCTGACCGAACATTCCTGGCACGTCTTCTGAGCAGCCCGTCTTTAAAACTGTTTTTTTTGACAACTTCACAAACATTATTCATTCAACAATAATAATTCATCTTAATTGCACATCAAGGTAACATTTCATAGTGCAGCATGATTTTGCGTGTCATTTTTTTCTAGAAAATACGTCGGCCTCCTTGAAAGACACTTCTTCGTGTGCTGGGACAGTCGAATCAGTTCAACTGCTTTCAAGTTGTTGCATTAGAGACAATAAGGACACTTCAGATGTGCCCTTCACTCCATTTTGGTTGCAGAGGCACTTGGATGAAGCAACATAAAAAAGTAAAAGTCACTAGTTCAGGCAGTCAAAATAAGCCTCGCCTTGCAATTCTCATTCATTCTGCCACGACCTGCACTTATTCAGTCACTCAAACGGCTACAAAAGCTCTGAATTGGGCGACTCATTGGCTTAAAGTGACTGTTTCACCACCTTTCATTTGCTCAGCCATCCCCGCTGGAGGACATCCTCTGTAGTTAATTGCACTATGGTGAACGAAGGTCACTTGAGGTTCCCTGCTACTTCCTTCTCCTACCACTCAAACTTCCACTGCTGGTTTTTGTCTCCTGGGGTGCACCGCCTCATCTGAGTGTCCGTGCGGCCCTCTGCCGTGCGGTAGGCTGTCACGCACATGTCGGAGTGAGGGTGGTAGACGGTCCCGTCCTGACAGGTTTGAAGGAGAATGTTTAGATTACAGGTAGGATAGTTTGTGTGTGTGAGGTTTAAGTCTTGAGGAACAACGGATACTTGTGCGTATGTGTGAGAGTGTGAACCCCTACCGTTCTGAAGTCCCAGGTGATACTGGGAGGTTTGAGCTCTCCGTCACTGGGGCAGTGACTCATACTGATGGAGGTCTGTCCCTCGGTCACTTCGGCACACAGCTCTGTCACCGAGTTGAAACGGATCTCCTTTCGAGTCGTGTATTCAAAGTACTGGAGCAGAAGAAAAGACCTGGTTTATGTGGGTTATTTGCTCTGCACATACAGCATGAATGTGCGTGGTTGTGCATCTTTGCCATGAAAAGGAAACTACTTTGGAAAGAAACCAAACTGCAGAAACGGCAGTGCCTGAGAGTGAAGCTCCACCTCCTTTCGAATTGTTTTGGTGCATTCTCTCTTTCTACTTTAAAGGCTTAATCTTAATACAAAAAAAAGAGAGATTAAACAGCACAATAGTGCTCTCTGGCATGTTTTCTCCTACCAGGATTACACGATGCTGTCCTGTTATGCTGCTGTGGGATCAAGTCCTCACTGAGCCACCATTGCATGGCGTGTCATGGTGTCCGTCAAGGCGTCTCATCAGTAAAGACGGGGCCTTGGCCCTCTCAATCAACCAGACGTGAACACAAACCCAACTTTCCCCTTTTCCGGGTGTCAATTCAACATCCTGGCCTCTCGGGACAAAAGATGCAACACTCCCCGGGCTTCCCGTTAAACGGCGGGTCAAGTAATCAATCTTCCCCCATCCTTCTCTTTACATCTCATACATCTTTCAGGTGCAACAGGGCCCATAATAGTCGTTCCTAATAAAAGACTCACTCAGGGCCCCCCCTGTCTGGCTTTAAACTTATTTACTCAGGCTGTGCCATTGATTCTGCCGACGAGGCTCATGTGTCTCTTAAATGGAACGTGGTTGTTGTGTGGGCCGGGGAATGAGGAGCGGGAGGGAGGCGATGAAGGGCCTTCGAGGCTTTTGTTTCAGAGGGGAGCCATCCAAACATTGATTTTCAGTCACACGTGGTGCTTTTTCTGTGACTGGGGACACCTGATGCGGGCGCAGCAGCAGGGTAAGCGGAGATATCAAGCAGATTCACGGAGAGGAGCCCTGCCTATTGTCGGACTCCTACATTAAATATACATTCTCACAGACAAATAATCTGCTGGTTGCTAAACCATCCGTCACTGGAGTTGGCAGGCATTCGGTTTAAAAGCACATTTGATTCAATTGTCCCAATATTGGGGGGGTCTATGTGGGTGCAATTCCACACTCTTTTTTCCTTCATGGTGAACACACCAGCAGAGAGCAATTTTCCTTTGTGAATCAACTGTGGCAGCTCGTTTTCTTAAGGGTTAGAAGAGAGCGTTGACATTTCAAGTCGCATCTCCCACTGGGCCAGGAGATTGTGACAAGAGAGAATAAAGGTGCATGAGAGGGAGGGAGAAAGACGAAGTAAACCAAGCGCGAAATGTACCTGGTTGCCTCCCTGGCCGTGGCAGCCAAACAGAGAGAGGTGGGCACCTGTGGGATTGTGCTCTGGGGAGTTGTAGTCCAGGCACTCCGTGTTTACTCCTAAACTTCGCACCTGGCAGGAGGAGAACAATACATTTGAGAAAATGCCGTAGTTTCATGTTACGTCATTGGTGCGTCCGTACAAATGATTGCTAACAATACCATTCCAGATATTTGAGCAATGCCATGGTTACGTGGAACATGCGACCGCACAGTTGTTACGGTGAAACAAGTGGCAACATGGCAAAGTGGTGGATCTATGAATGGACAATGGAATACTCCACCAGGTGACTGGATCTTTATGGCTTTCAAAGCACTTTGTCTGAGTGCAGCCTTCTCACTTTCAGCAGGACTTTCCCCATGTCCTGACCCACGCTAACATCCAATTCAGAAATAAATGGAACAAAGAAAGCAAGATACAACTGTAATGCCTTTTCTTCTTGACTTCCGTAACTAGGCTGATCTGCGATTAGTGTGAATGAAACGCTGACGCTGCACTGCGATTGTAACAGGACAAATAATGGACCACTGATAGCAGACACTCACAGCCCCGTGCCAGCCCTCCTTGTCCTCAGGAACATGGAGTTCCGGGTAGATATTCTTCAGATACCAGTCAAAGCTGTTGCATGTCAGCCTCTCCCTCAGCAGCAGCCGCTCCGAGATATCCCCATAGGTCTCCTGGAAAGTCAGCACACAATGAATAAGTCATCGTTCACGAAGCGAGAGAGGAGGCCAAAGGTTATTGAGAACACAGACAACATCATTTCATCTCTACCCTTTGACTTTTATTTATTACAAAACACACTGTTCGTTTGTGGCACATGCAGTATTTTATTTTGTGATCTATTTGAAGCCGGTAAAACTAAACAGTCACACCTTAAAAGTACATTTTTACATCCTGGATATGTCGTCTACACCAGGACATTATCAGATCGCTGTGTTTGCTGAGGTGGGGAACTCCTTAAGGCATCCAAAGTCCAGAGCATTAAAACACCCTTACACCTTTGCGCTGCCTGAGGGTGGAATGTAACTACGGGAACACTACTTCAGTCACTAACTTTCAGAATACAGAGAATATTTTGCTGACATAAACAATTGAGGAATTCAAAACTGAATTCCTCAATTGTTTATGTCAGCAAAATATTTTCTAAACAAAAATAAGATTTGAATCCTCTGGGAAAACTTATTCTACAATAAATCTCCGTGCACGTATCTCACACATACGTATGAGCACGTCAGACAGCGTTTCATCATTTGTTGACACCTAGACAGGTGAATCGTATCATATCAAACATCTAAATCTAAAGTCCATATTACAGTTTTTTGGCGATTTCTTACACACTTGCGGAATTCGGCTCATTGTTTCAAAACTCTACCCACAAGCCACATCACAAGCAACGTCATCCCTTGTCCCCCTCTTCTCTCTCTCTCTCAAACGTGTTTGTCTCATGTAAGAAAAAGTGTGTCATGTTTTTGCAAGACGTGTGTTTGCGAAGTGCAAAGCAGAAAATGTGTTTTTGTACTTCTGGTGCATTTGTTTAAGTCGTGTTTACAAAAGTTACGGTTCTGATGCTTTTGTGTAAGCTTTCACTTTCAGCGGGTAAGCAACGGTGAAAAAAAAAAACCCTGCCTTTAACAAGAAAGAGCTCAGCGCCACGACAATCTGTGTGTCCAAATATGATCCAGAGAGTATTTTTAGGTGAGCTTCTTGCATTCCTCACAGCAGCATCACAGCGTCTAGCTGGACAGACTGTTTAGAAACGTGGTTCCTTTAAGTCCTAGCTGTCCTACCCTTTTGGCTGGGGGATTCCGGTTGTAGAAGTGCTGTTTATAGGAGTCCATCCAAACCTCCGCAGCTCGTACGGTATTCTGGAGGAAGTTGGGCCGTGCATAAGGGGCCTTTTTGGGGAACACGTGGCCCACGTGAGAGCAGGGGTGAATCTCCAGGCTGCCCCCGCACTGCCACACCTGGGGGGGGGGGGGGGGGGTTAAACACATGGCATGCAATTAGGAGATCATTTTTTGTTTCCTTTAACATCATAACCTTCATGGTAAACAAATATTGTGTGGTTAAATACTCCCCCCAGAGCAGCTTTATCAAACTCTTTCTGTTCAGTTGATATTTATATAACCACTACAAGATAAAATATCAATAAATAGAGAATAATGGATATAGATACCAGCATATATTGTACGTCATTGTTCCACATGGGCTCTTACAATAAAGTCCACACAGAGACTCAGCAGTTACACAGATCATTAACCAAGTAGTTCATTGTCTATTGTACACCATGTGTGATATGAACTGACAACTCGTGAACTTTGGCACTTAAATGTACCGCTGGTGCTTATCACTTTGTCTGTCATTCAAGTTTGAATTACCTGCCAATAAACTAGCAGGTAAAATGTGTAAATATGAATTAGGACCTTTTTGACATGAGTCATTTGCAGTAGATCTGCTCGATGGGTGTTGAACAGTGTGACTGATTCAATGCCAGAAATCCTTTCTGAATGCCAAACAAAGCTTCCTACCTCCAGCCCCACTCTGTGTTCTTGAGTCAGGAGGCTGCATTTTAAGAACAGCTTGGATTTATGCTATAAATTTGCATTGTATAATTGCCTAATCTTCCAAGGGTGGAAAAACAAAAAGGAAAAACAGACAACACCTTTAAAAGAATGAAAGGTTGTTAACACGGTGTTTGTTACTACTTGAAGCTATGAGCTATGTTCCAATCAAACAAAGCTAAATCATGATCATATATCCACAGCCAAGCAGCCATTGCATGACAGTCCCTTCCATCTTAATTCACCCAGCATTTTACCCTGCACCATATATATTTTTATTTTAGCACTCAGGGTTGAAAACCAATTCACTGAACATAAATTATGTATGGCAAAATGTCCCAGCGAGGGGAATTTTTATTTCCACATGCATAACACATCACTCAGGGGAACGGCCCATTCGTCTTCACACTGAAACCACATACACACTATAAATCATGCACACACACCATTTGCATTGCCTTCCTTTGACTCCTGCTACAAACCCACACACCTGAAAATCTGGGCCAATTTGATTGACGCAAACAAGTGTAAAGCGACACCAATGTCACAACAAGGTATCAGCCGATATCAGGGTGTAGTTTCAGATGGCTGACTGTGATCTGACACCGACATGCGTCTCTCTCACTCCAACTACCCACCGACTGTCAGCTGTTAGAAGGATCAGGGGCATTACCCTATTAAAAAAATAAATCAACCTCATTGATGTCTCTTTCTGCTCTTTGTCACAGTAACAAACACGCTGAGTCAGTGGATGTTCTGTCTGTCTGTGAGAAAGAGATTTCGGTGAGAAAGCTAGATTAAAGCTAGTAGCATCGCAGTAGTAGTGACTCTGTGGAGAACTGAACTCACCCTGAAGGAGAGCTCCAGGTTTTCTCCTCCCCACACCTCCATGCCCATGTCGTATGTGCCCAGGTGCTCAAAGTAGGCCTTGCTCACAGCAAACAAACCACCCGCCATTGTCGGAGACCTGGTAGAAACAGAGAAAAATAAGGTGACGGCATAATGGTCATTTTCAATCCTACCTTCCCTTCCACAGAAAATAATTTAGTCCTTTTCTTTAAATCGCTAGCTTATTTAGTTCCTCAACTGTCTAATACAGCGCTTTAAGACGGTGTGAACCACCTTGTTTGTTCAAATAAGCCTTTAACTACACCTGCACATCACATGAAATCAACTAATTTAAATGTAAGTGGAAATGTAGAAAGTAAGTAACACGGTAAGAGAACACGTAGTGACAAAGTAGCAGTGAAAGGTGCTTAACAAGCCAAACTTATAAAGTGACCTCCGTGAGATCAGAGCTGGTGAAGTATCATGACGTCACCTGATGGGCTCGATGCGAGACTTGCGCCTCTTGCGTTCCACTTCGGGGACTGAGTGCCACTGAAAGGTGAGTCTCCAGTCGAAACCTCCGATCATCGGCTCGTCTGTTTGCATGTAAAACTCAAAGGTGTTCCAGTCGATGGTGTCGATCACGGGGCACACAATGGTACCGGCATTCTCGCCGATCCTAACCCGCAACGCATGGCCAATAACATGCAGGAAACAGGGAGAAAATACATATATATATATATATATATATATCTCTGGTTTAGTATTTGGTTTTGATTTCCAGAAAGCTCTTACTCATCTAATTTTGTTGAACCCACCTTTCCAGCAGAGGCTCAATCCAACCGGGGACACACTCACAGTGGCAATCCAGAAACGTCAGAACGTCCCCGGTAGCGTAGGTGGCCCCAATGAGCCGGGCCCGGACCAGACCCTCCCTTTTTTTGGTGCGGATGAGCCGCACGCGGTCCAGATTACTGATGTAGTCAGCTAGTTGGGATTTCAGGTAGCCTATTTTTTTCATAACAAACACACACATAATCAGAATTTGTAACATTAAAGTTATAATATTCAGTCTCTGTGTGTGTGTGTGTGTGTGTCTGTCTGTCTGCAGTAGGTGTTCTGGTTGGGCATGTCTAGCATGGTCAGGGTAGTCAGAGGAGAGGAAACGATGTCATGGCAGCTCAGTGCACACTGAAGTAATCATTATGGTGTAATGCCTCCGATAGACTAGCTGGGACTTTATACTGACTCCATTAAGACAGACGGACGGACAGAAAGCTCCTCCTGTCTCCAGTTTTTTGAGACCAAGTAGCATCATTCACAGAGTTTTCTAATTTGAGGCAGTGAGACGCAGTTGAAAGCTCAGAAAAGCTAGTAAGTAGACCTTTGAGTTGAACCTATTTTAGACCATAGAAAGAATATTGCTATGTTCAACACTCAAGAATGTTGTGCAGTACTTCTCATTTTTGCCTTCTTGTCTTTTAATTTAAAAGAAAATGGCCTGAATATAACAGCCTGCAATTACAAGAAACCCTCACATTAAACAAGCAGAGGCTAGAGCAGGGAAATGACAGGAATAATTTGCAATTAGTAAAGAATTGCAAAGAATTTTCTCATTCCTGATAATGATTGAAGGAGAAAGCCCTGCATTGTTATCTTCAGAAAAAATAGCAGGAAAAACAAAGCAAACCACTTCTAGTATGGCTTGAAGTAAGGCTACACCTTATTTCATCAACAACAGGAATGTGTCCAGACTAGTTCTGTAGTAGCTTTATGAATATATCCAGAGTAATCATCTATTCACTGCTCCAGAGATAGCCTCCTTATTCTATATATAGCAGAGTCCTGCTCGACTCCTTCTCTTTTACGCCGTCATTGTGAAGAAGGCACGACTGAGGTTTGGTTTTTCCGCTTCACTTAACGAGCGCTCCTCTTTGTTTCTGAGCGCTCCTCTTTGTTTCTGAGCTTCAAAGACGTTGGTTTTCTTTCTGCCAGTTTTATTTTTTACAGACAAGAGAAAGGAAGTAAAGTAAAGAAAAAGTAATTTGTTGATTTATCAGTGCAGAATGTTGGACCTCGGTCACTGTAGTCGTCAATGAGGATGATCTCTCTCAGCAGGATGGCGGGCGTGGCCTCCAGCACGCTGTGCACTGTCCTCAGCAGGGTGGACCAGGCCTCGTTGTAGAAGGCGATGACCACGGAGGTTGTGGGTAAACGCTGGTAGTCAAACTTCTTATTTCGGCATCTGAGGTATGTTTGGGCGTGTGGGTGGGGTGGGGGAGAAGAAACGGAGTTGACTTAAGCAACAGTACACATATACAGTACGAATGTGGCAGCATCCTAAAAGGACCTCGTACACAAGCAAGAAATTATTTTTTTTCAGCAAGTGTTGTGGGGGGGGGGGG
>NW_022280044.1:1789902-1791706 GCF_004355925.1 Anarrhichthys ocellatus | reverse complement strand
GGGTACAGTACTGGATGGAAATCAGAGTGAGAAACTGTCAACTAAGAACTTGAGGGAATGAGCACTAAAGAAGACACGAGGGAGAGGACAAACATGAGAAAATGTGTCCAGGCATTAGTCGCGACCAATCAAATAAGCGAGAGTTTCATGCCACAAAGCCTGCTCCCGGGAGGGAACTGATGTAATTATGGAGTAGGTGCAGTGCTGCACACCGCCCTAAAAATAAATGAGACAGGCACATGTGCTTACATTGCTGCTAGGCATGAAGCCAAACAGAAACGGTAGCACTTCTGGGACAGCTTGACGGATTCACCATCCGTTAACTGAATGGACGCGATCCACAAATCTCACTTTCTGGATAACAGCCCATAATGACAGACTGTCAGTTCTATGCTGATCAATCACACCTCAGCTCCATGTGTGTGGTTAGAAAAACTGCACAGCACCTCTTCCCCGCTAACTCACTCCTTACTGTGCCTTTTTTTTTTTAAACCTGTGCACTTGTCAAAACTGTCACTCTGCCAGCGCAAATACCCGTCATGCATGTCATAACAGTGCCTCCAGCTCAGTGACTTTTTTAAATCTCCACAGAATGCCGCGACAGAATGCGATGACGCTGGAGGAGCGATAAAAAGATATCTTTCATTTGAACGTTATCTTTGCATAAGCGCAGCGTTTCGGCTTTTAACCTTCCTCGCAATTTCCTCAGCACCAGGAAGAAGATTAAAGCATCTTATCAGACTACCTTTGGATATGCAGGCGTCTCGCTGCTGAAAATGGTTTTATTCCCGTTTTCACCGGGGCAAGATTCATTTCTCCGTGTCCGTAGTTTTAATTCCAATTTGGAAGATTTAGCATGACAGTAATGGGGTGAAATGTATCCTTTGATGGTATCAAAAGGACTGCTAAAGAGACTACGAGCTGAACTGGGACACTCCAATTCCATGACTTTTACATATATGATGGTTGTCTCCACATCTGGGTTTCATTAGAATGGGGAGCCAGTATGGCAGAAGGAGAAGCAGAAGGAGAAGCCATTAATAAAAGACGTCGTGCTTCGTGTGTCATCGCAGAGGCTGAGTTGGGAATAGCTGCGGACAACAATTGTGGATGGAAAAAAAAATAATAATTCCATTCAGGCAGAGAGCTATTTACACCAGCTTCAAAAAGCCCCGCGATGCATCCCGAGAGCTTTCATCCTTGTTTCTAACTGTCAGTGGAAAACTGTTCCCAGTAAAGAGCTCAACTTAATCTCTATTGAGTAATATATCCCTGACACAGTTGTAGCATAGTTATCAGCTCCATGCAGCTTTCAAGGACAGATATACAGTATATATGGTAGAATATAATAGAAAATACCAAGCAATAAAGGAAGAATTACTGCCTTTTTGCTCTACTCACTCATTCATCCTGTGGTCCTGGATGTGCCGATGGAGGGAGATCTTGTCACTGACATAGATATTGATCGCATAGCTCTCCACGCTGTCCTCCTCCTGTTTCTTTTCCTCGGCGCCGAGGTTGAGGTGTGTGGCCCGACCCATCTCCCCCGGTGCATTGTGGTCCGGTGGCGGCTTAACGTAGAGGGGCCTCGCCAGCTGCCCGTACACCCCGGACTCCTCCAGGGAGAGCTGCCTCGCCACGACATCGCGGCCCTCGTCTTCCTGCTCTGGGGAGGAAGAGGAGGGGAACGAGGAGCTTTCTAACAGAAGGTAGCCCAGCCACAGCACCCAGAGCAGGAAGCCAGCCTTGGCCAGCACACTGAGTTTTTGAGAGCAACGGCCCCTCATGATGGAAAGCCAGGGGG
>NW_022280044.1:1788871-1789802 GCF_004355925.1 Anarrhichthys ocellatus | reverse complement strand
GGGGGCACCGTGACCGGCTGAGCTTCAGGGGCGCTCTGGAGAACAGAAAGAGTCAAAAACACGATCATTATGATTTTTAAGAGGGAAGGAAGAGTGCAAGTACTGTGAGAAATTTTTTTCCAAGTTACAGCCACTGACAGGAGGAGATTTACAAGATTGAACTCTGTAATCAAAGCTCTTTCCATTAGGAATGAGGTTTAATCAGGAGACAAACCCATCCACCACTAAGTGAAGTTACTCAACTAAACACTTACGCACAAGTACAATAGGTGCTTGCCTCTGAATTTGCAAGTGCCCCCCCGAGGACACCGCTCCAGTAGAGCGGACCAGGAGTAATCAACACCGACGCCATAAATATAATTGCATGCTCGGGGCTGCATTAGGATGCTCATCAAATACAAATTGCAAAGATGGAAGAGGCTAAATGATATGCCTTAGCATACATTAATGCGCTGAATAAATTGAGTGTGCGACACGCACTCCGATGAGAGATGCGTTAACCTGATGAACTTCATTACAGCGGTGCCGGCTTTTTATCCAAAACTGTGCTGCTGCACATTTTCAAAAGTCACGCGAGGTTTCCAAAAATCTGGGTGGAATATCTGAATTACAGGATTAGTTTGTGTTTGTAGGTACAACCAAGACTTCCGTTTAAACACGTGCGTGTGTGCGTGTGTGTGTCAGATCAGCTTAGCACGCCATGACTTCAAACAGGGTCGGGCTAAAAACACACCACTTAGCCATGTCGACACTCAACTGAATGTAATCACATAATTGTGTTGCATTAATATTAGATCAGGGTGCCATATACAGCAGTGGCAGATGGGCTTAGCGCGCGCGCACACACGCACGCACGCACGCACGCACGCACGCACGCACGCACGCACACACACACACACACACACACACACACACACACACACACACACAC
>NW_022280044.1:1747272-1788861 GCF_004355925.1 Anarrhichthys ocellatus | reverse complement strand
ACACACACACACACACACACACACACACACACACACACACACACACAGCTTTCTCTTCCTCACACCAGAGCACAATGATTTCCTAGAGAAAACACTCAAATAAAAGGTGCGCTGTGTGAAAGTCTATAGATCTGTGGTACAGAATCAGAGGAAACTGAAATTTCCACTGCGAGTCCTTCAAGGTGGCAGCACAGCCCCTTTAACTCCAGTCTGGGCCCTGGCCAGAGGACTCAGGAGTCCTCCTGAGTTTATAAAATGGAGACTCCGGAGGACAAAAACCTCCTTTTATTGGCGATCCATCACACCTTCCACTCTCTCTGAATCCGATAGCCTTACTGGGGAGCCGTTTTTTGGAGGGACAGAGGCCTACGATTCATCTTAAATCCTGCTCCACTTCTTTTTGGGCTAAGAGGGAATGAAACAAACAGTGGGCAAGGGATACGATTTGCATTTAGCCTCACAAGCTGCAATCTGTGATGCGTGTTTCAGCCTGTCACGCTAAGAGGACTTTAAAAAGAGAGAGTAATGCAAAAGGATGGGTCAACTGTGGTACAGTTGGAGGAAACAAACCAGGCTTGACTTGATTCTCTTAAGGGTTAATTATGTGGCACATGAGAGAGACTCCAGTGCTCTCCGCAGTAAATCCTGGAATGACCATCATGCGTGTACGATGCATTGGCTCATTTCCATCAAGGGAGAAGGACAAATATCCAGCGGAACAGGTCACGATAACAACAGCTGAAAGGAAAAGCTCCACTCCCTCAAAACCTGTTTGAAAAGGAGCCGTGAGAGAGGATCACTGACTCCTCTTAACAACACAAACATCTCCTCGCTGCTTACATTATATCTGTATACAATACCGACAGCAGCGTGTTTTAAAGGAGCCAAGCTGTGAGGAGGGAGTTGAGGGATGAAGGGCTTCATTTAAAAAGCTGGGTTTGACTTGTATTTCTCGTCGCAATGTCTCTGACACACTTCCAAATGAATCCAAACAGACTTGAACTGTGCTGTGAAAACAGAGAGCTTTGACAAATTCTCTTATCTTCTCTGTACTTGAGCAGAAGGGATGACAAAAATAATAATAAACGCTCCACTTGAAAGCAAAAGTAAAACTACTGTAGTGAATGAAATGTCAGCCTATGGATCTCTAGTGATCTCACTGTTGTCTTAAGAAGATTGTCTTTTCGAGTTCGTGGGGGGGGTAAAAAGGAGTTTCCACAGGTGTGAGGAGGAAGAGCTTCAAGAGACAAGTCACGTGAATAGCTGCAGTCAAAACGACTGTAGGTCAGCAACAGGTCCCCTCGTCTGACGCGTTAAAGATAACAAGTTGTTTTATAGCTCTCAATCAACGTCGCATGAAACATGCAGATTAGCCCAGTCGTGACTAGAATAATCACATATCAACTTTTTTTTTTTTTAAAGCTATCATTAGCTAACGCTAAATAATCCTCAAGTGTTGTTTTTTAACGTCAGTATTTTACTTCATTGTCAAAACCACAGCACCGACTAACTGTGTGACTTCACTGGTAGACAAGCGAGGAAGTCCAGTTATTGACAGCGCTAACAAACAAACAATAGTTTCAACACAACGTACGCGACAGTGACCCGGTACAAAAGCACCATTTATCTGGAGAAAGTACGAGGTTAACGACAGCTTGTTGGAGTTTACGTTACCTTCAACACTAGTTACATGTCTCGGAGGTTGCTATGGCCGCTGTCCCGTGTTCGTCAGGCTGACTGCGGTCTTCTTCCAGTCAAACCTCTTGCTTGCAGATGTCAGCATACCCACATCCTCCTCTTCTCCACGTTGTTGGGATTCTAACCGGTGTCAAAGCAGCACACGAAAACCATACATGTTCCGGTAATACCTTTCAGAATAAAAACACGGCGGGGCTGGTTTAAACGTGTGATGGACACTACACGGTACAACAGCACAAATGTATACAACCTTACGAGGATGTATAAAGAGTGAGGGCATAAGAGTTTCGTTTACAGTAGTTTACCACTTCCTCTTACTGTTTCCTCAAACTAACTTCCACATACAAAAAAGGAACAACTTTATTTTATCTTACTTCCGGTATTGGTAGCATCATCTCCAATTAGCTTGATGGAGCACATTGCTAACCACTGTTAGCTGTCATCAGGTCTCTGCTGTGCCTCTGGTTGTGTGTATTTGCTTGCTACTCATTTTTATTGAACTATTCAATCGTAAACTACGAAACAAAATCATGTATTCGCGGTAACGTCACCTAGTGAATGGTGTAGCTTATCCTGAAAACTTCCAGACGTGAGTTTTTGATAAGTTGTAGCGTAAAGTAAACAAAAGCTGCAACAATCATTCAACAATCAATCAACAATCAATCAACAATATTAAGGATAACTTTGTGTGTGTGTGTGTGTGTGTGTGTGTGTGTGTGTGTGTGTGTGTGTGTGTGTGTGTGTGTGTGTGTGTGTGAGCCTCATGGTGCCCATAGCTCACCTCACTAGTTGAAGTTCCTCCTTTAATTGATCAGTGTAATCTCTTAAAACATCTGTAATTTACTAAATTATAGAGCTATAAACTGCGACATCTGTAGCATATTAATGAACTGATCGACCCTTAGTCAGTATGTTAAGGATGTCACTGTTTGTACATCATAAACACAGTTTGATTGTCAACATACTTACGCAAAATGTGTGTTTATTTATTTTTGCCACATGTGCTCACATTGCAACACATTAGGCACTACCCTAAATGTTATTTTTTGCAGAACATAGATACATTTAACTGGGATCAAAGGCTTTAAAGAAGGAGTTAAGTTCATGCAATAGATTGATTTGTGTGATGCATCAGGTAAATGAAGCATGAGACATTTCTTTTCTTAGACTTGCATTTGGATGAGGCACGTTTGGATGAGTTTCAGATTTTTCCGCTTTCAGAATATATTATTTAGGGAGAGCGGTTAAATCATGTAGCTTTACTTGAGGTCGGGATGGATTTGACAAAATTGAAGTGTCACAAAGTGTCTTAAATCCCGTCGTTATGTTCACAAGAACGTTGAAAGGATCTATTGGTTCACCGCATGAATGGACAATGTGCCACATGCTCCTACACAAACAGACCTTCCCTCTGTGTGTTCGCCTTCATAAGCTTGGTTTGTTTTCCCATAGTCTCCATGTCCTGCTCACACCACACCACTCTTATATAGTTGTGCAGTGCACTGGTGCAGCCTGTTGTCAGGCAGACACCTGCGCCTCTTGGCAACTTGCCAATGTGCTTCATCCCTCCCTCTCTTTTCCTTCTCCTTCTCTTTCTCTCCTTTTCTTCTCCCCAGTTGAAACAAATTGACACCTCTCTTTCTCTCTCCCTCTCTCTGTGAGACTGATGTGCCCCCATCCGGAACTAAAAAAAGGATCCCATTTCCGTGATAGGGATCTGGAGCTTTCACAGCTACAAGAGGGACTCTTGTACAGGTCTTGCATTTCAACCTTTACCCTCATTAAAACTGTTAATGAGTAGATGCAACTTGCCCTGTTTTCTCTTCATTTAAAAACCCTATTTAATCAATTAAGAATCTAGTATTGGTTTCCTCTCTCCATTGTGAGGGAACAGAAGATTTGTGCATTAAAGAGCTTTAAGGCTATAAAGTTGAACCACTTTGGCAAAAGAAACTTTGTTCTACTGAGTTACTCTAAGAAAACAAGAGACAAGTAAGAGGTTTTATTGACATCCAGAGAAATTCCAGTGTTTTTGACCCTTATGTCGAGGATCTTGATTTTACTTGGTCAGTGGCCAACCAAGACTGTTACTGTCCCTTATGATAATCCACAGTTGGACTCAGTTCAGCAGAGCTTATGATTGAGATCTCTCTCGTTTGACGGATTTAAAGAACATGAGTCAAGCGGATTGGAAGAACCACATCAGTCAGTATTTGACCCGGTGCCATAAGCAGTAGATCAGATGTAGACAGTTCAAGTGAAGAGCGCCATCTAGTGCCTGCATGGAGTACATCCTATTAAATTACACCTCACACAGCATTGGAGTCGTGACTCACTTTAATGGGAAAAAAAACAACAATCAGATCCAAGCTGGTTGCAGAAGTGAACAAGCACAAAGGGGGTGGTGCCCTAAAATAGCGGTTGAGTTAAATCCCTCTGGAGCCAATTTGGACTGAAACTGACCAGCAAAATTGCCCCGCTCCCTGTGCCTGACTCTGTCTCCCTTCCCACTCTGCTGCAATATAAGAAGACAAATGAAATACTTAAGTTAAGCGAAACATCTGTGCCTATATTTGAGTAGACAATAACTCAGGGTCCTCTCATCTTTTTGGATAAAGGGTTTATATCTTGAGCTGGAAAACCAGCTCACAACAATCTCACTTTGGGAGATTTTTATGTGTTTGTGTCGCGCTGATGAATGCCGGGTTTATTTGAGTAAATCATGCAACCTCTAAAATAAGAAGCACAGAGCCGCCGAGTTTGTCAAACGACTAATAAACTGCTGGGGGTTTTGTTGGTTATGTGTTTTTCCTTACCTGCTGCGAGGGTCTTAGAACAGAGGGTGTTGTATGCTGTACAGATTGTCAATCCCCTGAGGTAATTTTGTGATTTGTGGTATCGAGCAATGTAACTAACAGAGACTTAAATTGATGCAAGGAGTGTGTGTCTTCTCTACATCTCTATTCAATTACAGCTCTATTCACATCTGAACTGAGTTATGGGCCAATGATTTCATTAGCTGGTTGTCCTTTGTGCTTGATGTTCATTTACTCTGTTCGTGCAATAAATCATAGCGAATAGAGGTCACATTGCGGGTCCAGGCTCTTTTAATTTAATGGAGATGGATTCCGGCCCACACGCTCCCTTAGCTTATTAGCTCCCCATAGAGCAGAAGACACACTGACCTCCATCCATAAGGCCTGAATATGGTTATCAATTAGTGATTCTGATAGTGAAGGTTCGGCCTCTTTTACGACGGTGGTCACGATATGAGGGAACGGCCTGTTGTTACATAGACCACTCAGATCTCACTCGTTGAACTACGTGTCCCTAAACTGACGGGTGTGCATTATGCTCACAGTGCTGGTTAATATTTTACATTTTATCCCTCAGAGAGGGCGGCAAGTCTGCAGTCTGTTTTGGGAGTGGGTGTATACATGAGTGGTTTAGATTGTGCACAGGGAGAGAGAAAGGGACAGTGAAAATGTTCTGGATAAACAAGAAAAAAAGCACATTTTCTGTCTTTATGGTCAAAAGGGCATGATAGATTAAAAAAAGAAGAAATAACCATCCATTCTGCTGTCTATCTGACACTTTTCACCTTGAAAGGACAGTTGTGCACATTCTTTTCCACGTGTTGAATGGTCACAGATAAGACGATTCTGTGCCAGAGACTGCTGCTGCTGCTGTGTATTTGTTTGTGTGTGTTCCTAACTTTCTAGACTGAAGACTAGTTAATTGGTGACGGCTTGTCCACTTGGAGGCAAAAGCTTTGTCTCCGTTTAAGAAAAAGCTGATACGTATTTGGATCATTGGTTGAGATTAGGCTTCGGCAAGTAGTGGTTATGGTTTAGGGTGAGCTCCAGGAAATCAATGTAAGTCAATATAATGTCCAACAAGACACACAGACACTCACACACACAAACTTGTATGTGTGGGAGTGACATTTCAATCAATCTGAGCTTGTGTTGCTTTTTGGAGCACAGTTTTGCAATTTTGTTGTATTTACAGAAATTGGCTAAAGAATAAATTCCAATTCCAATATAGCAAAACTGTAATTGGACAGAAATCCTTGACATTGGCCGCCCCCACTTCAAACCACTCAGAAATGCCCACACAAAACAACACAGACAGAAGTCTCTTAATTGAAATAACCAAAAACATTCTTACTTTGGCGAAACATTTTGTACTCATGTAGGATCTTGTACGTTTTCCTAAAGCTCAGTGAATAAAGAAATGGATCATTTTCAAAGAGGTAGTGTTATATTATTATACTATAAACACTTCATCAAACTATAAACATTTGAAGCTCACTGCTGCGAGCACTGCTACAACGTTGAGTCATACTGAGATGTGCAAGTTTGCAGCCGACAATTTAGCTGTTGTGTATTTCTGTCAAATAACTTTTATTCAGATTCAACTATAGCTATTAATGCTCTCCGTTGTTGTCACAGTGCTTTGGTCTTTCTGTAGTGCTGTTAGTTGTCTACTGACATTAAAATGCAGTTTGACAGATGTTCTGTCGCAGCTAATTAGCACCTCAGCTTTGTTAGCAGTGTTCATGCTGGCTCTCTTTCACACTGTCATGATGACTGTGCTCTTCCTACAAGTCGATGAGAAGCCAACAGGTCTGTTGCAAAAGAAAACCTCCTATAATGTAATATATCAGGGTGGATTATCCTCAAAGCAGTGAAAAAACGCACATTAGAGACGTTTTTTTCCTCTTATTTTGGATGATGCTGGGCTTTCTGCCTTAACGTTTAAAGCTTTTTAAGGCTTAGCTGCAATCTCCCTGCATGCTAATTGTGTATGGAGAAGAGTCAGATCCTTGTGGGTTGTTCTATCAAGTGGTTGCCAAACCAAGGCGGACTGTGTGTGTGTGCTTGTCTTTTTGTTGTAGTGTGTATGTTGGACGACCATCACCAAGTTTGCAGGACAAAGCGCCGTCCACTTGCTCATGCAGCTGAGGTAGACCCGGAGCCGAACTTATCATCAGCACTATAGAGCGAGGGAGGAGGAAGACGAGAGGGGAGATGAGCAGGAAAAGGGGTGAGGGAGAGGAGGGAGGAGAAGATTTTGTGGGGGGGAGGGGGTGTTGTCTATGTGCCAGTTAGCCCACTCAGCAGTCAGCCCTCGCCAAACAGGGGGTCCAATGGGAGTATCTGAAACACACACACACACACACACACACACACACATCCACCTCCTCCTCACTTTTTTCCAATCTCTCATCCAGCACTAGACTCCCCGGGCCTGTCCCTCCGTCGTCCAGGCAACGCATCACATTCAGTCCAGTGAGCTCTAACTTGTTTGTTTCACTTTTGATTCACAATTGGAGGGGATGGAGGGGGGCAAGAAAGAGAAGCAAATAGAGAGAGAGAGAGTGGGAGGTGGACAGAAAAGGGTGAGAGAAAAGGAGGAGGGTGGCATGCAAACGAAGCTGCTTCTCCAGAACCGGCAGAAAGTTCTAAGCGCCAGGCAGGACGCCAGGTCAGCCCCTTTGAAACGGGTTCTGTTCAGAATAGCTATAATTGGCTCCTTCTTAAATGAGTGTGACAGCTGCAGAGGGGGTTTGTGATATAAAGCATATTTTTCTCTCTCACTCTTTTTTTCATTTGGGACATCATTTTGGTAGCAAACACCCGAGGGATTGGTAGACTGAGCCTCATTTGTAGGGAAACAGTATAATATTTGTAATTAGAAGCAAGACAGATAATCATGATGGGGAATTATCGCACAGCTGCCAAAGATAAAAGTGCATGTTTAGACTTTCAATCACGATGGTATTTGCCTTTTCTTCGCCTTCAAAGGAACTCCGACATCCGGCAAATAAGCATCTGATCATCTTTATTTCAGCTCAAAATATTTAGATCACTGGTTTAGCTGTGAAATGCAGCATGAGGGAAGTTGTTTTTCGGAGGTGGTTGGTGAAACGAATGGAATGTGTCTGCAAGGTCAAACCAATCAGCAGTTAAGTGCAGTGGAAGAGAGATTTTCAATCACTGGGTAAACACAGTTACAATTCCCTCCATCCCATCTATGAGCACAAGCGTAAACACACACACACATGCGCACGTAGGTAAACAGAAACACAACCCACATCAGACACTCTCAATCCAGCTGTATGAATCACAGCCATGCGGCACGGGGACCTGCAGATGGGGCCCCTGCCGAGCTTGAGGGCCCCCTTCTCTCCCTCTGTTTGCTCCTGATAACGCTGCTGGAATTGTTCCTTTGCCACCCTTCACATTAATCAAAAGCACTGGGACAATGCAATCGTTCAGCACTGGTCCCCACACTGGTGCTTTCATGGCCACTGGACTCGTAAAAACATCTTCACCCCACCAGCAGCAAATAATGTATCATCTGCTGCTGGAGTCCTGCTTCCAAATGAGCGACTGGCGTCCGCCAGCGCATGACTGAGGACTTTTAATATCCTCCTTTCCGCCCCGGTTGTGACTGCCATCTCACTGCACCGGAAAATATCATACACCTTTGTCTACCACACTTTTTAAAGCTGTATGCTTCATTTCCATCAGGATGGGTTCAGATCATTTATTTTTCTGCAAGGTTGGATTACTCGGGGGGTGGATATCTTTTTGCTGATGAACTAAAAATGTGTTGATAATGGAATGGAAAATTGTTTCTGGACAGTAAATTAAAAGAAAACCCTTACTTTCCACCCGGCGGATCTTTTTGGAACCTGAGCACATTAAATTCACATTTCACTGATGTATTACAGTCGTTATCACTTTTATTGGTAAAGCAGACTCTGTTGAAAACACATTATCCCAGGCAGTCAGGAAATGCAGCCATTCATCACTTATGTCTTCTTAACCCGTTTTAAAGCTCTGGCCCTTTAAGGAACTCCATCATTTCTGAGTGAATCTGACAGGGTGTCAACATTTACACGTTCCTTGTCCCCATCTGGTGTGATTTCCCTCATTGAATCCTCATCGCAGCCCCTTTTTTTTTACAACAAATCAAGGATTAGTGTATGAGAATGCTTGATAGAAATCCACCCTGCAGGGGACCCCTTTACCCTTTAAAGTTTTTCGTTGGCATTCAGAATGAATGAATAAACCATAATGACAGCGTGCCGGTGGGTGCTGTGAGCTGAAAGTGAACACCTGTCACTGTCAGCAGTCTGCAGCTTCCTGCCACGGGCTGGCTGATTCACGGAAGGTCACCTTGTGTCTGTAGGACCCGAGTAAGGGTACTGGCAGCGGATAACTCAGCACTGGACTGTACTCCCGCTGAGGACAGAGAGGGGGACACTTATCATGACTGACCCCTATCTGCTGTCAACTGGTGATAAATTTCTCATCTTTTGAAGCTGTCCCTCTGTCCTCTGTTTCTCCTCTCCTGTCCCTGCGTCTCCCTCCCTCTGCCTCTATCATATTTGCTACCTGATTTTCACACTTCATCTCCAACTCTTTTCAGCATTTTTTTTCTCCTTTGCTTTATTCACCTGTCTTTGTTTTTCACTTTTGCCAATTTCTCTCTAACACACACACACACACACGTCCCTTGTTTTGCTCTACCATTTATTCTCCCTGCCTGTCTCTGAAAGATAACTTTCCCTTTGTCTGTTTTTATATTACATTTTTATATTAAGTTTAGCTCTTTTGTCTCTCCCACTCACTTGTAGAAAGATTGAAAGCCTTTCTTTGTCCGTCTCTTTATCTGTCTGTCTGCCTCGCTCTATCTTTACACACCCACTCTCCTCCCGCACCGTGCACACCATGAGCCCTTGAGCCGAACAGTGGTACTCATGGGAGTTGACAAGGAGAGAGACTGGTGGTCATCCAATGCGACACTGGAGATGAGAAATTGTCCTCTGATCCAGTTTCTTCCCACCAGCGGATGCCAGTCAGCTGTGAATATGAGATCCAAAAGACAAGCTTAGATTTGTATTTACTTTGATTAAATTGCTTCAGCTTGGGAGATGAAGTTCAAGTCGATTTATTTTCTCTGCGAAGAGACATCCCCTCACAAAGCGGCGTGATTTTTAATCTGTTCCCCATAACTAAAGGGAGCGTAGAATCTATTACACCTCAGGTGTCAACACAGTGATGAAATATGAGATTTCATTAAAATCACAAGCCGATTCCCCCAAACAACAGGCCATCAGCCCGGTGAGGCTTAGCATATGTTGACGTTTGTATTATCAAAGTCACACTTCAGCAGCTCACTAGTGCTTCAAGAAATGTCTGACTGCCTGTTCCTGAGACACGGCTCGGTGGGTTTTTACAGGAAATCTGTGATCCGAATCTCTCCATCAGCTCAATGAACCTTTCAAGGGCATCACTCAGTGCAAGGACCCGCACACACATGCAGACACATGCACATACAACCACACAGGGTGTGCATGTGCAAATATTTAATGAGAAATGACATTCAATTTGTAGAAACCATATCCTTATTACACTGATGGATGAAAGTGGATCATATATGGATGCGTGTCAGTTAGCATTTGTTAACTCCCCTACAACACAGCCAAACTGGCAGTGCAGTTTGTGTTTGGCATATGTTCTAATAATATACGTGACGGTTCATCTTGGCATATTAATGCACCCGAAAATTGGGGATGAGTTGCTTTCTTTCAAGCTCTCTCAGTCATCTCGTAGGGCTTTGAAAGCTCACTTCAAAGTGTGCCGACTGCTTTTGAAGCTGACAAACGCTGGCATTGAACCTCATACCTGCCTGTGTACTATGGTGTTTGTATTTCTCACTGAAGTTGCTATCTGTTTCCATTATGATTCTATATTGTCTGTCTGTGCACACATTATTATAATGCTGGTTTATGTGCTGACGCTGCAATGGGTGAAAATGTCTCTTATTCATTCTTCCTGTCAGAGCATGCATTGCCATTGTGTTTGCTCTGCTGCAGGTAAACAGACTCACGGGGGGGAAAAAACAAAACAGAAAAGGTGGGTAATGGGAATAACCTGTCCGCGTACTAACTGTGTAACACCACTGGTACATTTATAGATGTTTTGAATGTTGTTTTCTGGCTATCTGCAACCTCGGTGACCTCCACAGCCAGATTATTCCAAACTTTTTGTGCCGTACACTTGGGCAAAGTTATTGTTTCCATTGACTGATGTGTCACTGTCACTCACCCTGTCTGAGAGTCTGTGAAAAGTGGCAGCTGTCACTGAAGTGCAGCCTTGCCCAGTTTCAATAAATCATCCCGTCACTCGATGCCCCACTCTCTCCCTCTCGATCCCCAGCCTCTCCAGCTTCGTCCCTTTCACTTCTTATCGAGGCCCGCTGCCTTTCCCTCTGCGTCAGTTTATCTCTGTTCTCTTTCCCTCCCTTTACTTTCCCCTTTCTGCTTGTCTGTCTTTATCTCTCCCAGCTGCCAATCTCTTCGTCCCTCACCTACCATCTCCAATCCCCCCGCTTCAACACCTAGCTTCCTCTTTGCTCTCTTTGCTCTCTCTCTCTCTCCTTTCCGGTCTCTCTTTAGAAGCTCTTATCATTGCTAAGTTGTTCAGAGCCACTTCCTCTGGCATCTCCTCTGGGAGTGATGGTACATTGAGCTTGTTCTAAAAGCTCAGGGTCTTTGGATGAAATCAGGTACTATGGGTTCCTCACTTTTGCAAAGTGATTGCAGAGGTATGGTATAATTAATGGACGTCTCTCATGCACTCTCTCCTCTTTTTCTCTCCTCTTACTGTCAATATGCTCCCAGTCTCTTCACCTTTGCCCATTCACCCAATCGATATTATACACATTATAAGTGTGTATGTATGTATATATATATATATATATATATATATATGTGTGTGAGTGTGAATGGATATACTGCCACTAGAATGACTGCGGAATTGAATAGGCTGCCATATACTCCGTCTCGTAAATTATGTATATTGGCAATCCTTCATCACAGTGAGCAAGCCTGACTTTATGAGGCTGTGGTGTCCACTCTTTGTCTTTGACTACATATAATATGCTGTAGTTGATTATGAGCACACACCTGCACTTTAGCATGAATGACTGCACATGAATAATATGTAATGTGGATGTGAGATGTGTGATATAACTTTTTCTCACTTTAACTTTATTTTCTCTTATTCAGAGCATAATACTGCCTATATATCACCCCAAATCATTATCAAACGTACAGCAGTCTTTTTAACCTGGTTGCTGACATTCAGCCCGGGGGTGCCTGCCATGTCGTGAGCTATCCAATCTAACACAAAGTGAAGAGGCACCTGTAATACGAGGACTTCGCTCTTGGCGCCTTCCCACTCCCGACCCTGCCTTCAGTCTCTGTCTTCATCTACCCCGCTGTGAACTAAATAAATTCCTTGACTTGATATTGCTGCTGTAGCATTACCATTCGAACTAGCCCATGGATGGGGGTTAAAACTGCAGTAGCAAGGGGCATAGCTCTCTCTCTCCTCCCTGCTCAATATGTAACTGCTGATTGCAGACACAAAGAGCACTGATGTGGAAAAATATGCAGCACTGCAAATCCTTGTAAAAACCTTGCAATCTGTTAGATCTCACACTGATCTGTCTGATGTGTGTTCTTGCCTAGAATTCGTTGAGAAGATTGATACCACTCTCTTTTACACGGTAGCAGAAGCTACGCAGTGCCAGCAGGTTAGCTTAGCTTAGCTTAGCATAAAGACAAAGGAAAACAGCTCGCCTGGCTCTTTCCAAATCAAACAAAATGTGCCTACAAGCGCCTCTAAAGCTCACTTATTAACACATTATATTTTCTTTATAAAATCTGAGAATATATAACACTCTCATGTGTGTATGGCTAAAGCCTAAAACTAGTACCATCATCCAATTAGCACCTCTGCTTATACATATCCTTGACCTAAGCAATTCTTAGTCAACAAACAAATTTTGGCGATAATCAATTAATTGAATAAATCGACAGATCTGTAAAACTGAGTTTCTCCACAACAAATTAGACAAAAGCACCACTTTACATCTTATATTTACCAGATATGTGCTCATAGGTTAATTTAAAATAAATCATTCAGCATGAAAAAGCATAAAGAACGACAAATCAACTGAAGAGATTTCTTAGTCGACTAAGACCAAAATGACCGTTGAGCACAGACATGAGAGTGGTATCAATTGTCTTTTTTAACTCCAGTCAAGAAAGCGAACAAGTATATTTTAAAGAATGTCAAACCATTCCTTTAATTTAGTCTTCAAACCAAAAGGAGACCACCGTGATCCTTTTCAAAGGATTCAAAATGTCAACTGCAAACACCCAAACCAAGTGGAAGAGGAAACTTTAATCTGAAAAGAAGTTACCCTGAAGTGGTTGTGGTTAATCTTGCAGAGGCCACGGAAAGATATACACCGATCATAAAATGCCATTTCAGAGTTATTTCACCTTAAGGCTGCCTTTAGATCAGGTTAATAGGAGGTATGTCACAAAAATATTTGGTGGTGCTCTGGGCTATAGCGGTAAATAAATAATATTGCTTCTGAGACATCTGCACCAACACGGGGTAAACAGTCAGCCAATATCAGCTCACACCGCATTCAGCACACAGCCTCCTTTCAATCCCTCCGGTAAACAATCTTGGTTGGTGAGATTGAAAACAGCAAGCACCCGCACCCGGATTTCATTCCAATCAAGAGACACTCCTGTCAGAAAATGGCTTCATTTTCTCCACTACACACACACTCAATTATTACACATGCTAAAAAAAAGCACACCATGATGTGCACAAACACATCCACGCCTGAATTGCGGTCACATCTAGTAGACGAAGGCATTGTGCGGCATCTCAGTCCTCTTCCCGGCCTCCTCTACTTCCCTCATCTCTCCTCTTGTTATTGAGATGAGAACAAAGATAAAGTGTATCTCGTGTCACGCTCCACCCTCTTCATCTATGCTGTCCGTTTGGAACCTGAGGGGAGAGGAGGAAGCATTTAAAAAGAGGCTCAGACAGCCCACGCGTGCCTCCACTGCACCTGCCTGCCTCGCCCAGAGGCACAACCCTGTTGACCTTGTCAGGAGCTATTACTTCACCACGATGTTTGCTTCCTGGGAAAGTTGGAAGACAAGGCTCATTAAAAACCCATATGGCTCGCCTTGTGTTTACAGTTTCAAAAGAATAATAATCCTCAATGGTGGTAACTTCGCTTTGCCTCAGTGCAAATGTCACCGGGGAGTTGTTCTTGTAGGGCTGCAGCTATACGCTTGATAGGACATGACCTGAAACAAGTATTGACTCTCAACTGGGAACACCGAGCACACCCCATTGTAGTCCAAAACCAATAATCCTTGAATCCCACTGTCATTACAAATAGAACTAATGTTTTTCTCAGAAGTGCTTTATTGACTTTAAACTGTGAGAAGGGACAATATATCAACCTTGAAATCTACACTTAGAATGACAAACGATAAGGCACAAGCTAGCTGTAAAGTGAGGAGCAGGGTCTGCAGGGTCTGCAGGCCCGCGGTTGTCGGGATTCATCTGTTCTGGGAGCTCCGCCCATCAGCGTTGGGCAGATAGAGCTGCAGAGAGGTAGACAGGCTGCTCCACTGGCTGCAACACAAGACACGAGCGGAGTGTGGAAGCAGGACCCATGTCCTGTGTTACAGCCCCTGGCCCAGCCAACAGGTCACCTTCAGCTCGGGCCTGGCGTCAGCTGATCCACTGTGAAGAGGAAGACAGGGGGACAAAGAGGAAGGAAATGAGGGGGGAAGGGGAGGGGGCAGAAAGAGAGATAAAGTCAATTACAATAGATTCCTGTTTGAGAGACAGAGGGAGCAGACGGGAGGAAATGAGGGGAGAAAAAGTGACAGAGAATGTCGGGACCAGAGAATGAGACGGGGAGCGGAGAGGAAAATGAACGAGCACGGGAATGGAATGTAGGAAAATACTAATGGAGAGCAAATGAGGACGAGAAAGAGAGCGCCACAAGGTTGATGCACCTCAACAGACACCACATTCATCACCTGGCCAATAGAAATGCCCTTTTTCACCTTGCAAAGGGGGGGTTGGCCTTCACAGCTATACAGCTCACATCCACCTCGCTCGACACCCAGAGAAAAAGGCTCCTCTGGCCCAAATTGCCTGACTAGAAAGTTAATGACTGCTGGTGCCATGGGTCCACAGAAAATAGGTCTGTCTGATATGTCCTCATACAGAAGCCCTGTGGCAGATTTGGAGTGTGACATTGGGAATAGATGCAATCATTATTATGCTTGTGCATTGCGTATTGAAAATAAATTAGATCTGTTGGGGGGGTTTGGGCGTAGAAATCTGAAATGTCTGCAAGCAAACGGCTGTCTATGGATCTCACAGGGAAGCAGCTCGTCATAAAAGAGGCGGAAGACATGTAATCAATTCCCAAACCACCCCCAAGTTATTCTCTAGCCTTCTACTCGTCTCTCTCGGGTAGTCTGCCATGTAACTGGCATTAAAAGGTCAAAGCTGAGTGAACTCAAAATTGCGTGTATCACAAACAAAGGTCTGAAAATGTCATAGTTTCACAGATATATCCTAATATCTGCAGAAGGAACATCAACAGACAAACAACAAAGATAAGCAACCCGCCTTTTTTCCGTGACATTTAGCCCAAATTTCTGATTTGGTGCATTCCCGTCAGGATTGTTCTCCAATCCCCCCGTCCTCTCAGGCTTCTGCTTTTGTGATACAGTACGGTTAGGCAATTACATGACTATCTTTCTCTCACCTAGTTCCTTGTATGAAAATGGGTCCAACCTACATTTGAGACTTCAGGGACATGAACTCAGAGGACACATGAAAGGAGCTGAAGGACGAAACAAAGCAAAAAAAAAAAAAAAGGAAGTAGAGGAGAGCCGGGGGCAAAATTCAATATGTTTAATGATTTTTTTTCCTGTTCCAAGTTAAAAAATAAAATAAAAAAAGCTTGTAAAAGAGAGTAGCATTTAAATAAGATTAAAAAAAAAATACAGTTGTGATTTTGATTAGGTTTTGGGTGAGAGTGAATTATTAGGATGCTTTAAAACAATGATAGAACTGCACTGATATGTTATCAGAAAGGAGAGAGAAAGCCTGCACAACACTTGGGAATGATGCTTTTGAAGTATGCTGTCAGGAATGTCTGATCTCCTAATTCAAGTGCATGAGGCAATCCTGGCCATTGGCTCCTTTTGTAATCAAACCCATCTCTCCTTTCATATAGGACACTTGACAAAAACAGTGACTGATAATGGATGGCATAGTACTGGAAACTGCTCTTGGCAACTTGGCTCTGGTGAGAAAGAGGCCACCCAGATAGTACATTCAATCATTTACGTGAATTGCCTTTCATTACCGCGGCAACAATGGGTTCTTGACAGAACTGAAATGACTTTGCCAGATGCAAATTGCCGTAGACACAGCGTGCAATTAATGGGACTTATAATTGAAGTATTGATGTTGGATAATAAGTCCCACTTATTATCCATAATCAGGACAATGATCACACAGAGTGTCACGGATACGTGCAGTGCATCCCTTTAACCGAAACCTTATCATTTAAAAAGATCCTCCCCTATTCAAAGACTCACACAATGGACGACTCAACAATGGTGCATTGTGCCAGCTGTAACAATGGTGCAGTTTGTGATTTCAGTTTGCTGGCAGATCATAAGGAGAGGAACCGTGGCGAGAAAAATACACATAGTATGATTCTTGCATTCACTCGGAAACTGCTTGAAGAAACAAAGTAAAATCAGCATTCTAGATTCACAAATTTACATAATGCCAGCGCCCCTATCTTGCCCCGACTTTATGTTTATTAATATGACTGTTGTATAAACATGTTCATATGAGACAGCCGACAGAGCCAAATGCCTAAGTGAAAAAAATATAGCTGTCAAATTACTCATGGCAATTACTCAGGCTGTTCATTATCACATAGGGCGAAACAGATCGCTGGGTCCACCTTCAATTTAACAAAACTCCGCACACATAAATTTGTATTAGAATCCATACCTCGCATGGCTGTCTGTGTGCTTGAGGTCTTTGAACCTTGCAGATTGGCTCTGCAAACAATCCCTCAATTGTCTGGGATTTAAGGGAGAAAAGAAAAGACTTGTCTGGCTGCCACTTAGGGTGTGAGGCTCTGTACCCATTAATTTACTCCTCAAGCAGGGCCGCAGGGAGCTATCAAATAAACAAGCGGCATCATTTTTCTACACAAGATTGTACTACCCGTAACTCTTCGCTTTTAAGCCAGACATCCGACTGGCAACTTATAACGATGACATGGTTAACTGTTTGTTATCTGTCAAATACAGCGGCTAAACTTACCCGTGTGAAGAGGCTTACTAGTCCCCTTACCGTGACAGTTGTGTACTTATATACAGCGTTTCAATGCCTTTCAGGGCATGTCATTGAACACCAACCCTCTATCATTTTATTATGAAAAGCCCATAATGGAAGAAGGCTTCACTATTCCTCTCCTTGTTATTCCCCAGGGATTCACAACCTTTTACAAAGACCTTAGCTGCTCCCTCCAGTGGGTCCCTTCCCTCGGTGTCTTGTGAAAGAGCCACTGTTCTCTTTGGTTCTGGATGCTAGAATCATCCTGATCCGAACAAACACAGTTGGATAGAACCAACATCTTTGTTCTCCTCAACCTGATTATGCATGGTGTAGCAAAGTACTCTCTTCAGCAGCTCTGCTTCTCAAAGCGAACACACACCAGCCAACGCATATGTTCACGTAGGAATGCTCACTATGCCTTCAGAGACACACAAACACACATCCTATTATAGCCTAAAAATGCACTTTGATACTGAGATCTATGAAGAATTACGCTTGAAGGCACTGGTTAAAAAAAGAACAGCGATAAAGGAGGAATATGTAATCAGGTCGAATAACCAGATCACCTCCTTTTTGAGTTTTCACATGGTCCTCTATCAAGAAGTACGGTGCATGCAGGAAGGCTTTTGTTGAAAATAGTGTAAGGGAAAATGTGCAGCTTCCAGTAAGAGTGGAGTGACTCAGCTGTCTTCACAAATAACCTCCACGGAGGGGTGATCACTTCAAATATTGAATATTAAATCATATATATGTCACACAGTGGCTGATGGCAAATGAAGCAGAATGAGAAGTCCTTGAAGTAATGTTTGTATGACTGTGTGTTAAGTCCCAAAATAAGCCACAGAACTTCCAACCGGCACACAGGAAAAAAAAGAAGTAATTTGAGCACGTGATGCTGCGTGACCTTGGTCTTCTCTTCCTCTGTGTTTCTGCCTCAGACCATTCATCCACCCTGCTTCGAAGAAAGGCTTTGATAAATGCATCACGAGCAGGGGGTGCTTGAAGAGTGCTTATACTCTCCAAATGATGCATTAAAATGATGAATGCTTCCAGAAGCGCAGGTGTGGAATACAAACATGCACAGATGCGCACACTGAGAACACAGGAACAAAGACGAGAGCACTAGCAGCTGAAAGGTAGTAAATAAACTCAGGATTATCAAGACTGCACTAACAAGATGTTGAAGGACCACAACAGATGCAGACATTTATCAGGACGCAGCATAAAAAAACGGAATCACTGAATGACCTTATCGCTATTAATTATGAATTCAAGTGGATACTTATTACAGAGTATAGACTATTAAACTCAGCAATGTTCCAGCTGCAGATGTGGGAAGTCGGGGAGTTCTGCGGGGGGGATGACCTCCGATAACAGCGGCGGAAAATCAGCATGCAGGAAAACAAACTGATTGAAGTGGACCCTCGAGTTTCTATGGCTGCACGACAGAGAGGAGTCATCACAAAGATGTACAACACACACACAACTGACTGTAATCCAGCATTACAGCGCATTGTGCCTTTTTCTCCCGAGCTCTCTCAGCACTATTGGAGTTGGTGTTGCGTTTCGGAAGTGATAGCGGGCTCGATGGCTGCTGGGAGCGGCTTTTCCCTGCAGATGCTGACAGGACACTTTGGGATGTCTCTGCTGCCCTGGTCCCCCATGGGTGAAAGACGAGTCCTGCTGACACAAAGACCCTGTCTCACCAATGGAGACAAGCGTGGTCCTACATGGATTTGAGTGGCGCATTTATAAAATAAGGGTTGCAGGTTCCATCAGCTGCTGTGAGTCAGTGCCGAGCACATCAAGTTTATGGTCCCACTGGTGAAAATTATTCTAAGAATGTGCACAACTGTGGATTTCAAAGTAAAAGCCTCCGTTGGATTTCTAATGTCACTGTGTTGAAATAAATTTCCTCACATCTCCAGGCAGCCACTTACTAACACTGCAATACTGCCTGACAGTTAAACGACTGATTTCCACGGACTTCAGGGTTCCTGTGCCCTGCAGGAAAATTAGGTTAATTTATAACTGCACAGATCAGTGGAGAAGTATTCTACAAGTCTTTCATCGTGCAATTTCGTCATCTCATCAAAACAACATTATACCAATTTACTGAGACCTCAGAATCAGTGAATAATAGTCTGCCTACCTTCCCATCACTGTCCTGGCTCCTCTTCCTTTCAGCAGCACCAGCAATAAAACGGATGTGGTCGCACAATATCAACCTCTCTGTCTGCCTGCCTGTCTGCCTGTCTTTCTGCCTGTCTGTCCGTCTGTCCCTCTCGACCTCAGAATTGCGAGTCAATTTAGTCCTGGTAGTGAAGGAAAAATCCGTTTATCCGCAGACTACACTTAGGAGGAGCTGCACCGCTCGGCTATTTCAATCTTGTGAGGAAGCGCCTGCCTGACAGCGCCTGATAAAGTGAAGATTTACCCGCGGACAAAGTGGGGAGCAATCCCTCACACTTTAGCTTACTCCATCAGTTTAGGTGCGCTCTACACTGGCCTGGTGATTTAATATCTCTTCAGTGTCTGGTGGCATCCCCCAACCCTCCATAAACGGACACACACACACACACACACACACACACACACACACACACACACACACACACACACACACACACACATATAACAAAGAAAGAGTTATAACCTGTAAAGAACAACATTTTTTGAGAGTTCAGCCTCCACATGGGCTAAATGTTATATGTAAAAATATTAATTGTAATGAAACCATGGATACAGCATTAAATAATAAACTCACTATCAAAAGGGGATTACTGATGTGTGTATTGTAGCCTGATTATAATGTCCCGGGCTATTTAGTCAATAGCCCGCATGCCAAAGTTCCAAAAGGAACAAAATAGGATGAAAATGATCGCTTAGTAATGGTGTCAGAGGATATTTACCTATGTTCACGTTGGAACGTGATAAATTATAAGGGGCTATGATAACGATAAATGGTCTGCTTTTGTCAAAACAATTGCAGCATTTGTCATAAATAAAACCTACCGTTAAGCAGGGTGGACATTCCGGGAAAAGATGTGCGTAAAACGCACTGGTCCGGCGATCAGTCCTTGGCACGAGCATAGCAGGAGCGGTGTGTATTGTCGTCAGTGCTGAATTAAATCCCTTCTTGTGTGGAACAAAACCTCTCTGGAACTTATGCTTTGTCATCTTACATCTCTGTTTCACCGGGCGTGTGGCTGACCGGGTTGCTTCATTTGATATCCGCACCCCAGTGTACCCATCGATGCGCACAGGCTCTCCCTCCCTGCTGCTGCTGCTGCTGCTGCTGCTTCAACATATATAATATGTCGTTTTTTTTCCCCTTCCAGCAGAATTCCCGTTTAGACCCGCTACAATATACTTTCACTAGATCCTGCAGGAGTTTTATTGACTAAAGAGATACCCCGAGTCGGATGGCATAATATGTGTTGTTGGACTCAAGAAACCTGGTTTGTAAGTGCGCAGGATAGCCTACAGCAATACTGATGTCAATATAGCCCACTGTCGTCTAACATTGGTAATTCTTACTGTCCAATACGATGTAAGAAATGATGACATCAATGGATATCTGTTCAATAGAGATAGGTAGCGGTAAATGATATCTCAGAAATGCAGTCACGAGTTAGTGGGGGTTAAATAGCTTTAACTTTGGCTGTAGATAGGCCTAACATCACTGTTTAATAAATTATCACATGACAGACTAAAAATAAATAAATTAACAATGAATTATTAATCGAATAATGATACATGTTGAGTAAAAAGAAAATAGACAGAACAAAAGAGGCAATCTGTCTGCAGTCTCCGTCAAAATGACCCTGATAGTGTGTGTACTTTAAATTAGAGCCCATGTAAATATGAACTATATAAATAGTTGTATCTATTAAAACTGTATAAGCGAAATTGGGTACTTTTGAGTGGGCCCACCAGGACCACGTATTTTGAAAAAGCCCTACTTAAAAAAGAAACAGAAAACAATTATATGAAGTCATTAGGAACAGATTGTTTAACAAAGTCAAGCAACATTTTAATAATATAATAAAGCACCGGTGAGAGAAACTGCCTCTGCAGTCTGGTAATCCAGTCAGTAGCATAAGGGAAGTCGATTTTTAAGGACTAGCCACAAAGTTATGGAGAAGGATCCGCTGAGGTAAACACCCGTTAGATAGGGAACAATCCATCCGCTCCGCAGTGTGCCTCTCTGACTTACTCAAGCTCCCACAATGCACCGCGGCGAGAGCAACGTCAGAATCATGCGACCCAACGTGGGTCAAGCGGAGCAACAGTCCAGCCATAGCTTTATCTAGAATACAAGATTTAGACCTGTTCAGCGGGCTTTTAACCTTAATGTAACCTTTTTTCAGAAGAAGTCTTAACTCGGTGTTTCAGTGGAGTTCCAGTCTTTTGTTCCACGAGTCGCAGTAGTAGCGTTAAAATGAAGCCTTTTTTTAAAGAAAAATCCGCCAACTTTCTGTTAGACGCCTCCCTGCTGTATAAAGACACGTGTCCGGAGCTATCGCGGTTCTTACTGTAAGCAACTTTTGTTTAAAATACTTCCTGCATGTCCCTTTCACCTCTTGGTTCCTTATTGTTGTAATAGTAGCACGTGGGCGCTAGGTGGAGGAGCTCGACCGGTGTTAGCGGCTGACTTCCTGCCAATATGATGACAACGACCGTGTTTATCGACTGATAATCTTTATTTTCTTACATTAGTTTGTTTGTGATGATATGAGAGTTAGTGTTGAAATACAAGAAAACACCCCGAGTGACATACAGTGGATGAGACATCCACCAAAACACACGTGTCACAGAAATACTCACACATTAAATTGTACCAGTTTGACATAGAAATGAAAAATCTGCATTTCCTGTGATCATAACCGAATTCTAGGCTTGTTTTACTGGCGTGCTAACGAATAATGACTCTTAACAGTAACAGAAAGCGTCTGTAACAGACGATGTCTCGTGCATAGTGTATTAAAAGACCTGTCAATCACTCAGTCACAGCAGGGGGGCGGGACTCTGCTGTGATTGTTCTCTTAACGTTTAACCACTCAAAGAGTTGAATATGTACAGTTGTTTGCTCATCTTAACACACACAAGGCTTGATTACGTGTCACTCTTTTTGTGAATTCGCTCAGTGAGGATGTGTCTGTGACTGATGTACATTCACAGCTTGGTTCATCATTGTGTTTGCACAACTAAATCTCTGATTAAGATGCGTCTGTGGCTTACTTTTATACAAGCAAGAGAGTGTTGTTCATTTAAACAGTGACTTGTGCTTCTTGTTGCCTCCAGTGGCTATTCCTCCTACAGGAGCTAGATGGGTCCGGTGGCTGCTCATGTGCAGGTGCAGTGAATGAGATTGTGCAGTGTATGGGGAGCTATTGAAACGGATAAATTCAATTTCACTGCTGCCAGCAGAGACTGTCCCTTTTATCAGTGGGTGAGTCGGGCAGTATGTGAAGTACACCTAACTCTCTTGTGTCTGTCGCAAGGTTGTCAAAGGGACTCATACAGAGGACCAAGTGTTTCTCAAGTCTTTTTTTATTCCCTATTAGAATAAAACACAAAAGTCAGTCATGCCAGTTTCTAATTTGCATCATCTTTTACAGTTTGTTGCCTTAGTTTTGTTGCTTTTGCAGGAATTTATTATCCCACACAGTGCCTTATTTTGTTGATAGTAAAGGCAATTTCCAGAGAAATCTTCTTACGCCTTGGGTCTCTGTGTGTGTCTGTGAGCCCTATCGTAGTTTAAATGGTTAGTAATGCAAGTGTGTGTGTGTGTGTGTGTGTGTGTGTGTGTGTGTGTGTGTGTGTGTGTGGACTCTTGTGGCTCGTGTTTGAGTTGGGTTCCAGCCATGTTCCTGTATCCTCCGTCTTGGTTTCCCTTTCACCTGGGCCAGGAAATCTGTAGGCAGAACCACCAACGGCAACAAAAAACAGAAGTATTAAAGGTGAAACCCCAAGTCAGGGTTATTTGTGTGTGAGCCCGCTGCTACTTCAACACATCGATCTGTTCCCCCAGATTCCCTGGCTACGATTAGCCGTGGCTATAGAGAACATTTTGACCACTATAAACTATAACCAGCTGTCCTTCAGGCAAGACATGAGTGTGAATGTTTGGACCACGGGCTGAAAGGCCGGTCTTGGTTTCATGCCAAAGTGCCTGGCAGAGAAGACACCATCAGCAGCCGTCGCCAAAGCTCCCCCGAAGTGTGATGAGATAATTGAATGCTAAATTTGATCTTCAGCCAGAGTGGTGATATGGATGCTATGTCAGGAAAACAAAAAGACTGAATAAACCTTTCAGATAGAGTTCTTGGCCACAGTTGATCAGTTAACTGAGGGGAAGTGAAACTAGCTGACACACGTGGTCAGTGTGCGTTGATGTTTTTTAGATAATGAACCACAACTGTCTCTCTGTGTTCCTCTGGGGGTCTCCAGTGTCTTCTCTGTCTCCGGCTCTGGTTGTGGTCATGCGTCACTGGAGTGTTTGTGTGTCGTGGGTGCCCGTCTGTACTCTCAAACACACACTACTACACGTATTTGTTGGAGATCGTGTTACCGCCTTCTGCCACCGTCTTCACCTTCTGTCAGGCCGACGATGACTGAATGCGTCCGTCCGTGTGTGTGTGTGTGTGTTTGCATCAGGGTTACAATTGGGTTTTAAAAAATGTTTTCCTTTTTTGGTTTCAGATCAAATGTATCATAGGCTTTCACACGTTATTTCAGTCGAATGTATTTGTGTGTGTCTAGGATTGTATTTAGTGAACGTGACGTTGTATGTGCGAGTTATGTGTGACGTCACTTTATTGTGGATCCTGTTGCCGGCTGCTTTCCAGTAAGTTAATAATCATAGTTGTGTGTTTGGTAACTGGAGCCGGACTCACTGCTCCGATACCCAAAATATGCAGGATGTCTGCTGGACAAACAATGTCACAGGGACTCAAATATCCTGGAGTGCTCTTGCTTTGCATTAAGCACTGTATTGTCTTTCTCTTCATAGAGAGCAGCCTATTATCTACGTTGATACCGATATATTTATATATATATATATATATATATATATATATATATATCTGTAATAATCCAATGGTGTTGAATGTGTGCAGATTAAAGCAGGGTAGGGTGGTAGCGGTACGGCTGGGCGATATGGCCAAAATCTTCTCACGATACACGTCATCTCATATCTCAATAACGATTTAGAAATAGTCTAAATGAATTAACCACATGGTTTTGTGTACTCTTGTGTGACAATAGAAAGGACTGAGTATTTTCTAATTTAATTCATTCATTCATTGGTGCAAAATAATCAGATTTGTAGTTAGTATGTGCTTGTAACGTAATTATGTGTCACGATGTATGATGTCATCACAACACCATCTCAGTTTAGCGTGTAAGCATGCTAATATTTAGCTCCCAAGGACAAAGTCAAATTGTGACCTGATGTTGGTGCTGAATTAAATGTCAGAGGATCAGCAACGTTTTTAAGATTCGTCCTGAAGGGGAAAGTCATGACCTTTGGATATTTGTCAAAATCTTTCACCACATTTTTCCGTTCCACTTTCAACACCTTTTGAGACATAATTTAAGAATGGTCATCATTTAACCTGCCAGGCTTTCTCCCTCTGGAAGAGTTCTGTATCTTTGCTGTTCAGCCGGTTCATGGTCTCTGTAAGCGTTTGAGAGAGACCCTCCTTTTCCTTGCAGAGATCCAGGATTTCAATGTCCCTCTGGTGGATTTGCTCATCCACCTGGTTCACCTTCTTCTTGTATTCAGTCTGCAGCTTCTCCCAGTTCTGTGTCTTGGCCCGCGTCTTTGTAAACTTCTGGTGGATTTGCCCATCCACCTGGTCCACCTTCCTCTGGTACTCAACCTGCAGCTCATCGGTACTTTGAACATCTGGTTGTTTGGGTCAGAGACGTGTTGTTTTTCTGCCTCATATCTCGCTGTCATGTTGTCATACTCCTGCTTGCTCAGACGCTGGGCGGCTTCCATCTCCTCCTCGTGGAGTTGGAGACGTTCCTTGAGATGAGAGATTTCAGCCTCATACTCTTTTGAAGTAACTGAGCCCGCCTTCTGGGTCTAAATATCTATGCGTTACAAGCATCAGTGAAGGGTTTTCAGAATATGCCAGCAGTTGCACTGTTGTCCCTGATGGTGGCAATACAATGTTCATCATGCTCTTTGCCTCCGCCAGCTCTTCTGTCTTTAATTACATTACTACATCGAAGCCAACACAGCCCCCCCCCCATTTGCCCTCCAAGCCTTTGCATCTTTTAGGAATCTCTCGATTGCGTCTCCCAGTTGTCAGCCGTTCACGTGGAGGGCCGGTAGCTTCAGTGTTCATCACCACAGCTAAGTGTGCACTTAAAAGGAGATGCATGACAGGTATGATAATAGGATTAGTGCGGTGGAAGAGGTTTGTGCGGTGTGCAGCTTCTGAGAGTTGGCTCATCGGGGGGGCAGCGGGAACAGAGAATGTGGGGAAACAAAAACCCAGCTTCTCTACACTCGAGTCTGTTCATAGCCTTGTCTGAGAATTTGCAAAACAATGACGAATATATCGTTTTATGTGGTGTCAAGTGCACCCTAATAGTCATTGATTATCAGTAATGTTATTATAAGTAACAGTAATGTATTCAAAACCTGCTAACTTTCTAAAGAAGACTTTTAGACCAGCTAACATTTGAAGTGTTCAAGGCCTGTAAATCAGTGCTCTACAGAGACACAAACCACCACGGTGGCCTCAAACAACTTCTCTTCACTTCCAGTATTTTCTGACAGGACTTTATATAATCTGACAGTTTAATCCAGCCACTGATTATAAAATTTGGGGGGGGGGGGGTCAAGGGACAGTGGCTCAGACTGGAGGATGACTGATGGCAGATATGTTATAAATCTCTTTCCACCCTGTGCTGCAGCTAGCGTCATCCAGCAATAGAATGCACCATCTCACATATGGGGTGGTGCAAGTGGAGAGTGTCAACAAACTGCCAGCGGGTCCATTCCAGATTAGAGCCGACCCCCCCCCCACCCCCCCAACGCCCCTTTCCTCCTCTCCATAAACAGCCAGCCCCGTTGCCGCCTCTCTCTGGACAGTAAATTTCCCTTCATTGATTTAAGCCCGGGGCTAATTTTAGTGGGACTTAGCAGTGGCTTAGTGCAGATGTTTGTACAAATATCTCATTGTGAGCATTCCAAAGTTAGAGCTGTCCTAGCAGTCACAAAGGTAGCCCTGTATTGTGGGGGGGGCATTGACAGAGTGTGGAAATTTGCCCTATATTGTTTGGGAGAGACCCATTAGTTGCATGTTTTCCGATATGCATAATGGAAAGGTCTGCCTGTGACGGACTCTTTTGGTGTTTCCATCTTGTAATGTGTTTATTTTCATGTATTTTAACATAGTTGTTAACTGCCAGTTTCTTTCGCCAACTGTTTTTAATTTTTTTTATACATTAGAAGCGCATTTTGAAATAAATGAATATGCATGTCCAACAATGTGATCTATTTCAGAGAGACTGTAATTATTAAAGTATTACTTCATAATCATCTTGTACTAATGTTTTTTTAACACAAAACTCAGTTACTGATGAATTTGACTCTTTTCTGTTTTAAGTATTTCTTCAAAATGTCTGAACTGGTCTCTTCTTCTTCTCCCCTATAGGCAGTGGCCTGCGAGGACTAATGGTAAGTTCAGACACCTGCACATCCTTCACCAACCTTACTTTTTAAGCACAATTTTCATTTCTGCATATTTCACCAGAGCTGAACGCAGTAGTAAGTCGGGCCTTGTCACAGACTTGCCAAGGTTGATAAACGGCCAGATGTACTGAGTGAGCCAGCTGTCTGTAGCAGACTGCCTGGTGGGACCAAACACTCACAACCCAACACGGGTCCATGTCAGCCAGAACCTCACCAATAGGTAGTTTTGCCATTTCTTTGCCATTTAGCCTTTTTCTCTCCTCTTCTCAGCACCAGCGAAGCGGATGTGCTCCAGGCTGCTGCGGAGCACCTTGGTGTGTCCGTGCTGCTATCAGTGGCTGAAGCCTGACAACCACCGGATGCGGCTGCGGCCCAAGCGGCGTCCACCAGCACGGGTGCAGAGCGTCCTGCGCAGGAAGGCCATGGGGAAAAGGCTCAGTCTGGTGCAGAAGAACCTGCTGCAACGCTTCCAAAAGTCCTCCTCCGTGCTGGTGAGAAGACAAAACACTACAACCCCACAGACCATGGTTGTGTATTGTGCTGCACTGCAGCGTATTGTCATTGCAGAAAAACACCAGGGGCATGTGCCTGAAATGTGTTCCTCAACTTCAGTGGTGCTGAACTAAGGGAAGGGGCAGCCTGCTAGACGCTGATATTAGTTTTTAGCAATAATACCTGCTGGAAAACTAATTTACACCAAACATTTTTAGTGGATAATCTCTATTTTATTATATTTTTTACATATTTGGTTGGTAATTCTGGTGTTTCTGTGATAAGCCTCCGTTGGGTGATAACATTGTTCCTCTGATGTATCAGTTGTGCTTTACTGGTCGTAAAGACATATTTGTCAGCTACCTTCAGCCCGTCGAGTAGTCTTTGACTTATTCTGTAGCTAGTGTTGACCTCTGACCTATGGAGGAGACACAAAATAACATCCCAGGGTTGGTCAAAGATGTATCGCATCATTATTTATTATAGCATCACAAGCCCCTGCATGGTCTCTTTATGTATTGCCTCCAGCCTTTGTTGCCATTTAGATTTATGAAGTCATTTGTATTCATTGCACAGAACTATCAGTTTCCTTATGGCCTTTGCAGTGGCTCCATTAAGCTTAACTGTAAGAGAACTAACACTCACCCTGTTCCCTTACACACACACCCCATAACTGTTATAGTTGTCCTTTTTGCCCTCCCAGGCGTACACAGAATGCAACAACGCTTATTTATTTATTTTACCTTCCCACTCTGATAAAACCGGTGTTGGAGCTCGTGGCATCAGGGTCAGTTTCTCCTGCATCAGAGAGCAGCGATGGGAGAGGACCACTGGAGAGCCCCTCTGGTGGTCTGACCTCAGCCCCAACGAAGAGCAGCTCTCGTGGAAATGCTTTCGCCTCATTAAAATCTGGTCAGGTTGATTTAATATGCAGTTGTTCACCGCAAGGCCCTCTGAACACACTCTTCGCTACATATCAGTTGACTCCGAGGGCAGAGAGGAAGACAAGAGAGGGAGCAGCAATGAAATGTAGCCGTGAGAGAAGCGGAGGAGAATAACACAGGAGAGGGAAACCGAAAAAGTCATTTACCAAAAATATTATTACATAAAAAGATAAGAATCTACCAATGGGAGCAATATTCCACTGCATCTGAAACGGCATCAAAGCGGCACCAACATGGCTTTTGTGAATCATGATTTAATTGTGAAATCTGCTAACATCGGAAATGTTATCATCCCTGAATTGTTATTAATAATCATATCTACTGTATAGTTGTGCGGAGTCATTTCACGTAGACTTTCAGAAAACACCCCCAATCCAACCCCATCCCGGACTTTAAATCCATAAACGTAAGCCCGTGTGGCTCATCACACACATAACAGAGCTATGTTGTGTGTTGTACCTCGTAGCCCTCTCTTACAGACACTCTTACGGGACTGTGCACCTCTCCTCTCTCTCATTTGTCAACAGTGTTTTAGTCACGATTGGAGAATGTCGATGCTCGCTCATTATCCTGACTTCCTTATAAACCAATACACCCCCGAGCAGCTCCTGCAAAGTATTTTTACCCTCTGTTTTCAGTCATATACTGGGGGCAACAAGTACGGCAGCATGTGCCTCGGCTGAGGGACGATAGCGACGCGATAACCTTAGAAATGCAGCGTGGTGGAGCGGTGAGATAAGAGGAGGAATGAACAGAGCACATCAACCCCGAGAGCCCGAATATAATGAGATTAGCATCCGCTCGCCTCCTCTGCAGAGATAGAAGCGTGTGGTAGTTAGGATAACAGAAATCAAATCTGATGTAATAGAAGAAGTATTTTTCTCATGAGCCAGTTTCTCACAAGATGCTGCTCTTGGCAGATAATGTGCCACAGCGACCACAGAGTCCTTCATTTGTTTTATGTTCGTGTGTGCCAGAGTTCGTCGTTATGTGCTGTATACACGATGTTCCGCTCTTCTCACCGTTAGTCCGGTAACACCCGCAGTCAGAAGTGGAGGATTTATGGGAGAAACAATCCAAACATGCTGTCGTATAAACGTATTGCTCAGACCGAGGCGGACGTCTATACAGAACACGGTGTGAGTGTTCGCAGACGTCCATGTTTGCTTGCGTTCTTCTTCCAGACTTCAAAACTATTCTGGGATCGTGCTCTGGATGAGCTCTGGAAGAGCTCATTTATTTTATGACAGTTTTTTTTTTTTTTTTTTTTATCTCATGTGTTGATTAGTCTAAGAGTTTTAGGCCAAATAGAATTTTCTGGCTTTTGTTAGTGAAATATTTGGTCTTCCAAACGATATGCTTACTGTACAAAAACATACAGTTAATATATGTGTTGATATTAATAATGAAAACAAAACCAAAGAATATAAGCATACACATAACCAGTAGATATTCACACTCGTACACATGGAGGGTGGTGTGCAGTATTTGAACACCGGGGTGTAAATCACGGTCGTTTCCCTTTAGGATGAATCTGCGTGTTGCCATCTGGGTGGATGCCAGCACATGATATGCTTTCCTCAGCTCTGTGTTCTTACAGCTGTTATAAATCAGGCATGTTTATTCACGCCGGGCAGGTTGTATTATATAGATATGGAAATAAGTTGGAGTGTAGCCCCACCAGGGAAGCAGAGACCCTAAATGGAGAGAAAGGACAGCGCGTTCTCCTCCTCCTCCTCCTCCGTTCTTCTGTTCTTCCTCCCAGACGAGTTGTTTGTTACAAGAAACAAAAGTAGTCACTTTTTTTCGAAAAATGATTTTGCCTGGCAGCTCACCAGAACAATAGCTGACAGATGGATATGCACGTTTACTGAAAGTCACGATGCTGTTGTTGTACTCTGAAAACAACACTTGCTTTCAGACTAACCGATGAATCCGGCATGAAAGAAAAAAACAGAACTTAAGTGGTTGAAATTATCTTTCCCCTTTCCCAGAAGCGCCCTCTCTTTCTGACGTGGGTCCAGCCTCTCGTTATAATTTATGTCACCACTTCTTCTTGACCTCACTAGCCCGTTCTCATCCCCCAATCTTCTGTTTGTTTTTCTTCTTCTTGCACGCCTCAACCTGTCTTCTCTCCTCCTTCCATTCTTGGCCAGGTCTTCTTACATCCCTCTGTCCTGTTTGTCTTTACTGGAGTAATGGTGTTGGAGAATGTGCCTCTTAAGGAGGATGACAGGAAACAGGAGACAGAGATGTCTTGGTGCTGTTTGCTCTCAGCGAACAGATAAAGCTCCGCCGCGGGTTTTCGACACCTCGGGGTTGGACAGGGAGCGACAGGATGACAAGAGGGAGGACGTGTTTGGGGAAGAGAAAGGCCAGGAGAGACTCTGCAACAGCTACAGTGGCCTTGAACTTTTTTAGATACAAACACAGAAGTGGAAACAATGTCTGCCGGGTTTGTATAGTGCAACACACACACATTCAGAATGCATGCAGGTTGGTTCTCCGCTGTCAGCGTGTTTGTAGCCCAGCATGTCACAGGATATAGAACCCCCCCCAGAGAACTTGCTGCTGCTCTATAACAACATGTCATCTGTCAATTAGCTCTGTTTCCTCACCGCTATTCAAATCCTATTCTGGAACTTTGGCAATCCCCTCTGAAGGATCAATTGTAAGTTGGCACGGGTGTCATGGCTGGGTTTTTGGATCCTCACTCACCGGCATTAGCAGTATATCTCTCCTGCAACCGATTGTGACGGCAGGCGTGCACATTAATGGCGTTCATCGCACATCTGTCATAAAGCCACACATGTGCCATCAGTTAGCTTTTAAAGTATAATGGCCACAGAGGAGCCCCAAATCTACAGCTGTCTCTAAGTTGTAGGTTTTTTTTATCCTTAAACCCCAGAACTCTGCCTCAGAGAAGTACAGCTGGTCCACCCAGGGGCCAGGAGCATAACACTGTGTGTATGATATAAGACCATGATATTTATGGTGATTCATGATTATTGTCAGACTTATAAAGGCACATGTTCTGTTTTATATATTCTTCTATTCTCACGATGTAATACTCTGTTTGTATTTCTCACCTTATATTTTAGTTCCAGCTTATATCACCCACAGAAACAGACATTTATCAATTATGTGTTTTGTACCTAGTAATGTCAAAGACTCTTTGGTCTCTGTGCTCGTAATAAACATTGAATATGAAGATTTCGTCAGTGGAAACATTTCATTTTGCATTTCGAAGCATCGTACATTCAAATACAGGAGGCCTTTTAAGCACGGCACATTTCTAGATTTAAACCAAACCGTGACAGCATGCCCTGGAGAGAGCTTCCACAGATAATAACATTTCTTAGGATATGTTTCATGTTATATCTGAACGAACCGTATGAAGCGTTTTTTTCACAGTGTGATTTTGCTGATTCATTGCCTTCCAGATGTTCAGTCAACATTCTTTTATGTGATCTAGTTAACTGGATGAATCCTACTTGAAAGAACAGAAATCACATCTCTCTGTGGCACCTGCTCATGTGTCCCCCCCAAGTTCATACACTGCATGTCAAAGATTTAGCAACGGCCTAAATTAGATGGCACGTGATGGTTAGGATTCCATTTCAGGTTATCATGACTTGTGACTCTACAGCAGCCAAACCATCATCATCATTGTGGAGTAGGCAGTGTCACTTCGTTGATGTTGTTGAGTCTGTCTTCCAGGCGGCAGCCTCCGGGTCTGAAAAATGAAGCCAATGCAGAAGTGCGTTAAACTTGCATTATTTCTAATGGCCAGCAGGGGGCGGTGACTGGTTGCAAAAAGGAGTCCGATTGTATAGAAGTCTATGAGAAAATGACTCTACTTCTCACCTGATTTATTAACTTTGCCCGTCTGTTTTTAGTTCATGAAAGTTAGGTGTAAGTTTGTATTCAGCTTGTGTCACTTCTGGTTACAAAAAAAGCAAGATATCGACGGACAAAATGCCAAATTGAAGCTACAAAACGGCCGTCAACAAACAAATGTGACCACGTCCTCTTCTGATATATAGTCTATGTTCTCTCGACTGTGCTTTTACGTGAACATGCGCACACACACCTTCACCGAGTAAGTGATTTGGTTTGTTTTCTTAGAACCGGTCCGATCAGTGCTTCAGTGTGGGCCAGCTGATGATTGTGGGGCCACTCCTGCTGACAAGAGGATAAACCACGGAATGTATAAAATAAGTGGATGTAGCCACCGTGGTGCCACTATGCGATATAAATCATCATTTACAATGTTGATATCTGTCCTCCAGCCTTTGCTCCGGTTTGTTTTGCGGTAAACCTGAGACCTTTATCACCAGCAGAGACAGAAACAAAGAGAGAAACAGATATGACATGTTTTTTTTTCCATGTGTAGAAGCTCTGCATTCAGACCGGGGGCCTCTGTGTGCGTACCGGGCAGCCTGCCTCCAGACCGGGTGACTAAGTGGCTGCCTGCAACATCACAGCCGTCCTCGTATTGATCCCCCACTTGCTCTTCTGCTTTCCACTTTATTGTGTTCTATTGATGTGTTCTCAAATGAGTGTCGCACACCAGTGGCGTTCCAAAAACTGCAAGCAATTAACATTCCACAGTTTTAAACGTTTGCATGCTTTTATTCTATTCAAAGATACTTACTGGCGCCTGGTTCTGTCTCTCCCTTACTGTTACTCCGCTCATCTCTCCCCTCTTGGGTGGCGTCGGTCTGCCGAGGTCAAATAAATCAACCCGGGCCGACCTCTCGCAGCAGAGAGCGAAAGGCAGGAAGGGAGGTATTTATGGAGCAGGGGGCTATTAATAGAAAGAAGAATTGATTTATGTGGGTCTGTATGTGTTTGTGTGTCTGCGTATGTGGGTTTCACATGCAATTTCTTCTTCTAATTCTCAGAACCAATGTTGCATGTATGAGTAATCGTGCGTGTCGTATGGTGGCAGAAATAAAGACACTTGAGGGTTTGACACCAAAGACCCAGCAGGTCCAGGATAGCAGAGGCAGTGATTTCTGTGTTGATTAGGTTCAGACAAGAGAAGCTCAGAGGTGTTTAGCTCATGACTCCCGTCTTCTTATTGTGTTACATGTGGTCAACTGGGCACAGCGCCAGCTGCATGACACGAAGCTGCACAACCTCAAAGAGAGTTGTTTTCTTGCACTCTTTTGCTCAAACACCGTACTTTCATATACACTTACACAGAATGCATGTCTCAGGTCAAAGCTCATAGATTAAAGTCTTGCTGGTGATTTGTCGGCAGGCACTGTCTGCCTTCAAACCCTTCACTGCACAGACAGCATAAGAATTAGCAGGTTTATTCTCTCTTAATACTAATCTAAGTGGGCTGTTAGTGAGGTCTATATGATTGTCTTTTTTCATGGGTTGCGGGATAAACAGCACAATATTAGATTACTATTCACTTGTTTCCTGTATGGTGGGTTTCATTTTAATCTCGTAGTCTTCTGACCATATGATGAACCTTTATTTTTTCCACAACAGAAATTCAACTATCTGCATCAAACCATCTGTCCTTAATATTCCCCCAGCTGTGCATAGATGGTCGTTTATCATCTTCCTACCCAGAAGCTCCAACTTGTCTCTTTTGCCATATGCTTGACGGGCCACTGCGTCTGCTCCCAGGATCAACAGACAAGAAAAACAAATCTCCCTGCAGCACCGGCCCATGTGTGTCTCTCAGAGTGCATACACGTCAAAGGATTAGCTCAAATTAGATGTGTACACCTGATGGGTGGGATTTAATTTCAGGTTATTGTGAATTATCGTTGTTGACTCCTTTATATTGCTGGGTCTGATCAGTCTCTCCACTGGGCTGTTATGCACACACACACGTCTCCTTTCTTAGAGCCTGTCTTATTAGTGATGATAGTGGGGCCGCTAGCGCTAACTTGATGACAAAGAGGATCAACCATTGGGATGAACAGCAGCAGGTCATTCTAGTCATAATCCTCCTTCTGCAGTCTGTCTGTGTTTGATCCACTCCACGATGAGCCACACACTCCCGTTGTCTGTGGCATGTTTTTTATCCTTAGCGATCATTGGATAGTCTGAGTTCAAACCAGTACAATCTACACCGTCACCTAAATGTCCACAACCCCCGATCACTGACTTTACAGTCCTAAAGGATAAGTTGTGCATTTGAGCCTGTTATCTACATTATGTTCCACGTTGATTCCCAAATCATACTATTGTTTACAATTTGCTTTAAGGGAATCACTAGTTTCCATTCATTTCAATGCAGCAAGAAAATCCTCTTGCAGCGATTTTACGATACAACATTTGATATCTTCTAAACCTCGTTGTTTTCAAACGTAACTTCTTTTTTTTAATTGTGTCGTATTAATGCTAAAGTGTTGGAATCCTTAGAGATTCAATGTTGGGCTTGAGGACAGTACAGCAGGATAGATATTTACTCGTATACACGTGAACCAAGATCCTCCGGTGGAGTGCCACTCGACTCTCTATGGGTCTGTTTCTCTGAAACACCTCTATGGATCCAGAGAGTGGTGCCAGTATGACATCCTCTAGCATGCCTTTGCAATGTTAATGTTCTTTGCTGAAATGTATATTAGGCACTCAGTTCTTAGATAGGCGGTGTAGAAAATCAAATCTGCACACTGGCCTGTGTGTGTGATGATTTCTCTATGTAAATAATATGACGTATCCTTCTTGAATTCGGTCCCATTGATTTTTGGACACAGAAACAAAATCATGACATATTCTACATAGAAAATTAAAAAATCTCTCTGGATTCCTGTCTACCATACCGCCTGTGTTTGGAGATGCTTGGTGGAGGTCTGACTTTTCATTCCGCGCGGTTTAATCAGTTTGCAAACAGCGGTGTGTCTAGATGAGGCCAGCCACTGACGAAGCAGCAGCAGAGTGCAGTGGTGGCTCCTCCTTTCAGCCACACCCCTGTGCAGAGACGGGTGGGTCAGTTGCTGGGCTCGGTCTGTATAAAGCTGGACATGCAGGCTCGTGTAGTGAACACTTCATACGCGCTCTCGTAGAAAGAAAGAAAGAGGAACTCTGTACTCCCCGGTGCACCGAAACCCAACTCTTCAACACCAACAGACACCTGTCAGAATCTGAAATGGCCGCCTTCGTGTCGGTGAGTTTTCCGCCTCATCAGCATTCTGGACTGTCGACAGCTTGGCTCAGACTTGCTGACCTCTGCACTGGTGGTCTGTTCTGACCCGTTTCCCCCTTGTGCCACTCTGGGTGGCTGGTGTAATTAGTGGGATTTAAGTTACTGATGATTGGGAGGGCTGTCGAAGCAATCCTCAAATTACACTAAACAGCACTTCACACTTTGTACGGCATTTTCTAAACTCAGAAGACTTTTATTTTGTACTGTAGAGTTGGTTTATCTTCTGTGCAGCTTGTCTTGCACTCATCTCTGAGATGATGTGATTGTCTCCAATTTGTTGTCGTCACTTGATCTTCTAGTGGCGTCTTAGTTGTGAATACTGGACAGCAATTGAATAAGAGCATGGTTCAAATGTTCTGGATGCGAGTGAGGTTCTTTTTCTTTATCTGTTTGGGGGTTGCAAAATAATGTCTGTTAATAACCTCGTGAAGGATTGCACATTAGCTAATCCCAGTCTACTCGCATGAACTATACCTTTTTATTGGGACACAGTGGTCAGGAGTCTGGGATGCTAATTGTTGTCTTGAATCATTTGGATCTCATGAAGCGGCAGCTGCGTCTCGTCACTCTCAGAAGTGTCTTGTGCTCGTTGCCTAATATAGGTTCTTGTGTAATCTGTGTCAGGAAGTTGCTTATAATTCATCATGTAAGGCGCAGTAAAGTGTAAACTCGACTGACGAAAGTAACCCCCCCCCCCCCGAAAAGGTTCATAGAGATTAACTGAAAGAGTTGTGTGACGGTGTTTATAGCACCCGTACCCTGAATGGGTGAAACGTGCATGGCAACAGCCCCACCTTGCCCTCTCATAGGCTAAGTCAATGTTTCCCATCCCGCTTTAACTAATCCAGTTATTTTAACATTGTACAAACATTGAAGGGGATGTTAGGAAGGGCCAACGGGAGGAGCCTCATCTCCTCTCATGAATTTGCATCCTGGACTCCATTGTCAGCTCTTCCTCAGCTGTAGATGTGTCACACAGGGCATCGGAGCACTTCTCATTACAGCCCCCCCCCCGTTCCTGCCACAACCGCTGCTAGTCCTGCTCTCTGTGTCCCGGGAGGCATTCTGTCACTGCAATCGATCAAGACTGAGTCACAACAAACTCCTGTGTGCCCCTGAGAAAGTCAGACAACTCTGGCTTTTAGAAAACTTTCTGATTTAGTTTGTTTTTTGTTGCTAAATATTCCCATGGGGGATACCTTGAATGCCTTCACCTCAAAACCTCGTTATGTACGAGGGGAATATAGATGCGGGGCCACGCAATGTTAATGAATATGTTCCGCTCCTCTCCTTATCCCAGATGGCCACCTGCCACACTTGCAGCAAGACGTCCAGACACAAAGGAATGAACAGGGAGTTCATAGCTACCCTCGCCAGGACCCGCAGCACACCAGGGAGCGCTGTTAAACACAAGACCCCGCAGTCAACCCACAGAGCCAACATGACAACCCCCAAGACTCCTGGCAAAGACAAGACACCTGCTCATACTCCTAGGTAAGTTATTTTAAGGTGTCTGGTATTGATATCCCCTGAGCTAGAATTCAACATATAACCTCTCTCAACTAAACTTGGTGTCACAGACATCCGAGAGGATGATGTGTCAGGCCCGTTGGCATTCGAATGATTGCGTATCCATGCTTGCCAGATCATATACTTGTTGACGGCGCACTTTTAACATTTCCTGCCAAGCAACAAAATCTTAAATTTCCCTATCCTAACTCTTCATCCCTCCCCCTTTTTCCGTTTCTCTCTCCTCGCTTCCCAACTCTCTCTCTCTCTCTCTCTCTCTCTCCAGGTCCTCCACCTCCTCTAACACGTCAGGGTCGGCCCCATCTTCCTCCAAGACTCCCTCTAAGCCTAAAAACTGGGTCGTCCAGCGTCTCAGCAAGATACTAATGCGAGAGCACCACCAGAGCAGCAAGAAGGGGGGCTTGAAAGATTTTCTTTCCTCGCTTTGAGTGTCCTCCTTGTCTTTATGTAAACTCTTACAAACAAGGGGTTAGACCCACATTTGTAACGTGTTAACACCAAAGGCTCAGGAGGAACTTTGGTTTCTGAGCCGGTGTGGGAAGGGTCGCAGCCTGCCCACCAACACAGCTATTGCTGGGCTGTTTGGAATGGCACTCCTGGTATCCTGAATGCAGCAACTGGGAGCGCTGGGCTGGCTATTTCAGCTGTTAATCAGGGTTACTGCCTCTGCTGCTGAGCCAGTTGGAGACAAATGCTTCTTTGTCTAATTTAGCACACGCCTCTTGTAATACTTCCGCTCCCTTTTAAGTGGAAGGATTGAGGAATTATTCAGTGTTTATCAAATGGCTGAAACATCGCAGCAAACCCAACTGTGTTCTGCGGTGGCGTTTGTGGCGCGACAAGCTGGTTTACATGCCTTCTAACATCCTTTAAAGTTACAAGTATACATGTATATGATACGAATATATACAACGTTTTCGTACTCGTATTAATTGATGTCAAAACTTTTGTATTTGAATTTATTGATTTACTTTTACACCTCTCTTTCCAGGTGTTGCGATGTGTCTGTGTACATTCATTTGATATGGGAGTGAGACTTACCATTTGCTGTTTACATTGAATGGGCACATCTGCCTAAAACCTGAACAGAAAGTACTTTTTAACAATCAATATTGTCGAGGCTGTGCATTTTCTTTTCACATTTTCTTTGGCCATATGTTTTTGAAAGGTTAAGGTCGTTTTATCTTTTTGTTAAGAGCAAGAATTTTGAATACATTTACTGCGTTTTGTACTGCCTGGATACCTGTTTTCATTAGCTGTTCAATGTTCAGTATGTTTGAATCCAGAAATACCTCACATTTGTATTCCTCCAACACCGTGATTCTCTGAAATAAAACCTTTTCTGTTTGCGAAACTGTTCTGTTTGATATTAATCTCTGAAATGAGTGCTTGAAAATGTCTTATACTGCAACTTCAATCTTGCAGATGTTATGTCCATGTCAAATATAAATGTAAAATATGACATTAATCCAGCTGCATTCTTTACACTTAAGATAAACTTGACACATACAGAAAACGTTTGTGCCAAAGATTTGAAATTAAAAATATATTCGTAGTCCAATAAAATAGAACAAATATATTTACATGTAAAAAACGGTGCATGAATGGAGAGATGGAATAAATCCTCAGATATTTTACTTAACAATACCACAATAAAAGTCATGTTTACAAAATGTTACTTCAGTAAAAGTATTAGCACCAAAACATACTGCTGTAAAAGTTATGAAGAATGGCCTATTTCAGAATAATGTATTACTGAATAATTACTGATGCACTTTAATGTTGCAGCTGGTAAAGGTGGCTCTTATTGTCATTTTATTTAGCGCCAGGTAGCTTGAGACTTTCACCAATGGATCAATAAAGTCTCATTGTTATCTATAAAATACACCATAGTCTATTTGCTAATTATATTTACTGTTATTAATCTGAATCTGAGTAAAAAGTACAACATTTGCCTCTAAAAGGTAGTACAATAGAAGGATGAAGTTGCTGAAAATGTAAAGTACCTCAAAACTGCACATTCACTGGTTGAGTAAAGTTACGTTTGTTAAAGATGTTAAAGATAATAGAAAGGTGAATTTAGTGCTTAGCGTAATTATATGGTTACAGGAACTAAGTATGTGCTTTTGTCGTATTTGTGGAGACACTGAACCATGAACAGTCAGCAATCAATCCGGCAGCACTCCACGTGTTACCGCCTGCGTCCTGCAGGTGGCGCTGGACTTTAACTAACCAATCCGGGATGCACAGGAAGTACTGCAGCGCCAGAGAGATGTCTGCTAGTTAGCTGCTTCCTATAGCACGTTGGCTGTTTTCTTTTCCACCTTAAATGAACCTTGCATGCAGCATTATTATCTGTAAGTGAATGATTTTCCGCGGCCCACGGTTTGTCAACATCGGGGCCAAATGTCGGACAAAAAGCGAAGACGAGAGAAGGAGGAGCGCCGAGACCACAAGAGGCACAAGTCCTCCAAACAGGATTTAGAGAAACTCAAAACACACACGAAAAAACTCAACCAAGAAGTCCAACAGCTGAAACACGTCGAGACGTTGTGAGTAATATTACCGAGAGAGTTTCTGCTGAAACGGGTTAAAAAGTTATACCTGAATGATGCATGCAACTCTAGTTACTGCAAGTATTTTACTCTTATTCTAAACTAATTAATATTTGAGCAGTTAAACGCTAGGTTTGCGTGTGTTAGCTTCTACGTTACTTCTGTAGGTACGTAAGAACCATATAATAACGACTGTGTTATCTTTCTTTGGCGCAGCTATGAGAAACCTCCCCCGGGACTCATAAAGGTAACGTCACGTTTACTGCACGACAAAAGCACGTTTTAAATAAACGGGATCGTGTCGGACTTGGACACGTACAGTTGTTATTCTTTGTTCGAAAGACAATGCTCAGAAAGTGACAGTTGCTGTTGCAGGAGCACGAGGACAAACCAGAGGACTGTATCCCCGCCGAACCAGGAAATGAAGCAGCCAGGAGCTTCCTGGCGAACGCGCCCACCAGGGGGCTGTGGATGCCTCTGGGGAAGGAGGTGAAGGTGATGCAGTGTGAGTACACAGCTGCACGATGAGAGAGATACATGTGGCTGTTCACTGTCACATCTGCAGTTTATACAATACAGTTTAATTCATCTCAAGCCTCTTTCTCACTGGACAAAAGAAACCCCAGTAACGCACATTAACATCTGGCGTTTGCAGTCAGTGGAAAAGGTCACAATCGGCATTCCTTCCTGGGACAAACAAATCCGCAGTCGTCTTGGATGTTTCTTGGCTCTGTTCAGCAGTGGTGGAAACACGACACCCGGTTGGACATGCCGGTTTTTGCCCCGTTTCCTGCGCTATGTTATGTTGAAGTTAATAATATATAATCCGTAAAAATCAACAGGAATTTTGAGGTTTATTATCATTTATTCATGTACAAAACATACAATTAACATGCTCTCCTCTAAGCCACCAGACTCCAGTCAGACCACAGTAATGTTATGTTGCTGAGCGTCGTAAAGCGCACTTCATTCAAACAAAAAATAACTTATTCCACTGTTCCAAAAACCACCAAACTCTGGTTTGAGAGTTTGACAGAGAGACTGAATAAGTTACAGATAGTTCAGGTACTGTCGCTACGAGTACATCTCCAGCTGTGTGGATAGGTGACAAACGTACCGTAACAATTAGCACCACGTCTGTTGTTTGCCCGTGTTGCTAGAGATTAATAATGGTGTTGGTGGAGATTACCTTCTGTCTTTGTGGTCAGACAAAGACTGTCCTTATTTTCAGTGTCCATTCATTCCTCCGTCCCACTCATTTTCATGCTGCATGAACAGCCAGGGACCGAGGGAGTCGCACACACACACACACACACACTCACACACACACACAGGCCCTGTACACAAGTTGGCATTTGTTCTACAGAAGCCGAGCATCGCTCGCTCTGCTCAATCCTTTGAGTGTTTGAACACATCATCCTGTTTTAAGGAACGTAGAGACGTCATAGGGAATGATATGGACATGAAAACACAAGTAGAGGATAAACGGAGACGTTATAGTCTCACAGTAGCTTAAGTTATTCATGGCACCTACACTGTTGATGAAAGTGTTTAAAAAGCGTGTCATTTTGACACATTAATTCTTCACTTCTGATGTGATGATCTATGATTTGTTCGACGAGGTCTGTCTTTTATAACGAGGCAAACATTTAGTAACAGATTATTATATGAGCGGGATTGTTTGAGGACGTGAATCAAAGTTGATTCTTCTGGCTTTTTGAATTACACCAAAAAGAAATTACCCTAAATTTATGGGGTTTTTTTCCCGTGGACCTTTATGCTCCTGTGAAGGAGGGCAGTTAAGAAATAAACTACAATTAATAAAATCTTAACTCAAGGTTCACTTACTTGCTTTCCCAGAGCTTTCAACGACAAATCGGAGCCTTCATCAGTGAACACAGTTTTCCTCGATTGTTATTGAGTTGGTTCAGTTGTCAGCAAGTAGAGCCCTTAAATCATAAAACATTTATGTGTGTAGATATATATTAATATGTGTGTGTGTGTGTGTTTGTGTGGTTCTATGTGACAACTGAACTTAGCCCTCAATGTACTCTGTTTGCAGATGACGGCTGTGAGATGTGGTTAAAAGCTCACGAAAGAGCTTGCGAGTGATGTTTGAATTAAAGATGCTAAATTTGAAATTCAGAGTGTTAACAAAGCAGCAAATGGCTATTTACTGTATAAA
>NW_022280044.1:1730535-1742272 GCF_004355925.1 Anarrhichthys ocellatus | reverse complement strand
ATATAAAGAGAGGATTAGTGTCCACCTGAGCAGAGAATGAAGTCTCCCTCTCTGTTGTCAGCAACTTTTTAAAGATTATTTTGTAAAACCACTGTTCCCAAGGTCAGCAATGTACTTCCATGCCCATATTTAATATATTTTATAGCAATGATGTCGTATCAACTACACAGCTTTATATTGGTTTCCTTTGCCGCAGGTTGGCGATGTAAGCGCTACGGCCACAGGACAGGAGACAAGGAGTGTCCGTTCTTCATCAAAGGCAACCAGAAACTGGAGCAGTTCAGAGTGGTGAGTTTGTTAACTGCTCAGAACAAATGAGCCCGAAGCTATTCAGTGAAGGTATCGCAGAATGTAGGCCGGGCTGTGACAGAGACTGGGCTGAGGGTAACGGTAGATCTGAAGCTTGTTTAGTTTACACTGAGGAACATGTGGGGAGCAGACATTGGAAGAGGCTGTCTTCACACAGCCTCTTCCAATGTGCCCGTAATGGAGCAATAACACACAGCCTCTGCAATCATTACCATAAATGCAACTGTGTCATATTGTCATACCTCGTACTGTCGTGGGGAGGTTTTTAGAAAACTGCTGACGTAACACTAGAATCAGTGGTTGGAATGTGTCGATGGGGTAATTTCCTGGATCTAATGTGAATAGTAGCAACTGTTCATTGAACTATGTTTGAATTTTACCGTTTCTTCATAGTAGGTAATGACAGATTTTATTTTGTTCTGTTAGGCTCATGAAGACCCGATGTACGACATCATTCGGGAAAACAAAAGGAATGAAAAAGAAACCAGGTACATACTCTTATTTTGTAGGAATCACGCGTGTTGTTCGAGTCCTTTGCTGTAACTTCCCTGAATAAGATTTTTAAAAGTGAAATAGATTGGAAGGACAGACGAGACAGTTTAGAGGCTGCTGTCAGGTCTCCCACAGTGGAGTGGGACAGCCTCAGATGACCTGGAATCTCTCTCATGGTGGCTGCTCCTCTGTGCCCGTTTCTAGCAAATAGTGTTTGACGCCAGGGTGTTTGAATTTGAGGTTTGTCTATTATGAAGGGTCACTGTCGGTGTGTGTGTGTGTGTGTGTGTGTGTGTGTGTGTGTGTGTGTGTGTGTAAATGCAGAGCAGCAGCACGGAGGCTTGTGTGTATTTTTTTTGCATGCATTACAGAAAGGTTATTCAAAGGCCAGCGGCGCTTTGAAGTCTGAGTTGTGTGTCTGTGCCATATTAACTTTGGCATCATCTTTGAGAGGGAAGCAAAGCAGTCTGATGCCTGCTTTCTACCCGTGCTGCTGTGAGCCGGTGAAGGCATACTATTACTATGGTACTACGGGGGATTGCATGTCGCATGTCGCATGTCGCGTCTCTTTTATTTATTTTAAATCCTTTGTTAGGCGATCTTTGATATGCATGATTGAAAAGTCCCAATTATGTTAGGCCGGACACAATGCCATCGATGGAAAATAAATGATGTAAGACTTGGATGAGGAGGCGGAGCTCCTGTTCCTAGAATTAATAAGGTGGCTGTTGTTGTTGTTGTTGTTGTTGTTGTTGTTTGAATTTGAGGTACTTGTCCTGAAAAACCCATCTCCGGTCTCTGATCCAATCTGGTCCAATTGAACTAATGCGGCGTCTGAGGTTGTCCTGTTTTTCAGCTCTGCGGCTCTCCGAGAGCTCCAGAAACCACCTCTGTGGAAGCTCGATGCAAAGCTTTTACACAGTTTACTTTCCAGTTGCATATTGTGCCTCAAGTTGTCCTTGAGAACATTTAATGATGACATTGTAGAAATGAAGGTCAAGGTTCTGAAGATATTCCCACTTTCACTTGGTGATTTTATGATGCGCGTTCTCAAAATGAAGTATTTTGCATAGCCCATTTATTCTTCTCTATTATCATTTGTATTCCACAGATTGTTATACACACTGTTTGTGGGAACAGTCTCAAGTGTTTGAGAGTTGGTTATTGCAGCTTTAGTATGAAGATGTGTTGCTGTGCCTCATGACAAAGGTCAGTGACTGAAACACTGAGCCTCTGATCATCTCAGTGCGGACAGTTTGCAGGAATTCTCTTTCCAAAGTGCATTTGAGGGAAACCAAAGTATTTGAAGCCGGGGGAAGAGACCTTTGTATAATTTAGCTTTAGGTCCACTTTGAGGATGAGCGGTACATTTGAAGGAGTAGCATGACATCCCGAGTGCTCTGATGATCACGCTGCTCCGTAATGAGGCCTGATGGACACTTCACAAGAGCACGTCAACCTTTTCCTCACAGAAACACTCTCTGGACGTCTTGTACATTTTCTGATACCATCACTCTCAGTGTGCCGGCACACTTCTCTGAGCTAATTAAAGGTAATTGTACTCCACTGGCCTCTAATACTCCACATCTCTTCTTCTTTCCTTTTTATTTCACAGAGCAGTGTGGTTCTTCCTCACCCGTTCTGTGATGTGTTGCTTTTAATCTTCCTTCTTGAACCGTATTTAGCTGTGGACAAGTAGTTATTCAAGTAAGCACCTTGTTATCTGATCTATTTTAGTTCTCTGAGGACGGGATGACCCCATTATCCAGGTGTGTCCCAGTGTGCTCTGAGAATCCTCCACACACCTGCAGTTTTAACGGGTAATTGGGCGCTGTTGAGGAAATTACTGGCAATATGTGACACAAGTAGGCAGTTGGCGAACAGTCCGGAAATGCCGGGACTAGGACAAAGGCCGTGTCCTGCTCAAGGACACTTCAGATGCTCGCCAAAACGGGGCATCCGAGTGGGCATCGGTTGCGTTTTCCCTGTACTTGACACTAATCCCACCTCCTCTCCTCTTCTCTCCTTCCTGTTTCTAGGATCCAACAGCTGCAGCAGATGCTTCAGGACACCACTTCCTCCAGTTCAGACAGCTCCTCTTCCTCGTCCGACCACCATCGCAGCAAGAAAAGGAAAAAGGGGAAGGACAAAAAGAAGAAAGACAAGAAGAGAAAAGGCAAACGAAAGCACAAGTCCTCCAAAACCTCTGACTGCTCGGATTCAGATTGAGTGTAACATGCACTATGTGTACATGTGTGCTACTTGCTGTAAACACAGGAAGAGACTGAATGAAGTAGCAGCAGCAGCAGCGGTAGATTACACGCAGTAGTGAAGTGTGTTCTCAGTGCACTCTGAAGACCTTGTTTAAGCCTTTTCTCTGCTGGTTGAAACTGTAAGTCCACTGCACGTGACGCTTAATTCTCTCCAGGGTGACGACTTGCATTTGCATCCTCTCTGTTGGATCGTACAACAACACAGAGCCATATGGCACCACTGCTTTAAGTAAGTTTGTGCATATGTGTGTGTCAAAAAGCATTAGCCGCATGCGTAATGAATCGTAAGTGATATGAGATAAGCCCGCTGGTGTAAGAGATAATGTTCTTTTGCGGGGTCCAATAAGATCGCATGTCAGCAAATACAGCGTGTTATTAAGAGATTGTATTTTCCAACCATATTTTTGTATCCTCGCCATCTCGCTGGCATTAAATACTTTGATTGTAGAGTGTGTTAAATGCAGAGGTGGAAAAATAAGGCCGAATCAGTACAGTGATAGTTTGTCTTCCACACAAGCCTGAACGTTTGAATGCTTGTGACTGTACACAAATATTTGGAATGATTTGAGGTTGGAATATGCTTATTTGCTCTGAAAAAAAAAAAAAAAAAGGGCATAGAGGTGAAAGAATGTATGTGAATGTGCTCCCTTATTCTGAGAATAAAGATGGCTCTCTTGCTCCAATGTTTACCCCGCTGAAGGCTGCAAAAACAAAGATGTCAACAATGTTGGCTTTGACTTAATGTCTACGAGACGTTCTCATATTGATGACAACTTAATCTTTTGAGGACGATGCAGTGAAACTCCAGGCGTAGAGGACGGATCATTAAAAAGTGCACAGCACGGCACCGCAGTGACCTTCCCTGGAGGCGAAGAAGCCATTTTTCTTTTGATCTCGTCCTGCTATCAATCTGAGGACACTTCAGACTGCTTCTTAAGAGTCTTCTCACAGGTTTGTAACCTCGACAGCTCAGAATGTTCCCCACTTTCTGTCCTGAGCTACCGGCAGCAGCTCAAGGTGCACTTACCCTTTAGGCCACATTTTGAGGGAAGTCTGGTGCATCTCTCCATCATGAGCGAGACTCCCTGTGGAAACGAACTCGAAACATTTTCCCTTTTTCTAATGACCCTGACAGAGAGACAATTACAGCAGACCTACAGGGAACAAGCAAACTAGATTTCCATTTAGATTTGTGTCTTAAGCTTTTCTGAGTAGCTCAAATGCTGCAGGGAGTGTGTGTGTGTGTGTTTGTGAAGAGTGATGGAGATACAGCCATGAGAGCGTTTTACCCGATGATTGAGAGCTCTCTCTCTCTCATCTTCTCTCCGTCCATCCCCTTTTTTTCTGGCGCTTTTGACCAGCAACCTGAGATAAATCAGCCTCATCGAAGCGGCCTGTTCCAGCGTTGACTTCTCTCTTTCTGAGTACAACCATGAATCTCTCAGATGAGATTCGTTCACTGGCTGCTCAGAGGGAGGTTGCGCCACGTGGAGAGAATTTGGTCAGCGGAGAGTCTTTATTGAAGCACTCTGTCTTCTTGGACAAGGGACAGGTCAGATTGAGTGCCATGCTCGTTGAGACGATTGTGTAAGAGGCTCAGTATATTTTGCAGAAAATTAAGTCTTTTGAGACTCGAGCACTGCGCTTAACGCATGAATAACAATCCTTGTTTGCCCAACGGGAAAGATGCAGTAACAAGGTTTCTCTCTTCTTTTTTTTTTTTGGTAATGTGATATCATCCTCACACGGGCAGGAGGTTGTGAAGCAAGGACAGCTCGAATCCAAGTGAGTTACACAAGCAGGTAAAAGTCCATTCATGAGGGGAGAAGAGTTTACCGTGTGAGACGCAACAAGAAATGAGTGACACTGCGTTTTACTGGGTGCAGAGGTAGAGTGTGCTGCATCGTGAGTCTGCACTTTACGGGATGCACCATGCAGCAGCAGGCCTACTTCACATATGAACTGACCGTATGGGCACAGGCTCAGAACCACCCCAGTGCCTCTTTGCAGCCTCAGATAAAATGGTCACATCTGATGTATCGCTCTGAAGCTCAAGTCACAAAAACTCAATGATCTTGTTTTGTTTGTTTGCTGATGTTCCCTATACTGAATTTTGTATTTAGACATTATTTATACACAATTTAAACTGTTTGGATGTTGAAAACCTTCAATCTAACGCGACTCTCAAACAACAGAATCATTTCAAACCATTTACTTAAGTCTGTTTACTTTCAAAGTGACCTTCCTAAAATCTATTAAAATAACCGGTTTGCCTTCTGTTATTTCTGTACCAGGCCTTCACAGCCCATGTACGCAGTCAAATTAACAATTTTAGTGGAGGACACAGGCTGGTGTTTAAATAGGCAGAGGTTTGCATCCTGTGTATTTCACAGAGAGACAAACAAACCTGAGAAAAAGAAAGATTTCTGCCCAGATTATTTATCAGGAGGGGCTGCAGGACTGTCTGCTCGACACTGTTCACTCCCTCTTTTACTCTTAAGCACACTGGCTTTATATCAGAAACAGTATGTAATCACTGACACAATTAAAGGGAAGTGGCCTCATGTGGCTCAGTGACATAGTCCTATATCCTGCCTCGTACAATGAAATCCAATGAAACTAGAACATAATGCCGTGCAGGCCCAATGTTGAGCTAAATCAAAAGGCTTCCAGACATAATGTACCATTAGAAGGTTATAATCACACCCTTCACTTCTCTGTGTATGTGTGTGGAGACCAGAGAGCGCTCAATAACCATGAATTATTGAAGTCATTGTTCCTGTTTGCCTTTGCCTCCTGGCTGCAATATTGGAGGCAGTCGCATCTTTGTGAGAGAGAATACGTGGCGTCCTCATTGTTTGTTTATTCAGATACAATTTATTGTACATCTGCTTTATTCTAAAGTCTTTTGTTGAGAAGTTGTATAGGCACGGCTGCTATCCACTAGGGGAGCTCAGTTGTAACATTTAATTACCCTTCTTATATACAGCCTGTGATATTACCTCATTCTCAAAGACCCATCAACAAAAAGCTAACTTTAAAAAAACGTAGCTACACATGTGTTCTCTATGTAAATTGTTAACATTGCATTACAGAACACGTTAGCTCAGTTAACACACGTTTAACAGTTCTTGAAACCTTAATGTCAATCTGCTATAATACTATAGTAACTAGTGCTTAAATGTTTGGTTTAAATTAGATTTTTGGTAGCAATTCAGGTCCAAACTGTGCTTTCCACTAATGCTGTGGTTGTGGTCTGGCTCTTTCTCACAGTGATGATCGAACACTTAGCAACAATATATATATATATATATATATATATATATATATATATATATATATACACTTGAATTAATACAAAATGTCAAATTGTAACTTCCCAAATGTCATTTGTGAACACTGTCGTTTTATATATTGTCTTACAATTCTTTTAAAACCCTGTTTATGTGTATTTCTAATTTTGCCATATTTAGTAGATTTTGTGTGAGTTCTATTTGATGTTTTATGTTTTTGAACGGCGCCATACAAACATGTGACATCCTTTCCCTGCCTAAGAAAACACAATAGTTATCAAAATATGATTTTCAACCTGACGAAGTCAATACAAAGTCAAAACACACTTTTGTCTTCATTATCAAACAGCATGTGTCCAAATAAAGACAATCATAACAACTTTATTTATACAGTTAAAAAAACAGGGTTACAAATTGCTTTACAAATAATTCAAACTAACAATAAACACTGTATGTGTCTGTTGAACTGCAGGGTGACATCACTCACACCATTTTGAATTACAACTTAACTTAAAAAGTAATACAACTTCATGTATTACTCAGTTCATGGAAATCAGACCTATTAAACGCACTTATCATCCTTAAATTGAAATATCAAAGTCCCACACATATTGTGATTCAGTTCACAGTGAAGTTGTCCGACTTCAGAGCTGCTAAAACAAAATGATCATAATTGACTTCTTTATTTCCAACGGATGAAACGTCGCCATTCGCTCGTTAACCGGTGACTCAGCGAGAGAAAGAGAGGGAGCAGCTGGGCTTCGTGCATCCTCTCTGTCTGTCTGGCATCACCGAGCCAGCCAGCAGACGGCAGAAGAAGAAAAGAGGAAGTGGAAACATCAGCACTATCTCTCTCTGTACGGCAGAGCAGAGCGGAGAGGGAGGGAGAAAACACCACTGGTAGGTGACACACACACACACACACACACGCACACAAACTCCGGACATCAGCGCTTTAGTGGAAGAAGTGTCCTCGCGTCGTCAGGTTTGTCAGCCCGCTTTCTTCTCTTGCACACATTGTTGGTGTTCGTGTAGCTTCACTTCCCTCGCGCGTTGCGCTAAAAGGTTGAAGGATTCACGGTGTTTGGGGGGGGGGGGTTCGCTGCGCGGGGGTTTCTTTGGTCGGTTATACATGGCGGCGACACAATACTGTGTTTCATCTCCCCTGTTCCCCCCCCCCCCCCTCGTCTTTACTTTTGTCAAGTGGCCTTAGCGGCTTTGGGCGCTGCTCTTTGTATTCTTATTATTGACATATGTCTGATTTCAAGCATCGCAGCAGAGACACATTGAACTGCAGTGCAACATTTAAACTGCCGGTAGATTGTTTCACCGTGCTCTGCTTTTACTTCTGGTTTGTTAAACAAGTGCGCGTTAAAGCTGCGAGTTGTGTTGTGTTTGCGGCAGATATATTTATATATATATATATATATATATGTATATACTGTGCAGACGCCGAGGCTGCCGCTGCTCCCCCGGCTTGTTTAAGTGCATGCTGTTCGCTTGATGCAAAAAGAAAAAGTGGTGCGTTTTACAGCTGACTGTTTCACCCGCACTGCTAATTAAAGAGGTGTGTAACTCCTGCCCAGCTTGCATGGCCACCGTGGGCCTCTGATCAGACGGCAGTGTTTGAGCTCAGTGCTCTCCTCCATCAAATACAAAGCAAAGATATCAAGGTGCGTTCTAGTCTGGCAACAGTTCAGCCACTTATCGAGGTCTGGTGCTCAGCATGTCTTCTCTCTTTACAAAGCTGTACATCGGGGCTTCCCTGAAAAGGTTTCATGTGACCCCTAATTCCTGTGCGTCAGATCAGTGTCAACCAAAGGGGGGGGGGGGTCATGGAAGCATTGTGGAGAAGCTCAACTACTAATTTGTAAAAGAAAATCATTTGATTTGAAAGAAAACTATCCACATTCTTGTGTTTTTGGAGGAAAATTAACATGTAAATGGGATTACAATTGACATTGACGTAATGCTGAATTGTAGTAAATGTATTGGAACAATAACCTGACACCTGTGACACACCCAGTTTTCTACACAACAAATGGTTGAAAAGATTCTGCCGCTCCACATGATTGCAGTAGGAGTGTAAACTTGACCAAACCTACCTTTGGGAAAAAAAAAAGAAAAAAAAAGAGACCCAGGCTAAAGATCAATACTTTCAGGATTCCTGTGTCAGGTATGGATTCACGTGTGCAGCCACTGATCCACCACAGCCACTGTGTTTTCTCTGTAGTCAAATGCTCTTCAACAATTTCATGAAGCCAGCCACCCAAACATTTCTAGGGAATCACGGCTGTCGACGACAAATGTTTGTGACAAACTGGGATATCGGGCTGTATATTGACTTGAAACTGCAACTCTTCTTCTTTATGCCTTTTGGTCCCACAGTGGACCTTTTTTTTTTTTTTTTTTTTTTTTTTTTAAAAGGGCCCCTGGCTGTCTGTCGACCCCACGTTGAGAACCGTTGCTCCCTATTTCCTCTGTGATCACTGTCGTCTTCTCTCGGCCCCTCCGGGTCGGATGCTGATGGAGCGAGAGCCCACTTACACGCCCAGTTAGACGTCCCCGTAGTGATGGAGCCGCACGCGTCCCGCCATCGCTCGTGTCAACTCGACAATAAACGCATGCAAAGTCAGCCCAGAAGCACAGGCACATGTGCAGCCACGTCTCTGACACGAACACATACGGGCAGCTCTCATGTTGTCTAGTTCTTCCTTGTTGTCCACGAGGATAACAAGGATAACTGTGGTTGACGGTGGTGTTTTGGTTTTTAGATCCAGGTCTGGCGCAGCTCCAGCAGACGAGGAAGGCAATTTTCAACTCGTACTTTGCCGCAAACTGCTTACTGAAGCGCACTCTCCCATTTAAAGCGGGTATGTGAAGCTTCGTGTGTGCACGCCATTGGTCGGTAGCTGTCAGCTTTAGAATTGAAGCGTGCCAGAGTTGTTATATTTCAGTTTTAACAGCCACCAGAGGGACCTACATGTCAAAAGGAATGCGCACACAGGCAAAAAAAAACAAGTTTTATTAGCCACAGCAAACCTCCATTTCTTGTTAGCTGGCTCTCCCAAGTAACTATTTCTTCATCCCTACAGGGTCTTAAAGATTGTAGAATGAAAGGCAGCGTTGCAACACGGCAGCAAATTAAAAGTGAGAAGGTGAAATACGGCCGCCTCGAGTCGCACCGTTAGTCAAAACCCAAATGAACTGATGAAATTGAACGATTTTGTGTTTTTTGTTTTGAAATAGTGAAACAAAATCCAGGAAATCAGATTAGAGGACAGAGGCAGAGATGGCAGTTTGGAGCACTTTTTTTGGGAGAGGATGGGTGCCCGCCCCTCGCTTAATGAGTTGCATCACATACAAGATCCTGATTGTATCACTTTGACACTGCCTACTGTTTGGCATCCTCTCACCACCTCCCCAACCTTGCCAATTTCTGCCTCCTCTTGCCTGTCGGAGCTCCCTCCCTCCCTTCCTGCCTCCCTCCCCTTGCAGCCTGTTATCTTTCTCTCATTAGCTTACTCTCTTACACTTGCTTTCTAACACATTCTGTCTGACTGTCTCTCTCATTCGTAGCATCTCTCTTTGCACTTACTTCTCAATGGCTCCCTCTCGCACTGCAGCACACTCTCCCATCTCCTTCCTCACTCTCCGCTCTTGCTCCCTGAGGGAGATGGAGGTATGCAAATTGTTTTCTCCTCCATGTATGCTCGGCCTACTATCTGTCCATCTTAATGAAGTCATTTCCTCCTTATTTTCCTAAAAGTTGGGGATTGGGGCCCAAAGTTCCCTGTCGTCTCTCTGTCTTTATTTTTGCGCTAACAGCCATTGCTTATAGGAAAAACAACAACCCAGACTTGTCATTTGAAGTGCTGGCATTCTCGCTCGCAGTACAAACTGGTGCGCCTGTCCTTCGGCAGCTTGAGGTTAGATTAATTTGCTGTTTCAAATGAGACGAATGTTGCCTTGCATAATTGCTCCCTGTGGTACGGAGTTAATTAAAACAGCAGGTAGACACTGAAGGTGAGATGGGAAGGTGCCAGACAGCCAGACAAACATAGGTGGGTGAGAGCGATCTCACAGGTACTCCTGCCATGTTCTGCTCTTTAGCTTACTGATTGTTGCCTTGGGCTGAATTCAAAGCCAGGAGACTCTTCGCTTGTTTAAAAATAAATAAAAAAATGCTATAAATAAGAGAAACCGATGGGAAAAGTTGTTGCTTTATGATAAACTGTGACCTTGGTAGCAGCTGGGAATACGCTCATGAATGTATTTCAACCTTCTACCCCGTGCTTCTATAAATGCATATGTTTGTCCAAACGTGAATATGAATCGGTTTAAGTGGAGCGCATCCGCAGGCGTGTTTTTCAGTCCAAGTCTAGACCTCATGCGGAGTGAAGCAGCCCTAGATGACCCAGAAACTGATACGGTTCCCTCTTGCGTGCTCGCTCTGCCCGCTGCATTCCAGCTGTGGTATACTGCTGCAGAGCTCTGTACATATTGAGCGAGAGGCTGGACGGCTCTCTCAGTGTGTGTGTGTGTGTGTGTGTGTGTGTGTGTGTGTGTGTGTGTGGGTGTGGGTGTGTGGGTGTGGGTGGGTGGGTGGTTTTTCACGTTTCTCAGCCTCGGAGCCTACTGACCCAGTAGGGTAAACGGTTAGGTAGGCAGTCTCAGTCTAACCCGTATGTCCCCCTCTCCAGCTGCGTGAGAGGCTTGAACTGAACTTTTTGTGAGTATTGTCATGTCGTGTGCGGGTGTTACTGGACTGTACGCAGCTGCTGTAGCAGGATTATGCGAATGTGCCGCTGGCATCGCACAGTATACGATTTATGGCATGTTTGCACGTGTGCTGCAGAGATCTGTGTTGCTGTGTCAGTTTGTATTTTTCTCCAAGGCTTGCCTCCATCCCTTTCTCAGTAGCCGTGTGCTGAGGTTTGAGTGTAACCCAGGTGCTAAACACAGGTGTTTTCTTTTTTTTTCATCTGCAACCTAATTATAGCTTGTGTGTCTCCCAGCCCTGTAGGTGGTGTGTGTGTTTGTGTGTGTGTGGTCTGGGTCATCTATGTTTCTGTTCATATGTGGATGGCTGCTGTCTCGCTCCCCTGCATGTCCATCAGGAGATCACAGGTGTGAGTCTCAGCGTTACGATGTCCGTTTCCGTTGAAAGTCTCGCCCGCTACTGTCTTCAGTGAGTGCGAGTCAGTTGAGGTTGCCCTAGTTTTCCGCACTGCTCTCCCCAAACTGTGCACTTGACTTTGGGTATCTATGTTAAACCGTTCATGGGAGTCTTTGTCTCCTGTGGTGATGAGTTTTCTGTTTGGTGTGTGTGTGTGTGTGTGTGTGTGTGTGTGTGTGTGTGTGTGTGTG
>NW_022280044.1:1721998-1730525 GCF_004355925.1 Anarrhichthys ocellatus | reverse complement strand
GTGTGTGTGTGTGTGTGTGTGTGTGTGTGTGTGTGTGTGTGTGTGTGAGAAAAATGTTTATTCACTTCACTACATTGCAGCAGTGTTATTTATCATTTTTCACACTGTGTATTGCAGAGAAAGTTTATGAACTGTTGGTGTGAGCTGAAACTTATAATGTGCATCAGATTGTAAGGGCAGAGAGGAGGTGACATGTCCCCTGCAGTGTTTATGTTGTGCTTTATGATGCTTTCCTGCAGTGAAAAGAAATTAAATGTCACCCGAATTCTTTTCTTTCTTTTTTTAGCAGAACAGAAAATACATCTCACCCACTGCTGTATATATACACAGTGAAAACAGCCTGGAATAACCAAAGTAGGGTGTTAGATTCACTGCTCTGCTTCACTTACATTAAAGAAACAAGGAAGAGGAAGTGGAGTGCACATGAGGGGAACATCATCATATCAAAATAACTTACAATTTCTGGCAGGTTAATTTTACCTTCATCATATAACTGATATGCAAACTCAAGCAATTTTTGACACCAAAGTCTGTTGACATGTCTTGGGGGGAGGGGGGGGTACTACTTCATATGTGAATGAAGTTGAATAAAGAGATTCGTGTCTCAAGAAGTAGCTGAGGCACAATTGGTTGGGTTTGAAGACTACAATGTATACATTTATAGATGGACATACAATATGTTTATATATTGAGTGTTATCTTTTCCTGATATTTCATTTATTTATTCAACCCTGCAATATACCGTCACGATATCCAATTTGAGGTATTTTGTTCAGAAATATTGTGATATTAGATTGTCCCTGTGTGTGTGTGTGTGCGCGCGCGCTTTGAGTCGCATGTTGAGGCCAGGGTCCAATCAGAGGTCAGCCGCCTGCTGTCTCTCTGTGTCTCACAGGTGCACACACACTGATGATCTCGTCAGCGACGAAGTCCCGTGATGAGAGTGGACAGCACATACGGATGACTGGAAGTTCAGTGAGGTGGACCGGAAATAAAACTAGCCTGTTGTTTTTCTTGGTGGAGGAGGAGGAGGGCTGACACTGTTTCTAAGAAACCTGCAGACTTATTTGTTTACTTATTTTACCTTCTTATTGCCAACATGCACTCTATTATCTGTATTTCTGTCTTGTTCTTGTGCTCCCCGTCTTTCCTTTTCTTTCTGTGTTTAAGAGTCCGTCTAAGCAATAATTATGGCGTCTTAGATTTATGTATTGGCTAGAAAATGACTTGATTTATTCCTTGCTGTGACTGAAAGGAAAGCAAAAATACACAAAAGACACTGGCAATATATGTAGCTGTGTGTGTGTAATATCGTTGATGGTGGTATTGCCTCACAAGCTTCTCTAACATTTCTTATTACATACTTTCCCCATGCACTTGTTTGCTTACGGCTGCAAGCAAGCTAGTTCACTTCAAGTTATTTCTGTTAAAAGACCGGAGGGTAGACCGAAGCGAGAGGTGCAATAACATATTCAAAACGTATTGCATAATTAATGTATAGGCTTGAGATTAAGGATTTGAACCCATTCTGTCATGACGCGGGGCCTCTGCGATGTCGACGTGCCGCGGCAGTGTTTTCCGTGAGACTAGTCAAGGCTACCTCCTGGAGAGAGAGAGAGAGACGAGATGGAGGAGTGGAGGGCCTCTCGCTACATGCCAAGGCCACCGGCTCGCTCTCGCTCTCTCTGGCTGGGGAACCGCAAGCCTTGGATTGAAGGTGTGTTGCTTTATGTGGGGGGGGGGGGCTGCCTCTGAGTCTCTGAATAAATCACAACACAGAAGGACATTCGGAAACAAGACACTTTGATATCGCCCTCTCTCGCTCGTCCTTCTGTTCTCTCATGTCTCCCTTGTACGACTTTACTAGCCGATGCCCGATTCTTTCATTTATCATTTTTTTGTCTGGCATTCTCACCCTGCTGCTGTCACTTTTCCTGCCTCCTCTCCATCCTTCACTTCTATGATCTCACCAGAACTTTCAGAAGGACTACTGCATCTACATATTGCTCACTTCCTGACCCTTCGCTGCCCACACACACTGTCCACCATCAGCAGCGTTCAACAGGCCATCTGTAATATATATCGACCTGTAAGGCTCCAGTGGTCGTCTCTCCTGCTGCTGCTTTTACACTCAGTAGCAGCCTGAAGTGTTTCTGTTGGCTCCAACCAGCCAGTAGAAACCCGCCGTAATCACTCTCGCACCCCGATGCTGCCTTTCATCCCCTGTTAGCAGCAAGGAGGTGTGATCTGTGGCTGTAATTCATCCGGCAAAGCAACCACTGCATGTGGAAGACTTATTTTCGGCCCAGCAAAGCCTTGCTCAAGGGGTATGTTGATCCCCCTCAAACGGGGTGAAGCTTGACCAGAGCGCTAATAATGAATAGCTCCTATTTTCTTAACTCTGTGCAAATTAGTCTGTTTTGTATCCACAGTGTTTGACAACGGAGGTTTTAAATGAGCTTCTTTACATTCTCCAGACGCATATGAATGGATGTTCATAAACGATTCATCAACTCTTTATTAGTCTCTTTTCTGCTTGATGTTGGGAGCTGATTAATGGCAACAGTGTGTGAGGCCGTTGGCTCTCTTCAAGCATTAACACGATGGCGTAAAGAGGTTTTTTTTTTTTCTGTTGTGAAGACAGACATCCAGTTTGAGTTTTCCTCCTCCTGTTTGTGCTTACCAGTGTTTTTGCTTCCTGTCATTCCTGAGAGCCATGTTGTTGTGTCTATAGACGAAGGTTCTCCCCGCCATCTGAGACCAAACATCAAGGAGCACTTTGTTGTCTCTCAGATTCAGCCGAGCCATTGTGTTGCGCTCGGGGTTCTGTTGCTTTTTGTGGCCTGAGCAGATTCCCCATCTGTAAACCACCTGCCTCACCCCGTGTTACCCTGGCTGCGTCCATGCTGGCCACACGTCAGTGTTTTCCATTTCCTGTGGATGTTGCACGCTGTCAGGCTGCCTAGCCCTTATCTTATTCCCAGCTAGAAACTCAAGAATAACATGGTACAGCTCGGCTCAGCTGGGTTTAGCATGGCTCTCTATTGAGAGAAGAGGGGTATTGTAGTGGCGTACCAGCTGGGTTTAATGTTGCCTTCGGGGCTTGTTGCTGTGTCTGTTCTTTTGTTGTCTGGAGGGGAAGCTTAAACACCCCGTGTTTGTATTTGTGTGTGTGTGTGGTGTCCAAATTGTCTGGTAGCGTTTTACAGCCCAGACAGTGCTGTGGAAGAAAGGCACAGGAAATACCAATGGCGTTTTCTCAACAATGGGACAGCTACCGGATGTATAGCAGTCTTAAGGCATCTGGTGAAAGTTTGTGATATATATAAATATACGAATCAGAAGGTTCCAGAAGTAGATTTTAGTAAATATACACACCTCTTCTGAACTTAAGGTGGAAGGAGAGCCACTTCCTGCCAACATCTGCATGTGAAGTGATTCATTTCCTGTTGACAGAAAGTGTGAGTACAAAGGGCAAGACGTGCCGGCACAACCCAATGCAACGTGGTTAGCTGTTAATGTTTTTCAGTATCCATTACAGGGCTGGCTGACAAGTGAAACGTGTCATGTCTGATTTCTGTTTCCATGTATTCAGTGAATAGATATATGGGGGGGGGCTTGCAATGCACTGATTACATCATCCAATGACATCGTACCCACAGCAATGAAAGCCTGGCCTGAGGAATGCCCTCCACTTGTGTTTTTCTCCCCCCCCCCCCCCTTTCTCCATCGCTCTGTTTCACATAAATGTGGTTTACATGCAATTAACCCATAAAAGGCAAAGTTGAAGTTCTTTGAATCGTATTCCCCCAGTCCACAAATAGCCTGACTTCAGCCACATTTCTTGTTGCTGCCTCTGTACCACATGCGAAGCCCTCCCCCACAGTATTACTGTAACGTGACAATAATAAGGCAACCACGGGCAAAGCCTCAATGAATGGCTTCGGAGGAGCAGGGCTCGGCACGCAGGAGGGATGAAAATGTTTCAGCAGCGGCCAGCCACCACACTGTTGGGGTGGAGGCTGAGCTGGCATCGGCACCGGCTCGTGACTGACCAGACAGGCAGGGCTGGAGCCTGTCAGCGGGTAAACATAGGGAGGGCATGGGTGTAGCATATGGTTTAAGAAGTCGCCGCGGGGGGGATAAATAAATAATAGGAAGGCTGAGGGCAGCGTTTAGGGGTTAGCAAATGAATGGGTGAGCCCAAAGATTGGGCATGGGGCATCTGTCAGAATTGGGGAGGTTGCTGTGGTGAAAGGGTGTGGCATGCATGAAGCGGAGGTTGGGCACATGGTCTCGGTAGACGGGAATGAGCAAAAGAACAATAACAAGGACCTGTGCTCCAGAAGGCACAAAAGACGGAACAACAGAATATTTAGAGTAACGGCGCCAGTTTATTGTTCGTAGCCAGCATGAGCTCATGTGTTGTGGCTGCGTGCGGTGGTGTGATACTGATGAGCCGCTGGTGCTGGTGATGAATAACATTGTGCCTCTAACAGTGCACTCAGTCACTCTGCCGGATAGCAAAGAGCACCCAGCAGGGATGAAGAGTTTTTTTTAATTTTATTTATTTTTTTTTGGGGTGAAGGCAGGGTCCTGAAGCCACTCAAGACATGTGTGGCATTGGGTGTGTTTGCATGTGTGGAATTAAGGGTAGCTTGATGTATAACCACAGCTGGGAAAGGGGGGGGGGGGTCTGTGGGAGAGGACGGAGAGACAGCTGGCAGAGCAAAGGGTGAGTGTAACGAGGAGCGAGTGTGACAGCCACAGTGACTCCTTTGTTCCCACTCACTTGTGCCAGTCGCAGCGAGTAGATGGCTGATCTGTGAAGTGACTGAATTCTTTCACAGCACCTAGACAAGATACACAGTCTAGCATTACACCAACTCTCTCCTCAGTGTGTGTGTGTGTGTGTGTGTGTGTGTGACTCTATACCACAGAGAGCTGGCGGTGGCGGCAGGAGGTTTCCACAAGATAGCCCAATACCATCTTCCATAATGTCAGTGCACCGGAGAGCACTTATTACACTTGTGATGATAGTCATCAGTGCGAACGTAATTGTAGCGCCAGCAAAATTGAACAGTAAGCCCGTTCCCTATATGCTTAGGCAATGAGTGTTGTTGAGGGGCCTGTGTTCTCTCCTGAGTTATGGTTTAATAAGAGGAGTAATATTTGCTCTGGTGGAGGATGTGTGCAGTGGTCCTTCTGGAGGATACCGCTGCTACTCTGTGCGTCGAGTCTATCAAGGCGCAAGGTCACTTGAGACGGCTTACTCCACTTTTCTTTTATTAAACCTGTCTGCCGTGTGTTCACACGGGCATTTATCTTTCTCTGCACGTACATTTTCACTCCTCAATACCGGTAGCCTGTAAATAATAGACCAATGGGTAGAAGGTGTACGCCATCTCCTATTCCCTCCTATTAAAAGGTGCTTTTTTTTGTTTTCTTTCTCTGAAAGCCCTACACTAAAGTATCCACTCTCTTACCACCATTTAGCTTTCCAGTTATTGTTTTTTTCCAGGAGTTCAATAAGCCTTTTCAGCGCCTTCTTCCTCTGAGTATCTGAACCATTTAGTTCAAGTAGGACATGTAAAAATAGCCAAATCAATCCCAAATGTTCTCGGGCTTTTCGCACATCTCGATCTAGGCTAGCACAACCCAACAGGGGATAGAGTGACACGGCATTCAAAGCTGGGCAGAGTGACTGGCGGACTGGCACTTTGGAGGAGGGCACGTTCATTAAAAATGTGACTGGTAGCAGCGAGTCGGGCCTTGACACACTTTAAAAGCCATTAAAGAGGCAGCGGCGGATTATGGTTTGTTGAGTTATGATGATGATATGACCTTTTGGTTATTACATGCTTCAGCGGCGGTGGTAATCCTCTGAGCTAAGTGGAGACCATGTTTCCATTAAGAGATGTATGTGACGTGTTCGACGCTGCAGCGGGAGTTCACAGCGGACCAAATAATCGATTGTGCAGAAATGTCACATAGTGTAAAGTGTTGTGTGAGTCTACACGCGAGATGGCACAGAAAGACCTGCAGGGCTAAGCAGCAATGCGTAAGAGCAAACGTAGAGTTTCAGAGAATATTTTTATGTTTTATTCATATCATTTATGGATGTGACACTAGCTAAACTTGTGAGCATCAGCTCACATTAACAACATGATATTATTGTTGCTTTGGCGCTAATGTTAATGATAGAATTGAAGACATTTATTTCTATTAACCTTCATGCCATCTCGTTCTTACATGAACAGTATTGTGCAGTATTTGCAGGGAGCGCCATTGCGTGCGATGCAGGTTAACACCGTATGTTCATACCATCAAGTTACAACAAACACTGATAATTGGATCCAATCACGACCACGCCTGACGCTGTTACTGAGAATGATGAGAGATGCTGAAGCACTGCTATAGCAGCAGTGGTTCGGTGCTGCGTAGACCTAATCATGCGGAGGTGGCCCTGTCTTTGCAAGGCACTAAACGTATCAGAAACTTTTTGTTTATTGGAGTTTCGTGGGAAAACCTGCACTGCAGGTTACAGCGGGAGCTAAATGTACACCACCATCCTGTGTGTACGACTTTCTCTGATACCATGTCGTCTGAAGGCAATCCTCATTGTGTCTGTTTGTTCAAACGCTGGACAAAATGAAAGCCTGGCCTTGGTGGCTCAGCAATCATTTGCAATGGAAATTCCCTGACCCGGGATGCCCGATCCTTCACATCCCATTTAACTCGATGGAGCACATGCCGTCCCTGTGAGCAGCGTTAAGCTCCTATAATGTAACAAAGCAGGTCTTTACAATATTTACATATTCATAGATTTCAGCTTTTTAATGAGGCAGAAAGAGTAAATGTACTTTAAAAGGTTTTTTAACTAAATTGAGGGGGGGGACCCACCAGACACATTCCAAGCAGAGTATTTTATAAGTTTGTAGGTGAGTGAAACTGCAGCCAAGTTGTTTTTTTTTTGTTTTGTTTTTTTTAATGTAATTGTCAGCTAAATTCTCATCTCGTACAGAACACAATGGTTTTTCTTGCGGTACAGATGAGGCATTTTCTCCCTGGTTACAATCCATCCATCTGTGTTCGTACATTTTGAAAAGAGACGTGTTTAACAAGATGGGCACCGTAACATACGAGGCCTAACACTTACAGTAATTACCGCACTCGGCCATAGAAACGTTCTTTCTTTCTAAATTGAGTGAAACTAAGCCTTTAGCTGCAGTATTGTTCTTGCATAATCCTCGCTGCTCTATTCTGGGACTTCCACACAGCTCATGCCTGGTCGGCAGAGTGCTCTGCTCTTTTTTTTTTTTTTTTTTTTTTTTTTTTTTTTTTTTTTGTGCGCGAGTGTGTGTGTGTGAGAGAGAGAGAGAGAGTGTAACTTCCCAATGCACCTGCCCGTTTGGTTTTCAATTAGCACACAAGAGATGTGCCATTATTATCTTCCTCATGAACAGTGCTAATCCAGTTGAGGGACGGAAGAATCCCTCAAGAGCTGTACACCGTTAGCTGGGATGTGATAACCACGGTCTGTGTTTTGTGAATGAGAAGCCCCTCAGAGGGGAGTTCACGTCTTTTGTCCATTGCTTGTGTATGCACTTGTGGTTGTGTAAGCATCTCTTCCATCACAACCTTTTGTCTGGTACTTCCCCCCCCCCCCCCCTCCTGCTGTCTGGGGTGTAATTTTAGCACGTTGAGGAAGTGGGATTGCAGCCCTTCTTTTTTTTATTTTATTTTTATTTTTATTTATTTTTTCTAAACTCTTGGTCTAATAGAAAGACAGTTGTGCTTGACCCTGCTGAATTGAATGTTAAAACATAGTGAACGAGTGGATTTTTACCTTCTTCTTTTTTTAACTGAGGGTAAAGCAATTCCATTTTCCAACTGCTGCCTTTGTAAGGGTTATTTTTAATTTCCGTAACAGCATTTGTATGAGCCAGACTACTAAGCATGTGGTGGTAAAACATGCCTGTCATGCGGCTGTGTTGGGGAAGAGTTATTGATCTGCCCCGCAGTAATGCAGTTTGATTAGTTACACTATGTGGAAACTGGAGCTGGTCATAACTTGGTGTCTGTTTTTTCAATGAAGGCCCATCTTCGTAACACGGTCAGTGTTTTTATAGACAAAAGGCAGTTTATGTTTATGCTGCTGTACGCCTTCTCTGAAATGCACCCACTTGGAATAAGAGGGGGAGAGAGGGAGAGAGAGAGACGCTCTGATGGGCTCACTGTTCTGTTAGAGTAGTCAAGGTCACTTTATGATGGAGGCGTTTTGCTTGTGAATGAAGAATGCAGTGCTGGTCCCTCCTGATGCTACAACGCCTCTTGCCTCCTCCAGCGCGCACACACACACACACACACACACTTCACGGTTAGACAATGGGACTGTAGACCTGTTTCCATGACTTCCCTCTCTGACCAACCAAAAAGCACCATTCATCCCCGCCTCGGTCACGTGACCTGGCAGGGTTTTTGTGTGGTCCCTACCACTCCCCTCTAAACATTCTCTCTCTCTCTC
>NW_022280044.1:1709884-1721898 GCF_004355925.1 Anarrhichthys ocellatus | reverse complement strand
CCCCACTCTCTCTGCTGCTTTTGAAGAATTACACTTTGATGTTGTGTGTTTTTCTACTTCACAAACTGTTGTCTTTGGAAACAAGGTGCACTTTTGTTGTTTCTTTTGACTCTCTTGAGCTCGCCTCAGTTTTTAGCACTTGTTTGATATTTCATGATATCAAAGAAGTCGACGTAAACTTCACTTTTCATGACAAAGGGAAAGAGAACCCACAGTTGGAAAATGTCTTTATTAATACTCTTCCATCTTTTTTTTAATCTTGCATGTGGTAATATTGAGAGGATAGTTGGATTTTTTTTTTTTAAAGATGATATATTATTATAAAATATGGGTAAGTTCAAACTGTAATTGCATCCCAAAAAAGTCATGGTTCATATTTTTTTAATATATCATTTGTTTTGCCAATAACTGCAACAAAATTTTGTTAATTTACAAAGGTTTGAACACTTTGTTACAAATTATTAGAATATGTTGCACTTCATGAGCTATGACTAAATAAAAATGTGATGTTAAGGACTTCCTTGCAGAGTGTCGGATTAGAAGATCGACACCACTCTCACATCTGTCCGTTTATTAAATTCAGGCTGCAGCGAGTTAGCTTAGCGTGCGAACTGAAAACGGTGAAAATGAAAAATAGCCATCTTTGCAATGTCCAAAAGTAACAGAACCCACCCTACCATCACCCCTTAAACTCACTAATTAACATGTTTAATCTGTACAAAAACCGAAGAGTAAAAATAACAAGTTATGTTTCTTGGCTGGGAGCAGTGACTTCCTGGAGTCTCGGCTGGTTACCTTTCTCCTCGGTGTTTGTACGGATTAAACAACTGAGATATAACTTGTTAATTAGTGAGTTTAAGAGATGCTGCTATGTGGGTTTTTGTTACCTTTTGACCGAACTGTTTCCCCCTATTTCCAGTTTGATCAAACGGCGATGAGAGTATCAATCTATCTGCTACAGATCCTACACTATGGTAAAAGTCAGCCTGAAACATTGTCATTCTCTGAATGACCGTGAGATTTTCTGTCGGTTATCATGATAAGAAATGCATCTACAATACAACACTTTAACAGCACCAGAGTGTCGCTCCTGGAGTAAATTTATACCACAATAAACATTTGTTTGAATCCCATCCATAGTCTGCATGGTGTTAAGATTCATACACTGCTGCTGTTTTTAGTATGATGACACATTCTAGTCTGTTCCTTCAGGCATCCAGGCCTCTTCTTTCCAGCTTCCTCCTAATGGTCCAGCTATGTAAGTTGATTACACCAAAGACCCCACGGGCCTGCAGCCAGACCAGCCGCTGTGGAGTCTTCTGGGGCGCATAGCAAAGCAGACATTTTTATCTTCCGAACCCACATCTCTAGCTGAGGTAATTTAAGGTTTTAGAGTCCACTGTTATCAGCCTCAGAATTTAAACCAGAGGTCCATAAAAGCTTTCTGGTGAGGATCAGAGTGGTTGAGTGCGCAGGATTCTTTTGGAGGAAAATAATGTTGTGGTGTCTTTCATGGTAACTCAAGTCGAATTATTTGCGATGTTGCAAATCCTTTTTCTAAGGATCTTTGCGTGCTTACGACTAAAATAGATGCTAATGTCTCTTTGCCGATTGCACAAGTCAGCATGTACACTACATGGTACGTTGGTTGCTCTCATCGCAGCTAGAATCCAACAATCCCTGCAATGTTTCCTGCTGCTGCAGAAAGCTCTCAGAGTTGCGATCGAGGTTTGTATATTGAATCGGGCAGTATTTCCGTAACTCATTCTTTTAATATCTGTCACTTTAGAACAAGAATCAAGATTCAAGACAGAGATCAAGATACACTATGGAAAGTGAGTGTTTGACCTGGATCGGCTGCTTTGAACGGAGCCGAGAAGCCCGAGAGCAGAAGGTCACACTGTCAGTGACTTTCTCAGCCTGTGGGGTCTCTCTCTCTCACACACACACACACACACACACACACACACACACACACACTTTTTTTTCTCTTTTCCTTACTGGCAGTGAAAAGGCTTCCAGGGTAAACACCTGATTGTGCTCCTCTTCTGTTTTGAAGCTCTCACCGCCGACCTTGATGCGGACTGATATTGAGTTATGTAATGGGGGAGGATGGCTTGTTATTTTTAAATCTAAAGAGAAAGGAGATTGTGTTTGAACAGAGCACATAGCCTATTGTGTTTCCGTTGGCGAGGCAATGGAGGGGAAAAAACAACATGTGTAATGGTTACCTTACGTAACTCTCTCGAACACACAAGCTGTGAGTGCAGAGGATTAAAATATACACACGGGGTATTTTTAATGTTACAGGTAATGTTTCATAAGCACTTAAATATCCCAAAATATCCCGAGTTGATTGATCAGGGAGCAGTGGTGAACAGCGTGTCACCATGTTTGTCTGCTCACTGATGGAAACCGTAAACACTCGATCCATTAGAATAAAAATACAAATGAATTCAGTCATCAGTCATGCTGTTGATAATGAGATAATGGCATTTGGCCATCGGACTAACAAGTAAAATATTGTTTGTTCAGTCCATTCTTAAATTGAGGTGTAAAAACTTAAGTGTGCAGGAAGGAAAACCTTTTGGATAGAGCAGGGCTAGCTGTTTCCAGTATTTATGTTAGGCTTAGCTAACTCTCTAGCTAGCATCATATTTACCGTTGAATTTAACCCCAGAATAGAAGTAGTATTTGTGAACAATTTCCCTCGTAAATAAACATGCTGCCAGATAATCACACATAGCATGACCAGTATAAGCTTGCTGTTTGCTATGTTCGCTGCCTCCTTTATGCCATGCGGTGTAAGTCTACCGTGAGACGAGCAGGGAGTCGGCAGCACATTAGCCTGTATGACCATGTTCCAATTATCACTGTTATAAAGCATCCCCGTGGATAATAAGAGGATAGGTTGCACACACACAACACGTGGGCAGTGGGACCCAACTAACTGTGTAACTCTACTTGACATTTCATGCAGTTACATAGACCCAGGAGTGTTTGGTCCAATTAAATAGCTGCTGGAGCCAACGGGTTATTAACTCTGTATGAAAGGTGTGATGTGGGCTGTATTTTACTAGGGAAAATAATGTATTATGCCAAATACATGTTTTCAGTACGGTGTTTTGAATTGTCATGTCTGTAATGTAGTCGTGCATTACTGTATGCTGATGTTCTGCAGACCAGCACTCAAGGATGTCCAAACTGCAACTTGATGGAGGGATCTTCTGCTGTATGTGGGCCATGATAATTGCATTACATTTAAATTAATCCAGTTCAGACTTCCAAGCAGGAAGTCTGTCTCTCTTCAGCATCCTCTCTGTGACAACTATAGCAGCTTATGTTAACTTAGCAGCCAGCCAGAGGCCGTCGTTTCTTGAGCAAGGCCCAAGGAGATGGTTACTGTTGCGCTTGTGTTGTTTTGGGAAGCAGCACATTGTGTGATGAAACGCCTACGTGTGAGCTGTTGTTTTGGTGATGTGCAGTTTGGAAACTGAAAGGTGGCCCAGCTTTCTGTCTACGGTAACCATTTGTAACGCGGACCGCTGTATGTCGCACAGATCATAACCAATGGAGTTTGCCGATTACAAGTAAAGCATGTTGCTCATCTTCGAGTGGAATACATTTGGAAGTGGTTTTAAATAATAGATGATCCCCTGAGGTGTAGTGGAATCATCTTTGCCCGACAACCTCCTCTTCAAGCAGACTGTGGGAATGTGCAGATTCAATTCATGGTTGTAAAATGGGAAAGAAAATCTGTGAGTAAGAAAAAAGGGGCTCTGAAACACTAATTGAGCGAATGACATTAACACCTGTCTGATATTATTATCCAGCATCTGCATTTACATTTTTACACTTTTGGGGTTTTCATCTGACGCACTCAGTCAGAGCCATTCAGAGTTGAGTGGAACCATGAACTCAAACTTCTGAATCTCCAGCATTACAAGCCTCTGGCAGCAATGCGGGCAACAGTCAGATCCACAGCTGACTGATGATGGTCTCTCCTCAATAGTACAATAACAACAAACAATTATTTTGATAATTAGTCAGACTGTTGTAACAATAATCAGTAAAAAACTTATAAATTGCTTGTTTCTGACAGAGAATGGACGCAGGAAATTATTGTTTAATTATCTATTATTTTATTTGAAGCACTAGGTCCAGAGCCAGGCTAGCTGGTTCCCTCTGCTTCTGGTCTTTCTTGTCTGTAGCTTCATGTTTAACAGACATGAGTGGTATTGATCTTCTAATCCCACTCACTGCAAGAACATGAAGTCCCCCCCCCCCCCATTAATATTGACTCCTTTAATACTACACTATAGCAGTAATAGTCCAAAAGGGTCGAAAAAGATACAATGTTTAAGGTTTTAAAACGGGCTAAGATGCTTCTTTAGGATAGCTTTTTCACATCCTCCTGGATCTGTCTTTCTATAATATCACATTTTATGTATCATTTTGCCATATTATGGATCGTTGGTCTGTTCTGCACACACAAACATCTACTGCACATCTGCCCGTCCAGGGAGAGGGATCCCTCCTCAGTTGCTCTTCCTGAGGTTTTTTTTTTTTTTTTTTTTTTTTTCATTTTTCCCCTTTTAAAAAAAGTCTGGGGTAGTTATTTCTTTATCTGCAGCAAGGGTTGAAAAGGACAGAGGGTGTCGTACGATACAGATTGTAAACCCCCTGAGGCAGAGTTTTTATATTGGGCTATATCAATAAAAATACACTTTTGCACACTATGGTTTTACTGCAGTGCAGATTTTATTTTTTCTTGCCTTGTAAATAACACAATTGCCTCTAAATCACTGCCAGCATTTAAGATTCCCGTGTTTTCAATAATATCTGATTTTCACAAACTTAAGCCTTTATGTTTGCCAGTAGTAATTAAGTCTCACATTTCTTTAAAACACTGCTGCCTTGCATACTAAGGCTGAACAGCTCCTGATTGGATCAACACACAGCCTGGACAGTCAGGTTAACGGCACTCGGACCAAAACTACAAGCTGCTGCTCTTTGAGCAAGTAAAAAAAAAAAGAAGGGGATTTTGGAGGCAGACTGAAACAGAGCAGCATCCTGTGGATGGGTCAGCGGGGCTGACGGAGCACAGAGACCGGTATTCACCAGGGAGCTGAGATAGCTTGGATAGATTATTAAAGCTTTGACATGGAGTTGGGCAGAGTCCCCAGTGAGATCTCTGACTCAGCAGACTTCACTCTGTTTGTAAATCACAAAAAAATAGTCTCAGCTGTCCTGCAAGAATTCATTAGTGGCAAAGGTCCTCAGAACTTTTCTCACTTCCTCAGATCTCCATGAAACTTGGTCGTTTTTTTTTTTTTGTTGTTGAGGCCAAACTGAAGCACATGACAGCTCGACTCAAGCACAGCCGTGTTCTCTTTCCCTTATTTTCTCTGCTTGGCACAAGACGAAAACCCGGCGAGGATGGGATTGGTTTCTATTAGCTCGTTGTTTGTTCGCTGGTGTTGCTGTGTTGAAATGTTTTTCTATTCGGGCTGTGTCTTGGATGCTTGTCTTTCTGAGGCTCTAAGGAGTTCGAGTCAGAAACGAATGTCCTGGACTCGTGCATTTATGAGATTCATACGAACCAAGGCTGACCTCAGCATGGGTGGAGTGAACATCTGTTTTTGTGCGACACGTGCACAGATGGCCCGTTGCGCTCCCAGTCTGAACTGAAGATGTCATTGCCCTCCTCGAACAGTAAATGTTTCATTTGGGCGTTTAGCCTCTTTGCTCGTGATCAGCGGTCGTTTGTGACGGTGTGTAAACCGTCTGACTCGCTCTGCTGTTGTAGACTGTTTCTGACTGACTGTTGCATCAGTGGTGATGGAGGAGAAGTGAAAGCGTGTGTTGTAATCACCTGCTTGCTCTCTGGCAGTCTTTGAACGTTAAATGCTTCATTGAATCTAACTTTGCTGTAAAAGCGATCCATGTCTGATGTACATTCCTAAAGATGCTTTGGGCGTTTTTATCGTGTCTCTCACAGGTTCGGCTGACTGCTGTGAAGAGTGAGGTTCACTGGATTTGTTTTCAGGCTAAATCATTAAAGCAGTGGTTAAATACACATTATTACCCTCATATCTGTCCAGCAAATTTAGGGCTACAGCCAGCAGCCGATTAGCTTAGCTAGACTGGAAATAGGGGGAAACTGCTCGCTTGGATCCGTCCAAAAGGAACTAAATCGACCTTTGAGCACCTCGAACGCTCACTAACTAACACCGAAGCCGTCCCTCATTCTGTGGTACTTGCCATCATTTCCCCTTTTCCAATTCATTTCAGCAGATTCAGCCCAAAACTCTGGTCTTAAGGCCCTTCTGAATACACATTTCGAAGAGGCATTTCGTTTATTACGGAAAAGGCACTTTTTCGTTGTTCAGACACCTCTTCCTTTGTCAGCTGAAATCTGGGGAATCACATCAGCTATAAAACACCTTCTCTATCTTTTTTTTCATTCATACAAAACCTGAAGTGTATAAACTTTGCCCACGGTAGTTATTTGCGTCCGGCCAAGAAGTAGTCCAGCACATAACCCTGAGTAAAAACTCAATGTCTCGTCTTTCTTCGTACGAATTAAACAAACTAGATATAAAGTGATTAGGGAGGTTCAGAGCTGCTGCTCGGGGGATTTAGTGTCCTCGAAGACGGATCCAGGCCCCCTGTGTCCAATGCGAAGCAAACCTCTTAAAAGGCTCCAGTTGTTTATTCTCACAGCAATGCACCCGAGCAGGGCAACACCAACAATATATTTATGAGATAGGTTTGCCGTTGATTAATCCAATCAGCTCAATTAAGTGTTTTTAACTGCTAGGGATGCAGGGTTTCTTTCTTCACACTTGGATTAGACTCGGCTTTTCTTACTCGCTGTCATTTAATCTTTAAATTTTGCCGCTCTTTTGTCTGACAGACCCGTTTCCTCTTTTCTCGACAAACGCCTACTTCCTCCTTCCGTCTGTCTCTCTCAGCACTCTTGCTTTGCCTGCGGCGAAGCACTGCACAAACTGTGGTGAAGTCTTTGTTGGTGGTTTATGATGCTGAGGGCACTTTGCTTGCGGGAAGATACTCCGACTAAAGTTGATTAGAAAAAGAGTCGCCTTCTCTCTCCTCTTCAAGCAGTTGTTTGCACAAGACGTGGGTTGATAAGGAGAAGAACTAGCAAGCCAGTTTGCTGTCAAGTTTTCCGGGTGAGTCCTCGCGTCTTCATGGTGTTTTTTTTGTTGTTAACGCTTCCTTTTCGCGCTGCACACAGGATGCAGTAGGCCTCAGGGTGCGGCTCTGTGCACTCTCCTGCCTCCTCTCCTCTCCAGTGTGTCACCAGTGGGCACGGACGCTGTGGTTGGACGTTTGCAGTCTGGAGAAGTAAATGTCTTGGTACGAGCTGTGCATGTCTGCTGGATGATCCGTGATGGGACTCAACGTGGGTTTTTCCACATCTAAGCGGAGAAGAATGGAAATGTCAACGAACGGATGTGTTTTAAGACAGTTGAGCGTTGTGGCCTCATGGTTTTGGGGAGGATGGAAATGTGGTTTGTGTTTATGATTTTGGAAAGGATAGAGAAAGAGTATACTTACACTGCTGATACATCTGCTGCATTGTAAAGTAGTTACTTGGCACTATGAAGGCTCCTTCACATCACACATCGTGGATTAGTTTTCTGCCCGTAGGCCTGATTTTTCCTTGTGTTTTCTTGTCCTCTGGAAAGTGTCTCCTTGTCTCTAAATGTTCCAGTGTTTTGATTATCTGGGTAGTGCAGGATCCCATCCAAGTACTTCCTAATTGTTTTCTGACTCACGTGTTTACCTCAAACTGCTGGCTTGCTCTGCTGACAACACAGTATTTAGACCGCGTTCAGCAATACACCGTACAGTCTCGTGTGCAGATTCATCTTTCTAGATACACTTGCAGGAGATTCAGCGGTGTGGCGCGTGTGCACACCAGAGTCACTCTCAGCTGGCCCTCGCCTCTGCGGGAGGTCGGTCGGCTGCTGTTGAGTCGTTACGATCTGCTGGTACCAACGTTTGACAGGATATCCTTGTTGCAACATTTTAGTGGAAACCAGTTTGTGACACAGAGAGGCACACAGAGAGAAGTCACCGGGCTGCTGTCATGCTTTTCAGTCCGAATCTCCAAATACTCAATTGGATAAAAACAACTGTCCTCATTTGATACGTTGTTGTTTAAGGAACCTTTTTGGTGTTTTCTTGGAATATTGTTTGCATGTTGACCCTTTTAGAGCATGGCACTTCCTCCTTTGGTTGAATCTAGAAGCCATATTTCTAAACCCTGACCTCAGCCTTCCCCCCCCCCCTTTCCTTTTGTCTTCTTCCTTTATTTATAGCTGTTTTTCCAGCCCTTTGTCTTAGAGCCAGCAGCCTTCCTGTGGGGCTGGGTGTTGGGTATGAATGTGTATTTGGGAGGAATTTGGCATTCCACAATAGCATTTCTCAGATTCTTAGTAGTTAGTTTCAGTGTTGTCTTTCCGTCATCAAACCGTCAAACCAGGGGTACATACTCCAAAATATAATGTATTTGATGAAGAAAATATCCACATTATTGAGTGAACACCTGAACAAGTGTTGTGATTAAGAGTCTGTAAAAACTAGTTAGAAAAGCGTTTGATAGAAGTAACGGATAAAGGGTTTGAAATGGAGAGCTGAAAGTAATTGATAAGCAGATGAAATGAAATCTAAAAGTAAATGATGTATGGTTGAAATAGCGAAAAAGTATTGGATAAAAATCAACACATTTGGATCATGATGGGTGGTGTTTACGAGGCCGTACTTGAGTTCGTCTGACAGTTTGAAACTTTGAACCAGAGATGGTACAACACTGAATTTCAGATTGATGTTAAGTTACTGTGTGTGTGTGTGTGTGTGTGTGTGTGTGTGTGTGTGTGTGTGTTTCTGACATGCACACACCTCTCCTCACGGGTGTAACATGACCATCCTGTGTGTGTGCGTGCGTGTGGGCGTCACACTCGGAGCAACAATAACTCAGTCCTCAGCAACATGTCGCTGGCCTTTTGTATCAGCTCTCTGATAAAGGATGGTGCTCTTTTTCTTGGCTGTTTCTCTCACACACACACCACACACACAGGCCCCTGCGGCGAAGTGGGCTCTTTGTAGAAGCATCAGATGAAGCGCTAGAAGGGGTTCTTTTGAAATCCACCCAGCACATGGGTTAATACACACACACACACCCACACACACAGACGTCTGCATACTAGAGCATCTTTATATATAGGCCCAAAATGCACACGGTGTTGTGTAACCTGATGTTGCACACACACAATCTAAGCACACGAGAGCCATAGCACAGGATGTGGCAGTTCAAGAGGATTTGTTTTTGAAGCCTATAAACGATTTTGATGTCAGGCATGGCCTCATGCTGTTGCTTGCTTCATGGTATGAGTGGGTGAAAGTGGCTAAAAAGGTTTTTATAATAAATACAGCTTAAATTATTATTGGGTGTATCGGTTGTTTGAAACAAGTACCATAAGATTTTTTTATTATAGAAGGGGGATGAGTCAAAAGATAGAATCAGCCGGGGAGATATTTGGGCTAGCACCAGTAGCTTCTATGAACTTTCATTCATGTATAAATTGTTCAAGCTGATGAACTTCAGAGTTTCAATCAGAGCCGTCAGTATTTGGATCATATAGCTCGCGAAAAGTAAAGTGTGTGAGATTCAGATTAACAGTTAATTCAATGTATTATATTTACGGAGATGTTTATTAAACGTGGATCTAAGTACCGGATCAGACTTTGCATCAGGACCAGGCTGCTCAGAGTGCTCCAAATGAAGTGACAATTAAATGCAAAAGCCTGAGGTCATCTTAAAATCTCCTCACATTGTTGACATAGTTTGGGGGCGAAAAAGAAGGATAACAGTTTAGCAAATGTGTTAACAAAGGCTGAGCGCTGGTTGGTCACATTGACATTGTGTGCAGAAAAACAACTGCTGCCTCATGTTCTCTCACACCATCAGGGTTCATAACAAAGCCCCGGGGGGGGGGGCTGGCAGGAAAGGATGTGCTCCACTTGGATCATGTTCCCCTTGATATTCATCCCCCCCCCCCCCCCCCCCCGGTCTCACTCTGTTTGCCACTTCCTCCACCAGCAACTCCTTAAAAAGTTTTGATCACACTTCAAAGGGAAGTTATGTAAATAAAGCAAATAGGCATATTCATTTTCTCACACCACGTCATGCGTTTCTAATTCAAATTCTTTGAAAGTTGTTGCAAGATATTAGAAAGTGGTGGAAAATGTAGTGAGGCAAGTGCCATGATGCCACAGTAGCAAAGTTATTGCCAGTATTAGACCTTTCTTATTGAAGCGTTCTATCTTCCCTCTCACCTTTCTCTATCTCTCTTCTATCATCTTTTTTCTTCACTTGCTCGTTTGCTCTTTTTCCTCTCCTTTCCATCTGCCTTTCCATTTTATCCTTTTGTATGTATTCAGTTTGTCTAAAGTTTATATTGTCTTTGTCTGCCGTTCTTTACTTTCTGTTATTTCTCAGTCCTTTCCTCCCTCTCTGTCTTCATCGCTCCATCCCCTCTCTTTCTCTTCCCCTCCCTCTGCCGACGCTGTGACCCTCACATTGCATGAATTATTGAGGTGAAACCCGGTACTCTTCTGCTGCCCAACAAATCACAAGCCTTCTCTCTTTCTCCATTTCCTCTCCTCTTACCCACTCTCCCCTCTTTATTGATGGTTTTGTTCCTCTGTTTTGACCTTGGGCACCAGATCAGATCACAGGGTAACATGAGATTCTGTTTTTTTACACTCTTTTGGAGCTAATCCCGAGGATTTATGGCCGCTGTAACCCAACGGCACATGCCTCTCTGGTTACTGCAGGTGGGCGATTGCTTGAAGGCAGATTAACTTCACACATACACACTCGCAGATTACAATACCTTGCTGCACTGCAGCCCAGTCAGAGTGGTGTGACGGTTTTGGCAGCATGGTGTTGCATGACATTAGTGCAATTAAACGATGGAAGGAATGAAAAAAGAGATTGTAGAGTCTGTTTAATGTTTTTAACTGTCTGATATATGTTTTGTGGTCATTCTGCAAAAAAAAATCTGTTCTGAGGAGAAAGAGACTTGGCAGGAAATAGAGAAACGTCAGACGTGGTCGACCAAATGAATGAACGGTGGAGGAGAGGAGAGGAAGGAGGCGGGCTCAGATCCTGAAAGTATTCTTCTGTAAATACAAAAGTTGGAGTGAGCTCTGCGTCCCGTTAGCCCGTTTAAACCTCTGGCAGAGCGAAGAATAAACACACACTCACTCGACTGAACCTGGTTGCAGTAAATCAGCTGCTCTTACATGATGAGCTCTGACAGCAGCTAGCTCGATAACAAGGTTTCATTTACACTGTAAGGGGGTCGCCATTAGATGCCAGAGCGACAGATTGGGATTTGATACACGGCCCCCCAGGCTGTAGTAAACACTCGTGATGACATGTAGAGAATATATGAGAGACACACACACCTGTGTGAAACCTTGTTGTTCCCCGGAGCAGTGTGTGTGTGTCGATCGCAGGAAAAACATGTTGATCAAATGAGAGCTGGACCATTTGTAGCCGTGTTCATGGTGTGCTGGTGTACTGACTAGGTCAACACATTGCTAAAATACTGCAATATTTGGAGAGTATCAGTAGAAAACCACTTTAAAATTCAACTATCATTCGGGTTTTTTTGCTGCCTTTCTGTGTTTCGTTCAATAGATATATAGAATCATTTCCTTTCATTTTTTTTTTTTATAATTTAACGAACAATTTATTGCATTTTAGCAGAATACTGTGTACACTTTAATACCTGTTTATTTATTGTAAGTAATATCATTACCGAAATATTCAACATCGCATACCGAAAATGTCCCTCATATCGTGCGTCCCTGGTGTTAAACCGCTGCGTCTCTCAATTACATTTAGCCCATTTTTAAGGGATTTACTGTGTGTGTGTGTGTGTGTGTGTGTGTGTGTGTGTGTGTGTGTGTGT
>NW_022280044.1:1677481-1709874 GCF_004355925.1 Anarrhichthys ocellatus | reverse complement strand
TCCAATCAATAAGCCTCAAGGCTGTCCATCTCTGAGTCATCTGTAGTTCTCGGAAGATGATGACAAAGTGCTCGGAATACACACACACACACACACACTTGCTGTCTTTGCTGGAGAACCAAAGTGAATCCTCTGTCAGAAGAAAAGCCTTATTTTTCCCACAAACTTCACACAAACAAAAAAACTTCCCACTCTTGTAAAGTATAATTGTAGTTTGGCTAATCTAACCTGTGTTTGTTTAAACCTCTCTGACCAATTTCTGCTCATGTTTCTTGTCAAGTTGGACCTTTAGCGTCACATTATCAGGCCTCAGAAATTGACTTTGTGATGTCAAAATTGGTGTCAATTTTAGCAGTTTTGCTCTTTTTTGGAGTTGAAAAGAGTCGACAAGCTAACTCGGGGGTCCATGAGGCTCAAAGAACTGCAAAATCACCGTGGTGTCATCTTAATTGAGCATGCTGGTGTGCTAACATTTACTAAAAAACACCAAAACACGAAGTGCAGCTGAGGCTAACGAGGACGTCATTAGTTTAGCAGGTATAATTCATCGTCGATCTCAATCTCACAACAATCCGTCCATAAATATAACTGGTGAAACATTTCATTCAAAACCACAAAATGTGAACCTCATGGGGGCACAAGTTGAAAAGCCGGAGGATCAAGGGACCAACGTTTTGGCAATTCATCCTGAGGGGAACATAAATGACATAGTAATCCATCCTATAGTTGTTTCAGACGGACCAGCAGACAGACGTTGAAATCCCTGCAGACGAAACATGGTTACAAATTTTGACAGTCTGTCTCAAGAGTGTCAGTTTTATAGCTTCAACTGACTGCCTCTCCGTGTCTTCACTCATTATTGAGGAGGATAATCTGCATAGATGACTAACGTGCTGTTCTCTGTAGAATATAACTGTATGAATCACACATTCACACATTCTCTGCATATATAGAGTAAGGCTCGTCTTTAGAGCCTTTTTCTGCTCTGACACAGATCAACAGGATGCTGCTGCTGATGTTATTAAAATCAAGTAGTCCATCAAGTGTATGTTCAGTTCAAGTTTGCATCGATCTGTCTCCGTGTTTTCTTTCTAACTTGCTCTCTCCACATCTTATTCACCAACTTGTTTTTTTTAAGAATGGTGACCAGAAGTGTTTTTTTCTCTGCATAAGGTTGCAGAGGAGAGGAAACGGAGAGATGCACACAGCTGCACTGAGCGTTACGGAGGACAAAGTGTCTCACAAAGTAGTTAACAAAAGATACAAAACCACTCTAATCCTCAATGAACACACTTGGTCGTATTTCAATGGTTGAAGACTCAAAGCAGAGGGAGTGGAGCGAGTCATATTTGGGGAGTTGTGACGAACGTGACTTGAGTACGACACGCGCTTTGGAAAGAAAGATGCATCTCCAGCTATTGATGCAGCGGCTGCCATGGCAACGGGCCGTTGAATAAAGGCTGTGTGGATCATTATGGGATGACTCACACACAAGGCCAGGCCAGTCTCATTACGTAAACGATCTTTAAGTTAATACATGCTCATCAAACACACACAGACTCCAGACATGCACACAAGAACTGTTTTGGTCAGTGTTTTGTGCACACGCATTTCTCATCACTCACTATTCAGCCCGTGTTCATGCACGCATATCAACACTCACACTATTCTGCTCATTAGTCTTCTCCCAGGAATTACCCTGAGCCATCAGGGAACGAGATTAAATATGAAAACGGGCTTCTAAACCAGGAACTAGGATGATCCGGGTTTTCTAGACAGGCCGGGAAGGTAAATTATTGATGGCTTCCTCAGTCGGTTTTGGGGACATCTCTGATACATTTTCCACTTTGATAACTGTGTGATGGTGGGTTTTATAACACCCCCCTGCAAGCACACCCATGTGGCTTTACCCAGCTCCCCCTGTGGGGCTTGGAGTGACTGTGATTTGGCAGTTTTTCCACCATGGAGCTTCTGACGGGCTTATTTTAGAAAGCCACGGGGCTTCAGGTCAAGCCGGCTGTTGGTTCCTCTGTCAGATATCCCAGTAGTCCTCTGCACAGAGGCCAGGGAGGGGCCACCCCGGAGGATACAGGTTCAATATTTGAAGGTGTGTGTTCGCATGCTGGTTTTTATGCGTATGAACCACAGATTCAGAGTCTGTTTGTGTATTTCAGTTGCGTTTTGACTAGTGAAAGACATGTCGGTCTTTACTTCTTGAGTCTCGTACGTGTGGCTCAGTGGAAAATGAATGTCCACGCTCTTAACTCGCCTTACGATCTGTCCCTCCTCGTCCACCCTCCATCCATTTCCTTTGAATCCTGTTTTTAAATTGCCTGGCATCTCTGCTCCTGATTTATTTGATGTTGCAGCATAGGGGTGGTGGGGGGTCTTGTCTCCAAACTATAGCGTGACAGCTACTGGATTTATGAGACTATATACCAATATTTATAACTGAGAATTTATAAAGATCTGATGGCAATATATCTGCCAATATTTGTAGGACAAACACACACAAAAGCAACTTTTTCGATAAAGAGCCCTTAAATTTGACTATTACAACAGCTCTGTACTGAGCTAGACGTTTTATAGTTGACAAACAAAGTTGTCCGTGCTCTCTGGTGGACAAACTATGCGATGGAGGCACTGTTTATAAATGACTTAAAACACATATTTTCCATTTCTGTACTACAATGTCTTGTTACATATCGCCTGATATCTGCAATATGTTAATATTCACGGATATATTGGTTCAGCCACAGAAGACACAAATGTTTTCACAGGATGTTTTGTGCTGACCTTCATGTGTTAAACTGGAGGAATACTCCTACAAGCAGAGGAAGAATCTCAGTACTATAAGCTGCTTTAAATGCGGTTTCTTTCCTGCATGGCTTACTGGCTATTGTGGTTAAAGTGCTGCATCATCACAGAGCTGTTTCATCTCTACAACTGCAGGGACGCTTGCACCTTTATTCCTGTTGAAATATCTAAAAGGAGTCGCCTACTTTTAGCCTGGAAAGGTGGTTTGTGTCTTTCTGTTGTGTTTAAATGACTGAACTGAGGCAAGGACTCGGTGAAACAAAGACGATCTTATTAAAAAATAACTTTTCTATTCACTCACCTGCTGTGACCTCATTAGCAGTTAAACTTTGAGTGGAATTAAGCTGTCCCACCAGCACGTCTTAATGTTCTTTGTGTCAACAACTGCAAATTAAATAGGGTGCCGCTTGGAAAAAGAATCACCTCAGAGGACAGATACAAAAATCAGTTTGTCTGCTTTAGTTTGTATATCATGGTGTTAGATGAGAAAATCATTTTCAAACGCACATTTTAACTGGTATTTGGAGGAATTTTCATGGACTGTTTAGCTTTGAATGTCAACCTTGACGGCACACAAACAGGGGAGTGTGTTCTAGTTGTGGGCTGATGACGAAGGATGGCAGGTAATGTGTGCTGTGTGCTTTCTATACGAGCACTGATGATAGACCTTCATGCATTGCAGCTGGGAAGCCTGACCTCAGATGGTGATGGTAATATAAGGAGTCGATGTTTGAACTTTTTCAGTGTGGGCACAAATATCAGTAAAGCGGTGTAAGTAGGTAAATTGACTCATTTCCTCTAAACCCTTAAATGTTGCGTGAAAGTGAATTATTGGTTTGAGTTGTTCAGTAGCTTCTACTGTCAATGTGAATTTACCAACCGCACTGTCTTCACGTCTTATGTGTTTTTCAACAATGCCCCCCTCGACCTTTCTCCATAATCATATTGGACACTAATAAGCAAGCTAATAACTAGACCAAGTTCTTGACTAATATGCCTCGTTATCTCTTTTTCCCTCTCTTTTCATTCCCATCCACCTCCGTCTCTTTTCCCATCCTCTCCTTCTCTCTGGTCCTGCAGGTTTGGATGAGCTACCACCAGAAGTAGTGACAGAGGGGTGAGGCCGCGAGACCCACACCACCCAACTCTCCCCCCTCCCCCTGTCAGCCATGCCGCCACCGGCAGACACCGTCAAGGTGGCCATTGAGTGGCCGGGGGCCTTCCCCAAGCTCATGGAGATAGACCAGGTAGGTGTCTGAGCACAAAAAAAAGACTTATCGGCATACTTTACTGTCCACAGAGATCACATTTAGAAGACAAAACCGAGCAAACGTTCTGTCTTTGTGACACTCACCGTGAACAAAGTGCATGTTTTGCCTGAACACAGTATTTGTACAGTAATCCGCTGTTGTGGGTACAGTGGAAGTAGTTAAAATGTGTGTGGGGGTGTGTGTACTGCATGTCTTGAAGGGGTAGGCGGATGTGATCAGGGCATCACCCATCTTTGTTTGTTCCTAACAATTATACTAATTACCAAAAGGATGTGCCTTAATTACAGAGGTTTAAGAGGCAACACAGCCGCGGCTTTGACAAGACTATGAAGATATTACATTGAATGTGATGGTTGAGGCTCTGTAATTTATGGCATTAATCTTAAAGTATATATATATGTATATATATATATATCACCAGTTCATGTCTTCAGGTGCTCATCTAATTTTCTAGTTGTAGCTGCCAGCTGTGAACATTATCTAACCCTAAAACTGTAGTTTTAGTGCAGATTGCAGGTCTAAATTGAATTGTGTTCTACTTAAAAGTGCTATAAACTGAACTTAGATCAGAATTGAAAATGAATTTGATACTGGATTTGGATTTGATTAATAAAAAATGAAAAAAAAACACAGATTTACATAATGTGGTTACTGTAAATCAGGCAAAATGGTGGACGTTAACATTTTCATCAATACCAGTGATATTTTTGACGATACTAATGTAATCTCTGGTGATAAAATCATGATGCTGATCGCTCGATCAGTGGCGTCGAGAGCATGTGCGCCCACAAACGGCTGAAATATGATTCCTCCGGTGAAGGCCTCGCTGTGGAGATCATTGGCGTCTAACAAGCAGCTGATGAGATTCTAATGAAATAATTAGCCCAAACAATACCTACCTCATGTGGGGGGGGTGACATGTTTACTGTTACCTTGTTTGATTACTCATACAGTGTGTACAATATATTCTCTGTGTGACTCACAGATGGGCTAATGATTGTACGAGCTGTGAGTCACCCTAGCAACTGGAGCCACGATTACCCTTCTCAATGGACGAACCGCTGAATGAAACATTGAACTGCGGAGTACATGTGCTTCTGAGTTTGCCATGAGGTCCTTAAGGCACTCAAGTGTAAATTTAGGGATGTAGTTTTTAATGACCCGTTATCAGCATGGTGCTGCAGTCTGAATTTCCTTCGTTTTACTCAGCCACCTCTCCTCCTCCACCCCTTCCTCCGCTTTTCTCTAATTCTCTTATCTCACTGTCATCCTTCTCTTGTTCCTCCTGTCTGTTGCATCCTCCCCTTGTCTTCCTTTGCTTTCTCTCCTTTTCGTTCCCCCTCTCACTCCTCCTCCCCATCTTTTGTTGCAACTGTAATACTTGCGCTTTGCCTCCTCCACCATCAGGCCCCACCTCTTCCACGTCCCTCTGCATCTCCTCTGTACAATAGGCCCTGCAGCAGCATATGGCTGTCTGAGTCATGCGATGGGGAGTGGGCTTCATCTGCTCGTGCTGTCTTGAGACCCACAGAAAGAGTGTGTGTGTGTGTGGATAGATGTGAATTTGTGTGTATTTATTTTTATTAAATTTTTCCGTGGGTAGAACTCTGCATAAGTGAAATTGTGCGTGGGTGTGTTTGCGTGGCAACGCACATACTTGTTACTATTCATGCGTCTGTGTGTGTGTGTTGACATCCCTTCTCTGTGTGTGTGTGTGTGTGTGTGTCTGTGTGTGTGTGTGTGTGTGTGTGTGTGTGTGTGTGTGTGTGTGTGTGTGAGTGAGTGAGATATTACACTGTGATTTCAGTGTCTCTCCAAATACCGTCAATGCCCCAAAAGCACAACAGTCCGACATTTGTGTTGGTGTTTATGTCTGCGGGGAGAAAATAAGTTTTGGAGACAAGCAGGAGAATTTCAGTCAAACTAAAGGGAAACAAAATGTCATGGTACTTGAGACTCTATTGTGTGAGGCAGTACAAAACTAAATGGATCTTAAACCTTTTTTAAAAACAGTGTTGGTGGTTATAGAAACATCTTTGTCATGACTGACGAAGTCCTGTGACAAGAGACATCGTTAAACCTTCATTAACTGATTTGTTTGGCCACTCGGGGCAGCGTTAACGAGCTGTAAACTCAATACGGATAACTCCTCACCTTTAGAGCTGATATGGCAAACTTAAGGAAGCAGTTGCTTATTTACACATCTAGCTGTTAAGGAGCAACATTATCATTCATTCAGAATTGCGTCTGTGGCCATCAGATGATTGTATAAATCTAATCCTCACTCTCTTTGTAGCTCTGTTTTATTCTCCACCATCTCCTGAGGGAAATATCAGCTCTTGAGATGCTAAATGTTGCACTTTGTTTAGCAGCTGGTCACAGACTTGTTCTGTCTGCTGAGCAGGTAGTATACATTTTGTGGTTTAGAAATCCATCACTTTTGGATTAGATTTTGTTTGTTTATGTACTTCTCATGTGTACATTAGATTATAAAGATTACCACTTTGGAAAATCTCGTCCCTGCCATGTTTTAGCATGTTTTTAGTGTTTCTTCATTGTATACTTTTTATACTTTTATGACTTATAGATTGTAAATGTATGAAGCAGTCTTCAGCTGATGAATAAATTGTTCATTTGTGGATATACACTGTAGTGCAAAGGATAATTGTCTATAATATATAAATTGCGTTCTTGCGGCAGTAAATCAGCGGGGCACAGAATGTGTAAGAAACCCAAAATAAGAATGAAGCTATTTAGTTTTTTTATGGCCTCTGTGGTTACATTTTAGTGTGCACATAATGACTCTAGAATAGCAGCACAATTAAAATATTTAAGCGGCAGAAAAAGATGCAATAAAATGTGCCCTTTTGTGAAATAACGGTTTAAAATATCTGTAACGAATGTGCCATCAGTCATAGATATACGAGCAGGAGAAGTTGACTTGTTGTGTAACCGTGGAAAGAAAGAGATGAAGTGTATTTGATATCTTCCCAGTTAGAAAGCAGAGTTGTGTCAGATAACAGGAGCTAAAGAACATCTGTAAATGGGATAGTGGAGGTAATGTGACTCCTGCAGGTTCAACAGATCTAAGATGTGCACCGGTAATGCAGAAGTTAGACATGTAAAGACTTTAAGTACAATTTGTACTTATTACAAGTTCTGAAAAGCTTTCCACATGTGGTAATATATTATTACCTTTTATGTTATTTAAATAGCAACTAATTTTACTATTTTAAATGTATTAGGTTATTAGTAATACAATTTAAAAAAAAAAAAAAAAAAAAAAAAAAAAAACGCTTTGATCATGTATGAGAGAAGGAATTGCTCCAAGCAATGCACAAGTGGTTTAATATTACAAACCTTTGCTATTTCTTTGATGAGTGAGCATATTAATGATCTGCTCATTTAAAAACCTACAGTGGAACTAAGAATAATTGAACATTTGCTGTATGAACCTAGATTAATCAAGTAGTATTCATGTTGTTGCACATTTGTAAAACAAAAGAAAAATAGTTTTTTAATGAAATTCAGTTCCAACATTTGTAATACATTAAAATGTAATAAAATAGCTTTTTGAACCCCACAGATGCCCTGCTCTAGAGTACTGTTGGACATGTGTGCGTGTTCAGTGTAGTCTGGCAGCGTACTGTAGGTCCCACAGAGCCTGAGGGTGACGGCAGTGGCGAGCAGAGATTAAGCTAACACTGCCTGGCATTATGCACACACACACGCCTTATATTTGTCGCCTCATCCCTCCATATGCACTTTGCTTGCTCGTCATTTTCCTCCAATCCCTCTTTCTCTCTGTTCAACAACCACTCTGCTGCTCTCTCTCACTATTATCATCCACTCTCCTCCTCCCTGTGTTTGCTGTTGTTTTCCCTTCATCTTATTCAGTTTGCCTATTTCTCATTTCTAAAATCTTCTGTTCACATAAAAAGCCCACTCTCTTCTTCTGTCACCTCTCTGCCTTTGTTTCCCTGTCATCTACTGTATGCCCATCATCCTGCCACCATTATCTTCTCTCTGTACATCTTCATCACTACAGCTTTTGCTCTTTGAAGCAGCCTCTCTCCGTTGCTCAGGGTAATCCCCGGTGAAGCAACAACACAATCATTGTGCTGGATAAGACATAAGTGTAAACAGGGCTGGTAGAAGGAGCGGTACTAGGGGCAGTACTGTATTCAGAACTTTTACTTTAGTAAGAGTAGCTGTGCTACAATGTGAAAGGGTTGCTCCAGAGATTGAGCATCGCTCCTTTGTAAAGTTGGGAGACTCACAGAGGACAGAATTAAGAAAAACACACAATGGTCAGACTTGGAGGGGTTTAGTCTTGAGTACAGATTTCCCAAAATGCAACTGAAAGTAGGTCACAACAGCTGCTTGACTTGCATGATATATTGTCCCAGAGATAATATCATAGCATAATAATGCAAGTCCTATTAAAAGAACAATGCACTTTTAATACCTTTTAGAATTTTCAGACATTGGTAGTAGAAGGTTAAAACATGAATAAAATATAGATATAATATATTTATCCTTATGATGGAGGCGGATGCCCTGCTGTTTATTCTGGTAACATGTTAGCTAAAATGTTGGAGGCATTGTTGCGTAACAAACGGGCGTGTAAACACAACGGGCAATATCGATAAGTCGATGACATTAAAATGATCGCGACAGGCCAAACCAAAAGAGCGTCAAGGCATTGAGAAGATTTTCATGTTTTATAAATGGGGGGAAAAAACGGAGCATAACAGCATTGTGTTCCACAAAGTATCCAAACAAGTTTCTTTGGTACCCAAAGTTGATTATAATATTACCAAAGTTATCAAAAAAGCTTAAACAGTTACTAGCCTTACCATAGTCTAATCAATAAAAACACATGCTATTTTAGAAACTGATCATATGTTTTGTATGTAACTATAGCTGCCTTATCATTATAAAGAAGTACAAAGTGCAGTATTTCCTGTCTAGTATAGATTAGCCAAGACGTTCCTCGAACTTCAACTTTTCTCAGTCAGTACTTGAGTCCACTACTTTCCACCCCTGTGGAGCAGAACATCACAGCTGCTGATCTGGAAGCAGTTTCACATCCAATAATATGAAATGAAATGGAGCAGCAGACGTGGTCGGTGATCCCACATCAGCAGTCGGACAGTTAAATACAGGCTCCTGTAGAACAGCCTCTCGGTGTGTCGGTCCTGTTGTACAAATTAATTGCAGCTCAATCTGAGTTGACTACTATTTCAGGAACTCTGAGTTGGACTGTGGTCTGAATGTAGTTTTGCCTTTCTCCACAGAAAAAGCCTCTCTCAGCCATCATTAAAGAAGTGTGTGAGGGGTAAGTCTGCATTAGCTTTCTCATGTGTCTGCCTGCCTTTTGGTTGGAAAATAATTCTCTTAGGGCATCTTGCAAAAAAGCCCTCTCTATCTCCATACTAAAATTATATTAGCTGTATTTCACACAATATGCCCCCCCCCCTTTAATACCAATTATGCAAGGTTGTTTCTCTCCATCCAATGGATTTTAGGTGGTCCTTGGGGAACCATGAAAACTTTGCTCTGCAGATTGCCGACGCCACAAATTTCTACATCACAGAAAAGGTTTGGTTATCTGTTTTTCAACTTCAGCCAGCGGTATCGAAGGTAAAACAAAGTGCTCACTAACTTCTGCTTCTATCTTTGTAAATCTCCACAGAATCGCAATGACATTAAGAATGGATCAATCCTGCGCTTGACCACCTCTCCTGTGAGTTTTATTTCTTTGCAAAATGTCCTCATAACTACATAAGAGCACTGATCATTGTGGATGCACAGAGGGGAAACTCACTTTTTATTATCCCACGGCATTTGTTGTTTACTTTCTACTTTCCACTTTAGTACCAGACTGCAATCCAGCTCCATGAACGGATCCAGTCGTCCAGCATGGATGCCAAGCTGGAGTCTCTGAAGGACCTGGCCAACGCGTCGAGGGACATCACCTTCGCCCAAGAGTTCATCAACCTGGACGGCATCTCCCTGCTCACTCTGATGGTGGAGAGCGGGACTGAGTAAGTCAATCGTCCGACCGTCTCTTTTGTTGGTTTGTATTTCGTCACGACAGTGTTCTCCTTTGATTTCTCGTTCCTCTTCGTGTGAGGAATGTATTAGGGTGACCAAAGAACAGTAGTAGATTAGAGGAATATAGATCTCCAGTAGTTTCCTATACTAAGCTCGTGATTTTTAATTTCACCTGATTTAAGTCGATTGTGGGTTTTGGCAATGAATGTCTCGCTCTTAAATTTACACAAATCTGTGGTCAGTGAGAATCAAGTTCTTGTTTTTTTTTTAGTTTTTTTTTTTTTTTAGTTGCACTGTCTATTCTGACTGTTCAGTGCTGCTCCTCAAGTCATCGTTTGCAGCAGCTGGCCGTCTGTAGTTGCCTTTAGTGTGGGAAATGACTGCACCACCGACACACTAGAAATCATGATCAGACCGTGTTCATGAAGAAAAACTTGTTTCAATTCTTACATTCACCTTGTGACTTGACACGACCTTGCTGTGGTAATAAATGTCTTTGTTAGTTATCAAACCAAACATGACAGCGCCTCTCTTCAAAGTGTTTGAGGTTGTCTATCAACAACAACTACCGGCATTAGAAAGCGTCAGACAAAAACACAATAAGCCCAACCTCGATCACGATTCTACCCGTCTCTGTGTAACATCTCTGTGGTTGCACTGTTACATTTTTGAGGAGGTCTACGTCCAGTTGAGCCTGCAGCGTAGCTACAGAGGCACAGCATCCACGGCCAGGCCGTCATCCCGTTACGCACTCTGAAGGTGTCATCCAGAAGCTGAAAAGAGCAGAACTGGCTTGAGAAGAACATGCCCAGGGGTTCCTGTTTGCCTTTATGATAGTGACATTACACACACACAACAGAGGAGAAGAGAGCTCTGCACTGGTTTCTGACTGTTCAGCAGATCCAACAACTCACCGCGTGTGGGCGTTGGCAGCGGAGGGCTCCAGAGACCGTCTCGACTGGAGGTTAAAGCGAGGACATTTTTCGCTGAGGTGGAATTTCTCAGCCGTGGTGTGTGTGTGTGTGTGTGTGTGTGTGTGTGTGTGTGTGTGTGTGTGTGTGTGTGTGTTTGCTTGCTCTGGTAGCATGCTGTGTGAGTGCAGGGCTCCAGTCAGAGTAATAACCCAGAGGAAAGTTACAGTAGGAGTGCAAACGTGCACGCACACATGCACACAAGCCGACATATACGGTGCAAACTGGCAGGGAGGGCAGCAGCAGTATTCAACCGCCCGGGACGCTCTCGTTTTCCGCCTCATCCATCTCTCATTATTCGTCACTTTGTACCCAGCGAGAGAAGAGATGGAGTGAAGAATTGTTTGCTTGCATAAGGGGTTTTTTCTTCAAAGACGCACTCGTGTTGTAAAGGTGCACTCACTAAAGGTCAAATGTGCTCTTACTATTATTACTGTATCTATTATACAGTAAAAACCCAAACAAGACACAAGCACACACTGATTAACGCTGGCAGGGAACTCTGCAAAGCCATTGCAAACAATTATTGGCGCTGGCTTCTTTTAATTGAGCAACGCTTTCTTAAACTGAAGGATTTCTCCTTTCATGCTCCGGATTGTTTTGTACCGTCTGTACATAAAGGATCACATTCCGGTCTGATGTTTAATGCCTCGTCTTCAGCAGAAACCACTTAATGAGCTCCTATTTCTGGGTATGAGACGGCAGCATCCTCCAGCATTACGCTCACTTCTACTATTTGACAGGAAATCATTGAAGCCTCTTCTCCTTTTTGTGCATAAATGTTCAAATTAGCAAATATTTGACCCTTATCTGATGTTACTGCTGGGAGCCATCACAGCAGCACTGATGTTGAGTCCACTCTGCTTCTGGCTCTTTCATTAAATATGTTTTTATGTAGATTACCATCACATCAGCTATTCAGCACTGGAGAGTTTGAGAGTGGTGTGTGTGTGTGTGTGTGTGTGTGTGTGAGAGAGAGAGTGCAAGTCGCTCTGCTGCATTTCCATCTCAACAGAAGGAGCTTATGAAACACAGACACACAGATAGGTATCAGTGCCTGAAACACACACAGACACACACACTCATTAGTGTGCCTGCCAACCAACTTGGTGAACTGCAATTATTCAAGAGGCTCAGTGCTGGAGACTCAAGAGGGCAGAGCGGCGCTGTGATCTAAAGCTTCTACCAGAGATGTTGTACTGTATTCATGTGGAAATAAATTGGCAGGCTGCTGCTGCTGCTGTTGCCCACACAAGCACCACAAGGGAAAGGCAGACGTCGCCCTCTGCTGATTAAAACGTGGAACATCTAACGTGCTTTGACTCGGTCGGTGTTCAGAATGCACATTGCAACCTCAACCAGCTTAATAAGAGGTGTTATTACATTCAAAAAGGGACGGCAGGAGGGATTTTAGTTCACCCAAATAAAAAAAATCAACATGTTTTCTTACAGATTTTGTTGTATTAGCACAGCTTTAGAGTTCTGCTGTAAAATGGAGGTGAATTTAAATGAGTTTCCTTAAAGCATGCCCATGTTACTGTTTGTCAAGCTTTTTCATTGGATAGTAGTCCCAATGACTCTGGTTTCTACTTCCAGGGATATTTGCGCATCATCTTGACGCCAGGTTGTGATGTGTGTTGTTTCCCTGCTCTGTGATGGCTAGAAGATCTGCTTGTTTGTTTCCCAACTGTGACACCAAAGTTTCTCAAATCTTTGCAGACGCTATCAGAAACTACAGAAGATAATGAAGCCCTGGTAAGCCCCCCCTCCCCCAGCCGGGTAATGTCTCTGTGCTCTTCCTAACCTGCTGGCTGAGTCTGCATGATTTAAACTCCAGCCCAAGTGCCTTATGGGAAATTATACTTCCAGGCTTCCATTTCGAAATCAGTGTCGCATTTTCTTTTTTTGCATGTGGTTTTGGGCAACGGACTCCAACAACTTACTAATTCTTCAATCCAGACTGAAAGAAAGCCAAGATTTATTTCTAAAAACCTAGTCAAACAAAAATAATAATAATAATAATAATAATGAATTGCTGTTTTTAAATTAAAGGTTCAGTGCAGCTGCATGTTATTACTGTACTTTTGGTACAAGTCCCCCTGAATTAAATCTTGGTGTTCTTTACACACAGTGCTGCTCAGGGTGAGGGGATTGTCTGTGAGGGGCTGTTCAGCTGCTTTTCTTTCTTTCTCTTCAACATTATTAGCCAGTAGCCTCGATCATCACAGGAACTCCATCCATCAACAAGGTTCCCCTTACTATTGACTCTATCCTCTAATGGCTGTGATTGCATGTAGCATTGTGTGGTTAACTACAGTATCTCAATGCCCAGTACCATCTGCAAAAGTCTTCTTCTCCTGTGGGTTACTAATCGCCTCTTTAACTGTTCACTAATCATCTACAATGCAGCAACACTGACCCATGATGCTCTCTGTTGATCCACTTTAGGAATATTTGTATCTTGAAAACCTATTTCTTCCATTTTACTTTCCTTTGTGGTTGGTTTTCTTTGCTGAATCTGATGGTGTTTCAGCTCTGCAGACTAACTTTAACATTTATTATGAAATATGCATCATCTGCATCATCAGATTATTGCACTCTGAAAAAGAGTTTAGATTTAATATTACAGATGGAAACATATTTTTGCATTGACTATAGCACTGTAGGTTTTGTATATTTCTCACGTCACCTTGAAACAGTGCAAGTACAAAAATAATAACCAACAAAAGCCTGAAGGGTACGATGCTAATCTTAAGCAGTAGAGGGCAGTATTGTAAAACATCTGAAAGTTTAAAGCTTACTAAAGTAACTTCAAACTGTCTAACCATAAGTTATACTTTTTTTTTATTAGTATATCTAAATTCCTCACTAAGTACTTCCAGCAGCGATATGTCTTGAATATAACAGCTGTTTAATGTGTTCCCTGCTTTGGCCTCCTGTGACTGAGGCAGAGTGATTTGTTTCTCCTGATATTAGTGTAACTGCATGACTTCACTCTGTTATGCAGCTTTCTGGTGCTGATTGAACGCCGCACTGTGCTGCCCGGCTCCTGCTGGCCTTCTGACGGCGCCTGCTGTTTCTTGAAGGCCAGTCTGTCTGCACTGCATCGCAAAAACCTCTTTCCCATTTGTTCCTCTCTACCTGTTTTCTCCGTCTTTTTTCAGTAAGCCTGGTTGCAGAATTAATCCCATGATCCTCTGCCCCCTCTCCTCCTCTTCGCCACCCCTCTCTCTGTCTCAGCTGACCGCTTATTCCCCGTTATGTTATAGCAGCTATACACTGTTCCAAACCATCTGCTGGAGAGAAGTTTCCGATGGTCTATGTGTGTTGTCTCGTAGTTTTGGCGACCTGCTGTCCTTCACTTTGACGGCCTTCGTGGAGCTGATGGACCACGGCATCGTCTCCTGGGACACTTTCTCTGTGGCCTTCATCAAGAAGGTCAGCCAAGAAAATGTCTCATTTAACAGGGCAGGGATTTAAGGGGGACTTTGTTTACTTCCATTTATAATCCTGTTGTTATACTGTGCATTTGCTGGAAAAGTTTAGATTTTACAGTCAAATAATGTCTTTCAGGCCCTCTGATATACACAAGGTTGGACGTTTAGTATTTTCTCCTGATACAGTCATGTCCACGGGCAGCGCCCTCGCTCTGACATCTCTGCATGTGTATAGGTCCTGTTTGTGCATGTGTGTGTATTTCTGGCCAGTGTGTTCAATGTGTGAAAATAACAACTATGTGGAAAAAAATGTATTTCCCCCTCGAGGAGCTAATGACGGTCTTTCTTATTGTGTTCAAACAATCTGATAATGATCTTAGTGAAATTAAGTTGTACCATAATATACAGTTGACTTCTTTGCACACGGACATACTCCCTTTGACACATAATCAGTTGCTACTTGCAAAAGCACAGGTTGGCAGTTTTGCCTTTAAATTAATTTTCCCCAAGTACCAAAAGGAAGTTTTTTTTTTTTTCCCGTCCATTACCTTTCACTATTACACGTTACATCTTATAAATGATTTAGTGGTTCACGATCTGTCCTTCCTGCAGATCGCCAGCTACGTGAACAAGTCGGCCATGGACACAGCAGTGCTGCAGCGTTCCCTGGCCATCCTGGAGTCCATGGTGCTCAACAGTCAGGATCTTTACCACAAGGTGGCGCAGGAGATCACCATCGGGCAGCTCATCCCACATCTCCAAGGGTAAGTGGATCTGTAGGCTGTATGGACACTTAATTAGATTGATTCATCTTTGAAGCTATCAATGTCTCTTTACTTTGTGATAAATGCACTTCAAACCACACATGTTGCTGATAATGATCTACTTATATATTACTATGTATAGTTGATATTCTTGTGTGTGCTATTTTCTATATCCAGGACTGATCAAGACATTCAGACCTACACTATTGCTGTCATCAATGCTCTCTTCCTCAAAGCTCCTGAGGAGAAGAGACAGGTGAGTGTGCGCACACAGCACTTACTACATACAGTATACTGTGCTGTGAATCAGTATCGCGATGTAGTGAGTGAGCTTTAAATGCTACATTTACATGTGACACATCAGCGTTTTTTGTACCGTGCCTGTAAATGTATGTTTGTCATGTGTTTATAACCCGTCTGCAGTTTAGTGAAACAGTAAAATCTAGTAGAACAGTAGGGATTTAAAAGCCCAACGAACCCCCCCACCCCTTACTTTCTCTCCATTCCTCTCTGCAGAAGTGACATGCATGTGAGATGCTCTCATTTCTCCACTCATCCATCTCCTTCCCTCTCTCACCTACTGAATGTCACGCTTTGCCCCGTAGCTGATCACATGTTCCCTTGAATCAGCACCATAGGGTCCAGCGATGGGCTTTGACATTAATAATGAATCATGCTAACTCATAGCTGTTCTCCTGTGCAGCATACAAAGTGTTGCAGTGCTTCTTCTTTCTGCTGAGGCCAAATGTGCATTTTATTTTATTTTAAATCCGATTAATGCGGTTGGTTGGCAGCAACTTTAGGCAACTTTATTGGGTTGATTTAGGTGATAAGTGGGCAACATGTCCTCTTGCTCAGGTGCAGGCATGTGTGGTAATATAAGTTTATAGCAGACCACAGATGACACATGTTAAAGCATGCAAGGGGCTAAAGACACTATTTTGGTTCTCAGTTTGTGTGTGTTTTAAAAGACCGACGACTGTGTGTGTGCATGGTAAGGATTCGACCATCAGTAAAGCTATGATCCCCCAGTGTCCCACCATTCTGCTGACTCCGTTGCCTCTCCCCCCTCCTTCCTCCACAAGCTGCACCCCCGATAGAAAATAATTTTTTAACCTCCTCTCAGACTCTCTTTTCTTCACATTCACTCACTCACCCTCTCTGTCTCTGACTTTGTTTCCTCACTGCACACGATATGGTAGGTTGATGAGCACATTGTGGACATCCTAAATTGTCCCCTGACAGTAAGTGCACCCTTGATCAGCACACTTTGTAGTTTGCACTGTAGAAGACATCCATTAGTGCATTTAGTATCCATTTTTAAGATTAAGTTCTTCTTTGGGATGGCTTTCTTGTTTCATACGGCAGCACACTGCATACTTTGCAGTGTGCTGTGGCAGTTTCTGTTTATTTTCTGATTAATTTCTCATATGAACATAGAAAACCCTGAACAATATATATTTTTTGTTGAGATATATATATATATATATATAGTGTTTCATTTTCTCTCACTCCTTCCTAAATGATGTCCTTCTCTCTCTCTTTATCTCCCTCCCTTTTGTTCTCCCTCTATAGGAGATGGCCCATATTCTTGCCCAGAAACAGCTGCGCTCCATCATTCTCAGTGTAAGTCTAACCATGCCCTTCTCCTCTCCATTGTACCCCTCTGTCTCTCTGTTTCTTTATCTCTGTTCCGGTTTATACCTCTGCACCAGTGTGATATCGAAAAGGAAAATGACACCTGCCACTTCTTCCCTCTGTCTCACGTCGCTGGTTATTATCTACTGTACTTACTGTCTCACACCTGTTCCCTTTTCTCTCTTTCATCCTCCACCTTGTGTTTAATCTCATTTCTCCCTCTCCTCTTCCCGCATCGGACTTATGCTTTCTAATCCTCCCGATTCCCTGCCAAATCCTCTTATTCTCCGTCTTTATCTCATACCGCTTTCTCTCAAAATCAATGTCTCGTCTCTCTGACCCCAAAACCCGTCCTCTCACCTTCGACTTCTATTTGCACATCTAACACCTCCGCTCCCCTCTCTGTCTTCCTCTCCCCTGCTCTTCTTCCTCTTCCTCCTCCGTTTGTCCTTCACACTGTGTAGAACGTGATCCGGAGCTCCACACCCATCAACGATGAGATGGCCCACCAGCTGTACGTCCTGCAGGTGCTCACCTTCAACCTGCTGGAGGACCGCATGATGACCAAGATGGATCCCCAGGACCAGGTGGGGGACTGTGAATGATGCTGACAGGAATGGGTGACAAATGGACAAATGGGGAAAGGAGGGAACATCATTGTCTTCAAAGCAATTTAAAACATATGATTAACACAGATTTGGTAGAATGACTAGCTGACTCGGAATTTTAAGGGAATTTACTGAGAAAAGCGACCCAGATCTACTTTGTCAGCAATCAACAAAAGGAAGCATTATTATAGTGTGTAACAACTTACAGAATAAGGCTGGTGATATTATATATTTCTCTTATTGTCAACAAACCCTCTTAACCAAAACCAAATACTGCTTTAGTTTAGTCAACATTGACAGCAATACAGTGTGTGTATGTGGGATTGACGTCTGAGCCCATGTTCATCACAATGAAGCAACATGTCCCGTAGTGGACAACAATGGAGCTCTATGGTTTTAAAGGAATAAGATATGTCAGGCTTTGGCCACACACAATACTTAGTAAGGGATCAATTCAATGTTGGTTTTGTTTTTTTATGGTATTTGTTGATGGTAAGACAAATATATCACCAGACATGTCTTTTAGAATGAGACTTTAGCGAGACAAAAATAGTAAGCAGTCAGAATGTGCCTGTTTAACTGTAGCCTACATCACACAAGAAACTTAAGAAAACCATTTCAGGAAAAAAAACACTGTGGGCAGTTTGGGCCTGATCCGGCTGAAAAAAAATAAAAATTTAAATAGATATTCTACGTTGGCGAAGTAATAAAACCAGTGGAGAGTCATGACGGTTAGCCAGATTGCCTTGGGCACTGCAAGACCCCAGACAGCGGAGATGAGGCTGAAGCATTCTGAAATTACAAAATGGTGAATGGAAGAAAAGACTTATGAGCAGCACTTTAATATTCTTCTCTGCATGTGCAGGCTCAGAGGGACATCATCTTTGAGCTGCGGAGAATCGCCTTTGACGTGGAGTGTGAGCCCAACAACAGTGGCAGCATCGAGAAACGCAAGTCCATGTACACCCGCGACTACAAGAAGCTCGGCTTCATTGTAAGTTTGGCATGTGTTTCAGAGGGTCGCATGAAATTCACTCATTCTCTCGTGACTCTCTCTGGCTACCACACACACACACACACACACACACAACTCAAAACTGAGATCATAAAGTAAAAGAAGTGCCAGTTTGTGTTGTCGGCTGTTAATTGAATACGATTGTCCTTCACTGCAACATCTGTGGATTGTGGGATTCCTAGAGAAATAGATTTTGTACAGTGGTGGAAAAAGTATTCAGATCCTTTGCAAAGCATAACTTTAAAAAGAAAATGTTTTCAGCAGTGAAGTTTTATGAGTAAATTATATTTCAAATATAAGAAGTAAAAGTGTTAGTTCTGCAGAAAAATGACATGTATGGCATTATTAGATTGTTAATACCGATGCATCAGTGCATAGTTAGCATTTTACTGTTTATAGCTGTTTGAGGTGTAGCTGGTTTTTACTACTTTATGCACCCTTCAAACGGGCACAAGATAAATCTTGAGGATCAGGGAGTGATAATGTGTTGGGGACGTTCTGCTACACAAATTTCACGTATCTGTGATACATGACAAAGGAGCCTGAAGTAGACACTGCTTTTTGGGTGCAAGACGCCAACAATGGCAACCACTGGTTTAATATAAAATGCATTGCAATATTTTGATTGAGCCAATATTGTGATTGCAGAATGTTAAAGGAATAGTGTGTAGCATTGTGGGGGATTTATTGGCTGTAATGGATTATAATTTAAATAAGTACAGTAAGCCACCATAGTTCTCCTACACACTTGGCACTCGGGAGAAGTTTCAGTTGGTTGCAATCTGTCAAATCTTACACACCTTTTACTCTGAAAAGCTACTGCAGTGATTCCAGGTGTCACATAAGTGTAGTGGAGTTGAAGTATGAAAAATCATAAAATGGAAAACTACAAGGACCTCAAAATTATTTAAGTACAGTACTTGAGTACATGTACTTTGTTACTTTCCACCTCTGGTTTGCATGTGTTTCTGTATGTTGATCCTAGTTCTCTTTTACTCATCTTATTATTATTATTATTATTATTATTATTATTATTACTACTTTCTTTCCCATCTCTCTACCTTCAAGCATGATCAAGTGTTAACGTACTGTATATGGGAGAGTGTGTGACTTTGTGTTGTATGCAACTGTCCAACTATAGCATAAGAACTTGAACTCAACTCTCTGTGGCTTGGTGTAAGCCCAGAGCTGTTTCGGGGGCTCTTCCCATCCAAACTCCCACTGCAGCGTGCTCGGTAAAGATAAAGACAATTGGACTGCCTTGTCTCCACTTGTGCGGAGAAAATCCTTAGTCTGCTTTCCATGCTAGACAGCTTGCAAACACACACACACACACACTTACACATACACACACCATAGTTCTCTAGATACATCATATCACTGCTGACATCATTTGTTGGCCTTCTAATGCCTTCAGGGTTTTTTTTAGGGATTGTTTCACATACTGGAATATATTTGACTCGTCCATATGAGTGTGTGTTTTTTTTTAAAGATATGCATACCCCTGCATGTCTGTATCTGTGTTAAGCCTATAAGGTTGCTTCCTGTCAGATATGATTACAAAACTGATGAGCCAGATCTCAGTGTCCTCCATTCCTCTTTCATCCCCTGCTTTCCCCTCTCCTCTTCCCATCGCTTCTTCCTTCAACATCCTGTCTCATCTTTTTAAACTCAAGATTAGCTTCAGAGTGATGTGTTTGCATGTGAATCGGTGGATTTAATCATTAGTCGACTGAATTCTCTGCGACGTCTGGGAAGAATTAAGTCTGTTGGACTGTGACAGCACAGGCAGCATCTATCTGCATATCTCATACAATATTCAGATGTTACGGGGGGTGGTAGTGTAGACGCTAGAGGAATGTGAGGAATGTTTTTGCAAAGTTTTGGGTTTCTTTCTTAACATTTGGGTATTGGTGGTTTTAGGCCAAACTAAAAATGTTATATACTTGAAGTGTTTTCTGACCATTTTTTAAAAGATAAAGTTTGTAGATTGACTCACTGCTGTACTTTCCAGGCATCAATCAATTTCAGATCTATTCATTAATTTCTATTCAAGATAGCTTCACTATCCAAGAAGACCATCCAGGTCCATGCGTCTTCAAAATGTCAATTTTGTTTTAATTTTTTTAGAATTCAATTACTTTTTTTTTTGGGCCTAAGATGATTATCTGAACCTATAAAAGAGCATTGTTTGTTTATTTGATAACCTAAAAATAACCAAATATAGATTGATTTTTTTTCCGGACAGAGCTAATAGATAATCGATCACAGTTGAACAATTTGTGGGCTTTTTATGAAGTCATTTATTTTCAAGCAGCGACTGTTTTTAGAGAGATTTCCTCAGAGGATCGTTTGAGGACATTTTGACATTTAGGGAGTTGACGCTGTACAGGATTAAAAACAAACCCAGAGGATGAACAAAAAGCAAGCAGAGACACTGTGAAATGAAAGATGTCCTTTACTAAATAATAATCAAAAGTAAAACGATTTTTTGTTATGAAACATGAGAAATTTCGGTTTCTGTCTCACATGTTTTAAAAGGGGGTGGGGGGGGGGGGGGGGGATATGTTGGAAAAAGTTGATGTCATGTTCCTCTGTGCACCAATCAGAATTTCAAGCAATATTTGCATCAGAATTTTATAACAGTTGCGAGGTGCTGACTTATGGTACCAGGCCACCGTGGATCAAATCCAATCGCACAACAATCACACAGTCCCGACAGAGAAGATTAATGGAGTACCTGTTACCTATTACAAGGAAATATCAAGCCTCTGAAAGGTGATATTCATACTGCAGTCAACTTGAAAAGTTGGAACACTGCACTTTACGGTGTGAGCTTCTTGAACCTCCAGTTGTGAGAAGGAAACTGTTTGTACTGTGTAACTTTGTGCTTGTCTGACTGTTGCTTTGTGTCGGGGAAAATAGCACATTCAGTGGATTATACCTAGAAGAATAAAGGTAAAAGAAAAGATTTGGTGGAATGTGTTAAAGTACATGTCTCTCCGTCCTCTGTCTCTCAGAACCATGTGAATCCAGCTGTGGATTTCACCCAGATCCCTCCAGGCATGCTGGCTCTGGATAACATGTTGTATTTTGCCAGACACCACCAGGACGCCTACATCAGGGTGAGCATACACACACTCTTTCATATGCAGTTCTATCCCATGTGGACACACACACATACACACACACTGCTCTGTGATTTCTATGCTGTTATATTCCTCCTCGTCACCTCCACTTCCTACCAAACCTTCTTCCCTCCAGCTCATTCACTTGTTTGTAGTTTCTGGCTCGTTCCCCAATTGTCTTTCGGCTAAAACTGAATTTCATGAAGTTGCTCAGCCCGGACGATATAAATGATTTGATTCCTTTCCCTGTCGGTCCCTGACTCCTGGGTAATAGACTCATGTGATGTACAATAACTACAGTGTAGTGATTGTCTGCAATGGGATGACATTCACTAGATTGGTGATTAGTGTTTGAGTTTCAACTTGTTAATTCAGGTTAGTTAGAAACATTTTATGGCAGTTGTCCAGCATTCTGTTGTAATTAAACCCTGTTGTTGTTTTTGTGTGTGTGTGTGTGTGTGTGTGTGTACTTTCATAATGTTAGAGTGTGACTCTCTGTCTCTGGGCTTGAATGCGACAAAAGAGATGTCTTAGTATAAGTGCCAACTCAGCCCTTATCAGTCGACCAGAGGCAGGAAAAACAGCCTCCAATTTCCCAAATGAAACTGTCGCCAGTTAAAATTATTGGGAACTTGACGGCCTCATTTATGGCACACTGCCAACATACACATAATTAGAATGAATTTTTTTTGATGTTGAGATTTCGTTCCCTGTTTTTGGGCTTCCATGCAGATAGATTAGAGGGTCAGAATAATGAATAAGTAGTTTCGACCGTAATTGATTTGCATTTATGTGAAAAATGGCCTTTCAAGCTGACAAACCAGCCTCCGTAAATGCATGCACAAATATTTTACATATACTTATAACATGAAGCACTCTGAGTACAAACCTGATGCCAAGGCCTCAGAAATCTTTTTTTGATATTAAAATGTTGTTATTTTAATATAAAATGAGATGCACTGTCGCGTAAACCCTCTTTACATACAGTCGCAGGCTTTAATCTGCATCTGGATCCAGATCTATAATATAACCTAACATCCAAGAATAGTAGGAGCTCATAACAACTTAGTCATAGCAGTTGAAATGTATAATGTTGCCGTTGAGTCGCCTATAAATAAGCGTTATCACATTTTCAGCCTTCATTGGCACATCTGTTATTATATTCGGAGAGTAAATACACCAAAACACACGTCATCAAACATTCGACCACGTTTTTACCGTAGTCCCGATAGTTTTTGTGTGGCTTATTTGATTGTTTGTGTTTCTAGATCGTCCTGGAGAACAGCAGTCGAGAAGACAAGCACGAGTGTCCGTTTGGCCGCAGCAGCATTGAGCTGACCAAGATGCTCTGTGAGATTCTCAAAGTGGGCGAGCTGCGTAAGTCTACAGAAGCAACCTTCCGCTCTCAATGCACTGTTGCTGGTAGAGCTTCTTTTGCACACAGTTTTCTGCGGAACGAGCATATATAGACCGTAGAAAAAAGCTCGGTGACTGCTTTGCCCAGAGATCTATATACTTAAATGCACAAAAATACAAACATCTCCACCCACATCCTCACAAATACACACTTCTTCCTTCCTGTTAGGATGAAAGCAGCCATTATGCTCAGTAATTGTGCCGCCAGGAGTTCATTATTTAGCGATGCACCTCGCCTCCATTGAGCCCCTTTCAGCCTAATATACCACCTCTGGGAGGCACACTGTGCAGAGAAAGAGATGCTGTGCCCACGTCCACTCCAAATTGATGTGCCCTTTTCATTTGTCTTTACTTGTTTAAATGGGCGAGTTGGTCTCAGCTCCACTCCAGACTGACCCCTGCAGCTCCCTGTAGGGAGGGAGACGGCATTCTTAGCTCAGTTTTAAACTGATGTGGCCTTTTCATTTGCTTATATCTTTTCCTTTTTTTTTTTTTCATGGAGGATGTAGACTTTAGGCTGCATTGCAGGGTTATTCACTCTGGTCAGCAAATTGCAGCGAGGGACATTAGACTTTTGTCCGTGAAAGAATAGTGTCCACTCCTGTATCTGTGCCGTTAAAAATGCTCAAAGAAATGTCATCCCGATTCTCTCATCTGTCCTTAACATTGCCGATAAAAAGTGCCAGGCAAGGTTTCAATACAAGATAAGAAGGTGCAGCAATACTTTTTAAGCATATTGTAATTTTCCTGTCCTTCTTTTAATATGATCTTGTCTCTGCCAGACTCTGCTCTAATGCAAAATGTGTCCACCTTCCACATCAAATTCTGAGCACATAGTCATATAGGAAAATGGATTTAGATATTTTATTTTAACCACAAAGATGCCGACTACACTACAAATGTAGTTACCCAACAGGGTAACTGTGTCTTGACCCGATGGGGGGGAGACAGGGTAGGGGAGTAGAGGGTTTTAGTCCGTGATCACCTGTTCCTGTGATTGGCTATTATTTGCCGATAAAATCTCTCGACCGATGCATTGGTCGTGCTCTAGTCGTGTCTCCTGCGGGGATGTGACATGATGTGACACGCACTCAGCTTTTAGTTTTACACATTTCAGTGATCTGGTGGCTTTTTATTCCTAATTCTGTTGTTTCTGTGCATCTACTTGTGCCTGTGATGTTTATTTCCTGTGCAGTGTGTCTCAGGGCATTATTTTTATTCTGAGTGTCTCATTAGTTTTTTCCCCAAATGTGCTTCACTGCACATGTCCTTTTGATCCTCTCTCTTAGTGGACCGAAATTGCTTCCCTTTAGTCTCTCTTTGAAAATATTGCTTTGACCTCATTCGTATCCTAACGCGGATTAAGCAACCAGACTTGTCCCAAAACGGGGAAACATCTTTATCTCTAAGGCTGTTCTAAGCATGTAGTTGAAGGCTTACGCAATAGAGCCATCTTTAGGATGAATGCCAGGCCATCATTATGAATAAGACTTTGCTCTTTAGAAACGTGCTTGTTCAAATAAATGGAGCTTGGCAGAGTGTAGGATTTTACATTTGATTTTTCAATATTTAATTTAACTTATTTAAACGATGTGAACAGAATCTGCTACCCGACCTACAAATTCTGCCCCAACATATTGTAATCTTCCTGGTTTCCTTTTTCTATCAACAAATAGCATTTTCTATTGTTATTATTATCATTAAGATGGACAATGCATTATTTTGTGATTCAAAAATTTTACTGCAAGACTGAATGCGGGAGTTCAATTCCAGCGGCAACCTTGACTCATATTTCTGGGCCTTTTTATTCTCAGTGGCTGTTTATTGTCCTTTTTACTGAGACTGAACCTACTATTAATATTGTGTGTGTGTGTGTGTGTGTGTGTGTGTGTGTGTGTGTGTGTGTGTGTGTGTAAAATGTTGGGGCAGATAAGAATTGCTACAATGAATCTATAACCTGCAGAGAATGACTTATCTATATGAGATACTGTCTGCTGCTGTAATAACAGCACATGCTATAATAACAAGACATGACAGGATTCACATATACACAAGTAGGTCATCCAAAGGCAAACAGTAAAAGAGGTATACATGCAAAGGGAATAAAATAAAACAAGTCCCTTGCAGGAAATCACAGGGGACAAGAGAGGACAGACGTCATTTGGGGTATATTCGTATTTACTGTGTCCCAAATCATAATGTTCCCATTCATCTTTGTCAAGATGTCCTGTAAATATTTGCACACGCTTGCCCTCACAGAGCATTATATGCATCTCATCATTGTGGGAGGAAGCCGGTACGTATAGTCGCGAGCTGCACTGCATCTTGTCTTGTAGATGGCTAAGTGCATTTTCACACACACCCCATTTGGCCCGCGCACAATAACATGCACTAATTAATGTATGAGTAGGATGAATGCACCATGGGCCAGTCGGGTGTTTTGAAGTGCTTGGTGAGTTAGAAAAACTGTAAGTGTGTAATGCAGAGGTATGAGCCTCAGCTCTACGCCGACTGTAATCACTCGGGTGACCTTTCAGCAGCGAAACGATGAAATACATGACGCTAACGAGGATGTTGGAAGGTGTGTCTGTGTCTCTGTATAGTTTTTATCAGCTCTGATAGTGTGGTATTTGAGTCAGAATAATATTAGAAACCGTGGTGCATTATTTCACCAATAACTCGAAGTGTAACAATGACATTTCAGGCTTTTTTTTTGTTCTGCATAACAGGTACCCTGAAATAATGTTTAGCCTGTCATTTGGTCCACCGCTTTAGTCCAGACTGAAATATCTAAACTTTCGGATGGATTGCCTTTTCATTTTGTTCTGAGATCCATTGTTGCTTTTTGTAATCCCCTTTTCCTCCAGCACCACCATGAGGTTGACATTTGTCTATTTTAATGAAAAATTGTGACAACCATTGGCTTTTGAACACACGTTGTTGTGTTCATGAGTCCGTGTCTGGCAGTGAGACAGCATGCTCAGCCAGATGTAATGTATTCATTTTATTTTTGACAGCTGTGTTTTTCCTACTGTGACTTTAAAAAAAAGGCTTAATGGATGAATTGCTCCAAAATTTGTAACAGACCTTTATGTTCGCCTCAGGATGAATTGTAATAATTTGGCGATCCTCTTGACTTTACATTCAGTGCCACCATCAGGCCAAAATTTCAATTTGTCCAAACTTTATTTTATGACCAAATACCTGCAAAACTACTGACATATTAGTACTTCATGTTTAGTGCTAATGGCACATGTTAGCATGCCGTCGAGGTAGCGGCACCCTTTACATGTTTAATAGTGGAGAGCAAAACTGTGACGCAAAGCTGATGGACACTGAACAATGAATCAAAGCAGACCAGAACACAAGCATTCTGTACCTCTGGTTGTTGAAGTTGCCTTTCTTCCCTGCTTGCCTCTTCAATCTCTCTCTCTTAAAAATTTGTCTCACTCTTCATGCTCTTTCTTTCTGGCTCACTCTTTTTTTCCCTTCTCAGTGGGTCTAAAGAACATCTGTCCCTCTCAGACTTGTAATTCTTTCTTATGCTTTCATGCTCTGGTTTTCTCTTTGTGTCAAAAATGACACCAGTACACAAGCAAGTGGCATCCTACCACTTTCAATTAAATAACATGGAAGCCACTCAAGAGTCTGGCTTGACAATTGTCTCAGTGCTCTGTAAGGCTAACGGATTATACTTTTCCATTTAACGCTATCCTCGTTTTGAGATGTTTTGACATTTTTTGACATTTTTTTCCCTTTTGGTTGCTGTTGAGATATTTAATTTCTATGCAGATGTGTTCTGGAGAAAGGAGGTAAGGGAGGTAGTTTGGTTGAATCAGTTGTCGATGCTGCCGCATTCTACATAATTCATAACTCCATTCAGGCGTCTCTCTCTCTCTACATATTCTATTACTTCCATTATTTCTGTTTCTCTCCCTCCCCCTTGTTGTCCTGCCTCGGATCCCTAAAAGATTAATTGTCTTGCCATGTTTCTGCTGCAACACGGGGCTTAATGGAATCTGCGTTGGTGAGGCGCCATGCCGTGACTTTTCCGACTCTCCTCTTTAAGCGGGTCCATGGAATATTTATGACGTTATGCAAACAGGGGCAGGCATTGTGACTAATGGCCCTGCTTGGTGATTCACGGTGTTGCATCTCGTTGCTTAGATGGAGAGCCGGGTGGTGAACCGTGGCAGGTCCAGGCATGGACACACGCATGCTAACAGAACACACACACACGCACGCACGCACACACAGAGCTGACAGTCACATGATGTCCTCATATTTGTGCCGTGCATCAGAGAGCCATCAGCCAAGGTCAGAACATAGGGCCATGTTCAGCACCATAGACAGATCCGTTGTACATCATAGGTTATGATCAGAGCACACTAACACAATACATCATGTGGGATATTTGGATTGATTTTCTTTTTAGAGGTTTTTTTAAATTATTTGTTTTGTATTGTCTCTCCTCAAGGACAATATTAAGGTTTATAACTTCATTTTGTGTTGCTTAGTAGTGAGGTTTGCATCAGAAGAGGAAGAATTGTATCGTCAGAACTAAGAATGAAGCATTTGGATTTAGCTGTAGTATCGATCTGCCGGTGTCATATAAGCTCATGATTTTGTATAATTATTGTAAACAAATTAAAGACCATCTTGCGATGGAATTACACCAGCCACAATGCCAAATCAGCCCAGGGATGTAAAGAGGGGGACCAATGGCCCCTTCACCCCCCTTTCTCTGACCACACCCATCTTTGAACTCAACCTTTATTTTTTTATCTCAAATTCACATCAGACAGATATATAAACCTCTGGCAAAGTACTCAAAGTGCTTCTGTGGTTGTTCCCGTTACAGTCGGTGTCTCCAGGACCACATTTGACTTGATGACTCACACGCAAAGACTCAAAAGGTGAAAACAATGGCAGCGTCTCTGTCGCGACTGGTAATAAGATAAAGTCTGACATGATTTATAGCAGTATTATGACAATCGTATCGTTGTTTCTTTAAATTCAATTTGCTATAAACTCCGTTGCTTCCTGTCAAAAAGCGGATGCAGCTGTCTCCTCCGATTCCCGTTCAGTTTGTCTGTTTTCTCTTTGAAAAAACAAACACCTCTAACACAGTATTCGCTATTCTCAAAGACCAAAAACCCTTCATATGTCCCATCACCTGATAATACCAGAAAATCTACAGTTCAATATGTACATTCCAATAATCGTGTGTGTGTGTGTGTGTGTGTGTGTGTGTGTGTGTGTGTGTGTGTGTGTGTGTGTGTGTGTGTGTGTGTGTACCCAAACCCAGCAGGTGATTCAGAGTCATCCAAACTCATTAACTGGACAACTCCCAGTGTAATGACATTCCTATGTTGCCTGCTGTGCTGTGATTAGAAACAACACAACCTCACTTACACACACACACACATATGGGAAATTGCACAGTGTGAGATTGAAATGCTGTGATGTGTTTGGACTGGCCCGTGTGTGTCACTGAGATACAGTTTTAGCACACACATACTGACACTTACTGTTAACGCTCACAGTCATGGTCAAACTGAAATATCAAGTGCGGGCATGCAGCTGGGGTTGTATAGTAAATACTAAATAGCATCAGAAAATGTCACATGTCCCATTCTCAGAATGTATAATAGTTTTTAAATTTTTTTTAAATGTGGCAAAAATGTGTGTATCTTAAAAATGAAGAGAAACGCATGTTTTCTAGTATAGCATTAACAAAGGAATAGTTTTTATAGGTTTGTTAAGATAAAGTTCTCTAATTAAGTAGATGCTTTCCGGCACTCTGACACGTGCCATCAAACACACATGACTTCCTGTAAACTTGACAAAGTTGTGCTTGAGAACTGAGATATAGAAGTGCAGTAAACGTGAATGTGTGGATCATAATCAGCACACTACAGGACTGCAGAGAAGTACAATATTCTGAATGATTATTTTGAGACAAACTTTCAAGCCTGTAGGGGGAGTAAGTGTTTAGAACTTAATAGACTCTGAATAGAGTATCGCTTTAACAGGATTAATTACATTTCTGGCCCACTGAGAGAGACGTCTTTCCCACATGCTGACGAGTCATTACATTATCCAGTAATTAATACGATACATGAGCCGTTGCTTCGGGCAAAATATGGAAACGAATATGACTTACTATTAAGTCTTGTGTTCATTTTCCATATTTGTTCTAAAGATCTCTGCCACTTCTTAAAGAGTTTTATGAAACATGAAGGAAGGACATGCTTAATTATAGTAAATGAAATTGACCTCTCGTGATATGTTTGTGTCCTGTTTCATTTATCATCTCAGAGAGCTCCCCTCTGTAAGCTGTTGCTTCCACTAACAAAGTATCGGTGAGATGAGGATTTGTCTCCGACATCAAACATTAGTATGCTAATGATCTCATTTGAAATGACTCGTTAAGTCTCAAGGTTTTAGCTGCTAATCCCTCCCGTAGGTCTCCTTCCATGATTCAGGAGAGAAGTGGATGATGGCGAGGGGAGGAAAGGCCAAGCGTAGAATTCCAAGTATCCCTCAAGTCGTGACATGAGGAGCTATTTGGCAGTCAGCAACCACTTCACACAGTTGTCAGTTGGAGCCTTGTTTTAAAGGAGGGGGAGCCGGCTTCTGGGTTTTCCACTTATTAGCCTCGGGCATACACCAGCAAAAGGTTTTTTAATTTGGAGGGCACAAATAACAGCAAACTTGACGGATGACTCCTTGAGAATCTCAAGTTTTAAGCATCCCTGGAGTTTTTCAGACATTCCCTTGTCCCCTGTCGGCTCTCAGCAACCCTCGGTGGATTGAAGTGGTGATGAAACATCACCCGGCATATGACAGTGCTGCTGCCACTTGCTGCTGTGTACGCTGAGCTTCTTGGATGTAATTTACCATCAAACTCTCACCTTAAAACTCTTTTCTTTCTTCAAAAACTGCACACCGTGCTCTGAACAAACTGAAGCTGTTTTCCCGAAAGGCCCTTTACTGTCAAAGATCAAATCAGACAAAACGGTAGTTTTTCACACACATAAACAATCTAGTTGAGTCCTTGCTGAGGAAGCTGAGATCTTGTAATAGGAAAGATTGTTTTTTCACTTTCCGGACATATTGAGATCTAAATACAACACAGGACAAAACCAACGGAGCATATTTGGGCACACAAAACAATAACAAACAACTGAGTACAAATAAAGGACAACGTAAATTCAATGTAAATGTAATTTATTTATGGAAAATACAAAATTAGTTCAACATTTTCTAATAATTGTTATTCCTTGCAATCACATATTCTAAAGTGGTAAAGTCTTTGATTTATTTTGACTCTCCAGTAAATTTGAGCTTTTACTTAAATTAAAGAAATTGCATGCTTAATATTTAACTTCTAACAGTTACCGTATTATCATCCCTCAGTCTATGTTTTGAAGTTTAACTGGTTTATTTTAGTATATGTGTAAACATTTTACTGTGCTTTCACATTCTTGTGCATGTGCACACATGTGCATGTATAGATGGAGAATGTTCTGTTTTGTTGTGTTCAAGCATTTCTGCTTCTGCATTCGGGCAAACTCGGACAGATTGTGCGTTTGTTTGCAAAAGCAATCTGGAATGATGTGCACATCACAGTCCGTTCTGTAGCTCCTGATGTATTTAGATATGAGAGGTATGAGTTGTGCCAAGTGTTTTTAATAAATACATCCTAGTGCAGCTCTGACTTGATAGAAGACCCACAGCTAGGTGCAGTTGCAGAAGCCGGGCATTTGTTGGTCTCAGTGTGCTGATGGTTGTCTCCCTCAGTCTGATTTTCTCTTCTTTCCATCTGCTGTTCTGGTCTCCCTCGCTCTCCCTCTGTCCTCTAATGCATCTGGACCATTGTTGGGGACTGCATGCTGAACTGGTTTAGTTACGTAATTAGAAAGCACAGAGGATGTAAGACTTTGACTTTTCCCTGTCTTCATTCTTATCTCATCAAGGTTCTTCGTATACAGTATGCTTCTTGTCTCTCCTGAAATGGAATACTATGAAACTTAAAATAGATTTAAAAAAACAAATTCAATACTGTGTACAAATAGTTAGTATTATTTGTATAGCATTGTATTATCTTGCAACTTGAACCCGTGACCTCATTCTCCTGGCATCATTATGTAATGATAATTCATTTCAGGGTAGATATAATCAAAATTGAAGCACGAGTACAACCAAGAAGCCTTGTTGGTGAGACCCAAATATTATAAAACTGACACATTTCACAGACTTCAAATTCAAAAAGCCAAAGACATTTCATTTAAAGGGGACATATTGGCCCAGAATCCACACTAACAGGGTTAGCAACATGTAGCGTAGCTTGTAAGCTTATTAGTTTCGCTGCTGAACCCAAGTGCTAATTATAGCGGTGGTTTTCGCCTTGCTAGACAATTTTAGATATTTTGAGAGAGCATCTGTGTGAGTCCTCTCTTTGTGTTGAACCAATGGACATACAGTATGTATGAAGAGAACAAGATACTCTATTCAATATAGTGCATCGTTTATTTCATTCTCTCTACAGGTGCAAACCCTCGTAGTGCCCAACACACCGCACAAAATCAACATTTGAATGCTGTGCCTTTTTTTTTTTTTTTTTTTGCATTTATATTCATTCTCTTTAAAACCGGTAATTCTGCCGAGTTGCAGATAAAAATTAGGCGACACTAATATTATTAGTATTTTACTATTTGTTGAATTAAATCCCAGTGGTGACTGCATAGGTTTGTTTACGTGTGATCTAAACATTTCCAATAACTCCAGAGCGTTATATAGTCCAAAAATATACATTTATTGAAAAGACAGATGTAATTATTTACAAAATGTAAATGTTTTAATCGAACTAAATATTCTACTTCAATCCATATTTGTTTTAGTGTTAACCATTTTTTAAAAAACGACATTTTAATTCTGCTAATGTTGAAGTTACATTAGTTCTAAATGATAAATATGACAAATATCACAGATTTCACCCAATAAGAGCAGCACAGTCGGTGTAAAACGGTTGGTTTTCTTTGATAAATGGCTTTACTGTGAGCCTTTACTGTAACCTGTGATAAGCCTCGTATGCGTTACCAGTAACTGTGGTGCTGTTTGCTGTAGCATGAGAAGTACACAGTCAGACTGCGAAGTCATCTAGCCGACTGTGGTTTGCATCTACCTGCTGCCATGGCATCCTGCACACACGCAAACAGTGACTGGACCGGAAAGATGGTGCTGACGCTGCTCGCTGGACAAA
>NW_022280044.1:1674493-1677471 GCF_004355925.1 Anarrhichthys ocellatus | reverse complement strand
CACACACACACACACACACACACACACACACACACACACACACACACTACCCTTGTCACAGTTGGACATCGGAGCATGCTGGTATTGTAATTAAAGTGGGGATGACACTTTTTGCTGTGTATTCATCATGTGGCATAGCTGCAAGGTGACTCGGGGTGGGGGGGTGTTTTGCTTACTTTGTGCACTCATGGACGCACATACACACAAACAAATACACACTGGACCTTGACAGATGTCATGGTGGCATTCAGCCCTCACGTCTCTCACTCACTCTCTCACACACACACACACACACACAGACTTTTGACAACCATGCTTAGTCACCTCTCTCTCTTCAGGACTCGCATGTGTGCCGCCGTGCCGGCCAGTTGACTAATTAGATTCTCAGTTGACGTCACAGAGCCCTCACGTTGAATGGACTTTCATAAGAGCATGGCAGGCGACAGCTGTCCCACACTCGGTCCCGCTCGCATTCACATACACATAAACCAAGTCACTTCAGGTCACTTGAAGCATCAGCCTCATCAGTTGTAATTGGTTATTAATGGTGACATTATCTGTGAAAAGATACAAGTGTCAACAATGTTGTTGCAACACAGTGGTGGGCCGTCGGGGCCAGCTAAGCCTTCTCTGCTGGCCTAAACAGAATCACAAAGTTATAGCTATTTTATAATTTAATAATTTTTTTCCCCTTTATCTTATTTTTTCATTGCACAGCTCCTGTCTTCCGCTGTTGCTCTGAAACACAGGCCGGCGAACGCAACACCGGGCTGAATCTCTCCTTAAAACAAGCTGTGCAATGAAAAAATAAGATAAAGGGGAAAAAATTTGAATAATTAGTAATACGTTTGAATAATACTAGTGCCTCGTACCAAACGGTTTAATACGAATACGTGTATTATTACACCAACAAATAACCGTAGTTCAGTAGGACAGCACAGAAGGCCCAGATATAAAATGCACGGCCTGCCACTGCAACATAGCAATGCAATGCAACATAGCTACAGAGCTATCATCTCTGGCAGGTACATACCTAAAATCCAATATTAGCACTGATACAATCAATTCAGCTAAGCTATACAAGAAGCTATTTGTTTGAATCTGGTTTCACTTTAGGTCAGTGAAGCATCAGCCTTGACTACACGTCTAGCAGCGAGGGTAACAATCTGAGAAACATCCGTGAACATTCATTCTGCTGACATTGTGTGAACGCAGCTTCACTGTGGACAAGAGATTTCTGCATCAGAAACATTGTCCCTGTTGTGTGCAAACTTGTTTATTGTTTGGTTTCACTTGACTTGAAAGTTGATACCTCATGTCCCTGTCTTCAAAGCAGGTTTCTTGACCCTTGAGCTAATTCAATTTCTAACTTTGGGCACTTTGTTCGCTCAGAAGAGGCCTGTCAGCAGAATAGCATTCTAATAGTCAAAAATAACTTTAAAGGCCTTTCAGATTCTCAAGCGTCCTCAAGCATAATATATACTCCCTGTCATGTCTGGGAGGGGATTGTGTGTAGTAGTTCTTGAACTATCTCAGAGTAGTGGACGAATAGACATTTCTGTTATAAAGTAAGTGTCACAAGGCAATCATACCGAATCATATCTATTTATCATTTTGTAGACAAAGTATTGCACGGTAATCATAAAAACTTTAGCTCTGATCCATATTGGCATATTGTCCAGCATAACCTAAACTAGTCATCACAGTGTCCTGTTACCTACTTTATGGGTGGTGCAGGCACCGAACATCTGGCTGTGCAGATGGATGAAAAGCATACAGGACAAGGAAAACCCATTACAGCCCATTTTCCATCCATCTAAGTGGTCTGCTGTGGACCCACATGCTCAGCCAAAAAGAGTCATACTCCCTTAAATTGAGAGGGTTCATATCTACCCTGCTGTTTTGTGGCGTGACAGCCAGCTACCAGCAGAGTACTGTGCGAGTGTGTGTGTGTGTGTGTGTGTGTCTGGCTGTGTGACTCATCCATCGAGAAGTGTCAGACTCCTCAGGCACTTGATGTGTCCAGTCGCCCACCCCATGTCCATGACCGCGTTAGCCCGCCTGTGGGAGAGAAAGGCTTTCCTAAGTGGAAGGAAGAGAGGTTTTACATAACCCGTTTCAACCAATTAAGAGTCCAGTTCACAGTGGTTTATGAAGTGCGTAGCCTCGGGTTTCATACCCGTTTTAGGGATATAGGTCATAGCATAGCATTTTATAGAAAAAGATCATTTAAATTAACAACCATGGAAAAAGATCAGTTGAAGGTGCTGGTTGAATAACTTTACTGAATAAGGAAGAAAACGGTTGCTGCGCTGCTGTCTCTGGTCACCTCTCAATCAGTGATGTTGGTTACAAAAGCAGTTTTCCATGAACTGCAAAGACGAAATGCCTTCGTTACAGGCATGTCAGAAAACATTCATTCACTACTTCAGGATAGACGACCACTAGTTCACTTTATATTGAGCAGTTTGGGTGTTTGATTTCAGACAAATCGTCGCTCGTCAGCGTTTTGCGTCATCACTGACAGGTCTAGTGTCCTGACCCTGTGTTAGCTTTATTCATCTGAATGTACAGGGCAGTAATGGAAGTTAATGAAATAAATGAATATACTGTAGCTCACAGCGTCACTGCTAAATACAGAATATAAAACCATAGCTCTTCAAGTAAAAGGCCTCAAGTATTGTGATTATTCTTTATCTTTGTCCCCATGTTTCCCAATGGCTCCCTGTTATCAGACATACAGACACATGTGATGACTGCGGTCAGCCTCAGATCAAGGCTGTGTGCAGCTCAATGATTTGGGTCAAATCCAGCAACTAAGCCCCATCAGTCAGTGCGATGGGTGCTATTTTATTGCATAGCAGATGTTTTATTTCATCATCAGAATAATGCTGAAGCATTGCTTTGGTAGAGCCCCCCCTCGCACCGCCCGCCCCCGCTTAGTAGCCGGATTTGACCCAAATCATTGAGCTGGACAC
>NW_022280044.1:1670927-1674393 GCF_004355925.1 Anarrhichthys ocellatus | reverse complement strand
CCCCCCCCCCCCCCCAAAAAAAACCCAAACAAGGCTGATGTAAGGCTTAAAGCAGGAGTTACCTAATCACTCACAGTAACATGACTTTGCACTAACACTGGGGCGTCTCCGTTCAGGTGGATAATTTTAAGTGCATCTGTGCAGCGGTGAGAATGATTCAGGCATGACATTTCAGCTCACTGGAAAGCAGCTGAAATGCTGAGAATGGAAGTAAATACTAAATTGTTTTTTTCCCCTCCATGTGGACTATTCTTCTGCAAAAACTATACATTCAAACAACGTTCAAAATTCTTAAAGGCTAAATAAAATATAGTGCAGTCTGTAAGAATTGGGATAGCATTGTTTTCCTTTGCATTGGATTTGAAATGGAACAGCAGCTATGAGGTCATTTGTAATATACTGTGATCGAGACTATATTTCTTCCCATAGATTCAAGTATTACACCACCATACTGTTGTGTTGCAGAGCAGCTGCGCCTAGATTTCCCCCCTCTTAAATTATTTTCTAGTGTGGATGAATTATGTTTGTTTGATGAAATATTCAGTGATCCAAACTCCACACAAGTTTGCAATAGGCGTATTTCAATGCAGAACACCGTTTGTGAACTATTTTGAGCATCAACACACCATAATGTTTTGGTTTTTTTTTTTTTTTGCCTCCTCGCTGTGCTGCTTCAGGTCCTGCTGAGTCCTGCGAGAGGTAATAAAACTGTCTACGGCGCAGCATGCCTTGGAAAACCTGAGGATGGAGAAATTTCTGCAGAGCCTCATGAGACGACTCTCTGTCTGTATCCCCCAAATAAGCCTTGACATGTAATTCCCCTCACCTTGCCACCTCAGGGCTCTGTTGTTCAACAAACAGTCTGTTTAGCTCAGAGGTCACTTCAAGCTTCCCAATAACTTTTTCTAGACAACTTAAAGGGTATTTTACTTTTTTATTTTATTTACCCACATATCCTATTTTTTATTTTTCTGTCCCCAAGGGCAGTGCACTGTTGACTAAGCAGCCAGTCAGCATCTGTTTCGGCTCACCTCCATTAGTTTCCTGAGTGACTAACGTCACCGGTAGCACATCCCCCCCGGATTTCTCCACCTCGCCCTCCCCTTAATCTCCCATCCATCGCTCCAAATCAAGGCTCAGGTCGCTGTGCCCGTGGCCTGCTGGCACATCACTCATTATACTGTGAAGTTTCAATTGCCGCCTGACCTCTTCCATCCAATTTCATGGCTGCTTGTGGTGGGCCAGTGCAGCTCTGCTCTGAGACTCTATAAATGAACCAACATTTGGCTCAAGGCCACGACTCATCTCAGCAAGACGACGTGAGGGAAATGAATTTAGTTGAAATGAATGTCAAGCCTTGTTACTTTACCTCTTGGTTAATATGGTTTGGGCACTCAAGAGTCCTGGCTTTCCCTCTTCCCCCTCATTCTTATTTCAAAAGCACTCTCACACAAATAGTGGAGAGGGAAGCGCTTCAGTGCACTGCTAATAAAGAAAAGAAACCATCTATGGCTTTGGAAAATAGAAAATCTCAACTTAATCCAATTGGAACAGTGTTTGCTGGTCACAATTTGTCTCCAAGGGGTATTTTGTGAGCTAAATTTTCAATAACACGCAGCTTTGCTTCGTTGGGGAGCTGTATCTCATTCTCAGGGGCTGTTTCTCAGAAATAAACTACAAACACATCAACTTTCTTCCATGTCTTTGATGCAGACTCAGATTGTCTCCGTCTGTCACATCATATATTTCTCTGTACTCTATCTTCTGGAAAATGCTGTTATGATTATTAATCTAGCGTGCGCAAGCCTGATGATTTATTAATTGAAGTTCAAGTGTCAGAATGATCATGTATGATCATTAAACAGTTGTCACGTTGAATGTAGTGCTAGTCCTTTAAGCAGCAGTTGTTTGATTTCATCAGTAACATTTTCTAGCTAAGTGATGTTTATCTGCAGTAGCTGTGTGTGTGGGTCGCTTGTCCCTGTTGTTGTGCATTAGTCAGGTTTTCAGGCTCAGGCCACATTCCTTCAGGCCCAATTACATATTTATAGATTGAAGGCCACCATATGGCATGAGTTGCTCAACGGAGGAGAGAGGTAACGAGTAAATGGAGCATTGGTGGCCAACTGTTCTTTTCGTGTTGGTGTGTGGACGTGCAGTGAATGTGATTCAGGATCTGATTTATTGGGATTAGATTGATTGAGCTCTGATCGAGGGGGTGCAGTGGTAACATACAAATAAAAACGTCCAGACTACGGTCAGATGGGTCACTGATAAGGATGCGTATTAAAGAAACATTCTGGGAAATACGTTTTTTTTACCGACAGGCCTTTACACACCGGGGCATTTAAAAAACAATATTTGTACGTCAATATATTTTGTCAAACTTTTGTTTTTGTCATTAATACTTTTTACAAAGAATGCAAATATTACGTGGCTAAAAAGGGACGTCATTTTTCTGTTTGATTGAGCTTTCGCCCCATGAATAAAGGCATCGACCAATCGCATTGTGCTGAACAGACATATTAAATACATACACTTGTATTGTACAACAACACAGAGGCTTTCGGGGTGTGAACACAGAGCCATATAAATTATTAATTACCATACAAGAGGGCAAACTTTATTACTCCTTTCCACCCTTGACAAATGCAGCACAGACCAGATCGACTCCTTCTTACCTTTCACAATAAAAGCTCTAGATATATGCACTGCGTAACTGTTTACCACAGGGAACTCAATCAGTAAAAGTGAAAAGAGTAAAATATACAAGTTAATTAGTATATTGTACTAGCAACGAGCAGTAAACTTAACACATCAATAATCACAAAACAGCTATAATAGTTAAAGAAACAACAACGGGCGTTTGGGTAGTAAACAGAAGATGCTTGTCAATATTTACTCTGTCACAGGTCTGACAAGATGGTGGATGTAATAACATCAGTTAAACTGCAACTGGTATGGAACTGTGCCTGTAGTGTTTGCTACTGGCGACACAATGTTCAACTGAAACCAACTGCTTACCCGTTACTTTGTCGATGCTTTTATAGTAATGCTACATACCAATACGTACTGGTTTTAGCCTAATGCAGAATAAGTACGAAGTAATCATTGCACCTATTAGAGCATTATTTAGGGCACTAACTGTAAGTGATTACAGTTTAGTATAAATTGGATGCAAAGTAATTTCTTTTGTGTTTAATCAAATGTCACCATAAAATGGATTGCTGGCACAAACGGGCTTTATTCACTGGTGTCGTCGTTCATTTAAACTGCTGCAGTACCGTAGGTGACAACTTTCCTCTCAATTGTGTCCACAGCCAGTGAAAACTGCCACGACTTCCACCCCATGTTCTTCACCCACGATCGCTCCTTTGAGGAATTCTTCTGCATCTGCATCCAGCTGCTCAACAAAACCTGGAAGGAGATGCGAGCCACAAGTGAAGACTTCAACAAGGTACACTGC
>NW_022280044.1:1634932-1670917 GCF_004355925.1 Anarrhichthys ocellatus | reverse complement strand
TGTGTGTGTGTGTGTGTGTGTGTGTGTGTGTGTGTGTGTGTGTGTGTTTTGGGAGACAGGAGTTTGAGATGAATAAGAAACGCTGTGTACCATTTTCCATGCTACATACCGACTATAACTAGGTTTCGAGTTTGTAGTGCATTCACTCTGGAAAAGTGACAAAATGAAGTACCCTTGATACCAGTATACTTGGCTTGTTTGATTTTTTTAAGTGTGTTGTTGATTGACTCCTCACAGCTGGAAAAAGTTCAAACAAGTTGTAGAAACAGATGAGACATCTCCAGGAACATTGTTTTGTAAGTTTCCAAATTTTAAATTGGCTAATTGCTTTTCCCAGTTTGATCCATGGCAGTTTATTTTTTTTTAATCATTTCCTGTTGATTTGGGACACGGCTCATGTCTTTGACTAATTAAACAAAGTTAGAAGAACTGAACACAGTAAGGTGCAACATCATAAGAAATCACAGCAGGATTCTTTTTTTAATGCAATCCAAAATGAGACATCTGTTGTCAGAAAATAAGTTGTGTATTTATTTGTTCATTCACCAATGACCAAACAGATGAACATTGTTACATACACATAAGCTGTGCTACAGATGTAATGTGTATAGGGCCTCTAGCTGAAGCTAATTTGCAGCTCCATCCGTGCCGAAGGTTTTAAATCGAGGTTAAAACAGGCGAACAAACAAGTTGAACAGAATCACAATTAAAACAACAGGACAGAAAATGTAATTTATGTTTTTGAAGAATTTAGTTATGATGCCATTTCTTCGATCTCTGATCCATAACATGTTAAGGATGTATATGATGATGTTTAATGATATGTATGCACATTTGAGCTGCTTTGATAGATATACATGGTGTCATCAAACAAGAGAAGTCTAAATCTGTTTTGATAGTTTGGACACTTTCCTAATATTGGCTTCTAACCTGAGTTGAGAATCCAAAATGACACCTAATAGATGACACGGAGGAGTTACGGCAAAGTAGGATTTGTGGCACGCTTCATTGATTTCTGTTGTGTATACACTGGCAGCAGTCACAGTCACACAGCTCACACTTAAATACAACAGTTTTAATCATATCTCAAATTATGTTCGTTATTAGACTGGGATTGCCAAGAGTCCCATGCAAACAGCAGGCCTGATTAAGGTGCATAGACATGGAAATGTCTTTTTCTTGTTTGTACAGATGAACATGATGGGCACAGATTCAGAGCAAGAACTGCACACACATCTCGGGGGCTTTTAACACTTTGAATATTTCTTATATTGTTGTTTTTTCTTCTCTTGGATATGAAACATTAGCTTCCTCTATTGGCTGAGCCACTGATTAAACTACTACATCTTCATTTGGAGCTCATTGGAGTCCGGATGAAGAGGAAAAACTCCCTGTATAGCTGGCTAGTGTTGAGTCGGCTCACACGGGGGGTGTGTGTGTGTGTGTGTGTGTGTGTGTGTGTGTGTGTGCGTGTGCGTGTGCACGTGTGCGTGCGTGCGCCACTGCCAGACGGTGATAGTAATGAGGTGTTTATGACCGATATTGTATGTTGTGAATTCAATTGGGCATCAGATGTAGCAGTCAACAGATGCCGTATCCCTTTTCCCTGATTTGTCAAACTAATTATGATTATCTTATGGTGTCAAATACCAGACTGTCATGAGCTTTGCTGCTATTTACTGGCTTCGATCAGCATAGAAACGGTTCCTGACGTCTTCATTTGCTCTGCAGGTCACAAGATGTCACACTACTATAAATATACACATATTGAGCGACATGAAAGTGATACTGTAATTGCTTATTCAGCCTTCAGTATCCCCGAAATGAAATTTCTGTAATTTCCACGTTTTTGTTTTTGAATGGAGTGACGCTCCATATGCAAAAATGAAGTGATGCTGGAGTTGCATCATCCTACGTTATTTCACCAGCAGTACAATGATGGAAGACCGCAGTGTGGATTTTATAAGCCGGTATGTAATTGCAAACAGATGTTAGCGCCCAGATGCAAGTGAACAAAGTCTGACTTTCACAAAGGAAATAACTGAGCGATTGTGGAATGTATTGTTGTTGGTATTTTGATACTTGGTGCAGCGTTTTAAACCACTGCAAGAGGCAACAAAATGGAGAATAAATAACATTGCCGTCGAGATGCGAAACAGAAAAATGTAGCCATCTTCTGTAGTCGTTGTTGAATCCACTTACAGTCTTCTGAAGTCCTTACCACCGTCTGTGTTTTTACTTTTGCCACTCACTTAAAAAAAACCTGTGGTAGTTATTATGTTATGTTATATATGTTGTTATTATATAATTATGCTGAGAAGTGAACCCCACTTCTCAGCATAATTTTACTTTGGGTTTAATTAATTCAGAGATGAAAAAAGGAAATGTTCAGTGTGACACAGGATGGACTTGTCGTCTGTGTTTGTCTGATTACCTAAATGTTGTTATAGTGAACTGAAACTTTATTTATTTAACGATGGATATGCCAGGAGAGATGCAACCATCTCTATTAGACTTGGAAAGACGACCAGATCTCATGTTCAACTGTATTTCTAGTTCACCTTGGAGGAGGATTCAACACACGTACCTTACACACACCTCCCCTAGCAAGAGATCCTATTATCCAATCCCATCCTTCACACCCCTACCTTGAAGGCGAGAGTCAGTTTCGATTGAGTTGGGATAGATGATGCTTCCCTTCCCTCTCCCCTCTTCCCTCCCTGACCTCGTCTTTCATCGCTCTTTACCTTGGGAGTTTGAAATTCAGCAGCAGCTTGTCGATGGTAAGACTGTTTGGTCTCGAGGGCTTCCTATCAGCTAAATGGTGCGTGCAGAGCTCTGCGCTGCCAGCCTCGAACGCTGAGTGTCTCAGTTTGTACCCGCTATGAAGTTAGAGACACTCCGGAGACATCAGCCCCTCTGATGATGTCTGAACGTTGTCATTTTGTACCAAATTCTGTCAACAAAAGTTGTTTATCTGTAACTGAAACCGTCACTGAATACACATTTCATAAAACAAAATGTCTAGAAGATGGAGAGGAGGAAGATGTTCCAAAAAGGCAGACTGGGGGAAGATCAGTGTAAATCCCGCTAAACCCTGAGCATTAGCATGAGCAAATAAAAATGGCAAATATAAGTAACGACAAGAAGAAGGGAATTAGTTTAAGTTGAAGGGCTTTATGGGGTCAGTAAAGTGACTAATTAAAAGAGAGGATGAAGGAAAATCCCCAAAATCAACATTTGAAGTCGCAGTGAAACAGCAATTATGAGTGTCTTTAGCCTCCCATGTGAAGCTGAATATGTGGGGTATGTGATCAAAACCTTCAGGTGTAATTGTACAAAATAGGTATTCAATTGTAATAGAAATACATTGGAGCACAATCGGTCTCTCTTGGAAAAAGCATTGTAAACAAAGTTATTGTCAACGGAAATCCAAACACTTACCACTGACCCATGAGGCTTAGCTATTTTATAAATATATGCCCCCAAGTTCAAGACCGCAAAAGTATTACGACCGTTTTACAGGAAGAGGAAATAGGGATTTTGTTAAAAAAACATTTTAAAATATATATTTGGCAAATACCAAGAGATAACTGAACAATTAACAAAGGGGCACAGGGAACTTAATATCTTAAAAACATGTTTTTTTTTTTTATTCCACTGTGTCTATACGAGGTAGGAATAAGAAAGGTGGATATAATAAATTGTAATAACTATTTGGTACAAGTTTAATAAATATAAATGGAGTGTAAAACTCAAATAAAACTTGACGGGATGAAAGGAATGACTTTCCTCAAGGGTTAGAACGTTAATGCAAGTTTGGATGAATCATGTCAAAGCTAATACTGATTTGTGTTAACAGTAAGTGCTTACTCGCCTAGTGATGGATGATGCAGGCATAACTGTGACCAGAGGCTTGGATCAGTGATACATAATAGTAATGCTGTCTATCCCACTTGCACTGATTTGAAGCAGTTATTGTCTTTTTAACTGCAACCAATTGGTAATTTAAACCGGACTGTTGTACTTTGTAGTTCAGCTGCCTCATCGTTGGCAATCGATCATATAATTAGATGTTGGTGTTTCAGTCGACTAAGAATAGTATTTTTTTTTTTTATGGTGTCTTGATGAAGAACGAGTCTTAAGTAGTCATTACTCATCTGTAGAAAATAAAAGGCACAATGGTATTCACCAATAAGCTTTTGTGTTTTGTCTTTGATGTAATGGTCTGTGATTGTAAATGTAAATGCGACGCCACATTCGATTCCTCATGTACATACAGTACATGGAGCTATATGCTCTCGAGGGTCTGTGGAAGGATAATAAGCTGTGTCGGGATAATCCTGAGGGCGTCCACTTCAAAACACGGCTAGTTGAACGGCTAGATTTCCCTGCAGCTCCCACAGTCGCTGCCAGACAGTGACGGCACTGAGCTTTCTGAGGTGTGGAATACTAAAACACCTTGTTGGGGTTTTATCGATATTTTAATGTACATGCTGCTTTTGCCTGCAAGTATGCGAGCATTTCTTAAACGCTAAAGGCTCTCTCAGCCGCTTGCTCTTCATGGCTGACTGAGCATCTGCCCTACACACAAACACACACACACACACACACACACACACACACACAAACAAACACACAGAGGCTCTTACATGAATTTATGCCCATTAAAGACAAAAGGCACACTGGCTTAAATGAAGCTTAAAAACACTGTGGCACTGAGTCCCCCCACCACCATCACACACACACACACACACACACACACACACACACGCACACACACAGCCAATATGCATTCATGTTTCTTTACTTTCAGAATGTAGTGTAGTAGAAGACGGTGTTATAGAGAAAAAGGGATGTGTGTGTGCTGTGTGTACGTGATGCGTGTGTGTGTTTAATGGAGGCAGGTCTGATGCTCCCAGGGCACAGCTCTGACCGTCAAGCAACCGTTTCCCTTGTTTCCATAGCAACCACTGTCCAATTACCGCTGCCGCGCTGCACTACTCTGGCTCTGTTTCGGTAAGATGGAGCCACTTCTACGTTGCGCGTGTACACGCTTGTGTTCAAATGCGCCAGCGCTTGTGTGTGTCTATCAGAGACTCTTTCTTGTACGGCTGCATGTCGTCTCTTCATCCAAACGTCTGTACTGAGAGCTTCTCCTCCCTCACCTCCCCACCAGAGGAAAAAAAGACTCTCACTCTGCTCAGCCGCTTGGAGAAAAGAAAAATCCCTCACTGGTGTAGCGACTTGCAGCCACTCACGATACCCCTCCTCCTCCTTCATCTCCTCTTCTCTCATCCCTCCCCCTCTGTCTAAACCTCTCTCTCCCCCTCTCACACACACACACACACACACACACACACACACATACACACATATCATGTGATTCACTTGCTGCACCACCATTGGCGTCTCTGATCGTGGCGTGTATCCAATCAGGGCATAAGCCTGGAGATCAACATAAGCGAAGCAGAGCAGCCCGGCTGATGCTCTTAGAGTCACAGAGGGAGGGAGCAAGGCATCTAAAGAGGCATACAGAAATATTACAGTAAAGGGGACAGTTAAAGAAGAAACTAGGACACTTTGTTGTTGTTTTTTTTAATTTTTTTTTTTATTTAAAGAGAATATGCTAAAAGAGAGAATTAAACAGGAAACCTGAAGGAACAAAGGGCAAGAGAAGAAAGCGCAAAAGGAGAAGGTGCACACGCTGCGCTGACAGACGAGTCTTCCCTTATTGTGGCTAACGCTAACTGTCCACAATCAGCTAGACCGCTCTCGCTCGGAGCCATCTGCTTCCTAATTCCATCCTTCCATCCATCCCTGTCTCTCGGCGGGCGCTAAAAACTCCTTCTCTGGCAAAAGCACGAGGATTCACCTGTCACTGTGGAGAGTTTCACACCACACTTGGAAACATGGAGGTGACATGTAAGTAAGAATGGGGGGGGGGGGGGGGGGGGGAGAGAGAGAGAGAGAGGTTTGCAATTAGCATGGCTGGATGGAGCAAAGGGAGGTGGTAGTAAAGGAGGAAGAGGGACTGTTTGTGTTGTTGCCTGGCTGCAGAGGAGGAGGAGGAGGGAGGAGAGTGGAAGGAGCGGAGAAGAAAAAGGCAAGGATGGAGAAGATGGGACAGGAGAAGAGAGAAAGAGGAGGGACAGATGGGGCTATGTAGACTCAGCGAGGCGTAAGCAGGTTCGACAAGGACCCAGATCACAGCCTTTTCATTAACACACTCACACACACACACACACTCACTCTGCTAGATTGCAATTTCACCAACACACACCCACACATCTACATGCATGCATACTCACCTACCCCCATCACTCCAGGCATCGTGTGTGTGTGTGTGTGTGTGTGTGTGTGTGTGTGTGTGTGTGTGTGTGTGTGTGTGGTGGGGGGTTGGGCTTTGTTGTTGTGAATGGGATTAGTCCACAACACCAACGCCCACCGTTTGTCACCAGAGGAATTCGATGCCACTACTACTGATCTCCTCCACTCCACCCTGTCTCTCTCAGCCTTGGATGAGCTTCAACCAGTGTTTTAGCCGGAGGGGTTTGACTCGGGATTAGAGTGGGGTCAGCCCCAGACTGCAGAGCGGGAGTCTGTGAAATACTGCCAGGACCGGATTTCATGTGTTTCAGACAATACACAGTACAATTGTATCCACTGTGTGTGCTATTGAACCGGGCTTTGTACGGAGGAACTGTGTCCTGGCTGCTAGATGACCTAATATAATGAATTGTGCTGAATTGTTTAGCAGATTAGTAAATCAGTCGATTGAGAAAAAAAGTATTCTACTACAGTGCTCAATCAATATTCATCAAGAAAAAAAAAAAAAAAGTTTTGCTTGTTCCAGCTTTAATATATAGATGTTTCTTATTAAATTGACAATGATACAAAACAATCTGAAAATTAAATGATTCATTCATCTAAAAATATAAACTAATTAGAAGAAGAGTTTGACGTTTTGAAGGACTTAAATGAGAAGTTTGGTGCTATTCAATAGGACGCTAAAGCTGAGAGACGACTAAGCTATCATCTATAAGGACTTTAAACGATGAGAAAGAACTTCCCTGGCTCTTACCTATGCTGAAAAAATACATCTAGCAGCACCTCTAAAGCCCACTCATTAACATGTTATATTCAATGTGTTTTGTTTATAACAAAAAAGAACCCATTTTGGCTTTACTGGGGTGCTGGATTATATGTTGGCGGGGTCAGGCTAGCCGAATTCAGTCTTTGCGCTAAATTAAGCTAACTGACTCCAGCTCCATATTGAACAGACGGAGACAAGATTGTCATCAATCTTCTCATCTAAGATTCGGCAAGAAAGCTAACAAGCATACCCAACAAAATGACAAACTATTCCAACAGTACAACAATTCACATTAGTTGCAGCTCTGTTGATGGTAATGTTTCCAATCCTACATGACAAGCCAAGTTCAATCCCTGAGAAAAAACACTGTTGTGTGCGTCTGTATCAGTGTCCTGTAAAAGTGCTGGTCACCCAGCACTTCAGCTAAATAAACTAAGCACAGCTGTTTTTTGTTTTTTGCTGGTGTTTGGATCACCTCAGGCCAGAGCAGAAATGTCAGAGAGTAGATAATCTGCTTTGTTCAACCATGTTACAGACTGACCCGTCCCATGCGGGATTATTCACTTTGGCAATCCTCAAAAGCCCCCCTCAGCTGCAGCAGACCGACCTCTTCATCAACCATATCTCACATCGTTTTATGTTTGGCTACCATTAAAAGAATATGACTGAGTGTGTTGAGATGCTATTCGATTTAAGGACACTTAATGCAAATGATTTCTGGCTCTGCTCTTTAGCAATGTGGACAGTTCCTCCGCTTTGCCAGAAGGTCAACATGCACGCCTACGTGACTAATGCAATGGGTGTGTCTGTTGTGTCCGGTGAGAAGGGATGCGACTATGATAATGTGAGTGCAGGTGTCAAAGGTTTTGGGTAACACGCCGTGTTTGGGTTCCAAAAAGCAGCTTGGTACAGTTAATGAAGGCGCTGCACACGCTGCCATATGCCAACAGCTGTGACTGCTGCTGCTGTGCTTTGCATGAAGCAGTACATCTATGACTCGTATCGGGACACAGTAAACCAGCCCCTCCCCCGCTCATTTTCTGCAATGAGACCTGCTGTTTTCTTATAGTTTTATTTACCTCTACAAGCCTCTAGATCTTTCCTCTCTCTCTCTCTGTCCTTCTCTCGATCCCTTTATAGCTCTTTCTCTTTCTCTGCCTCCTGTGGTCTCTCTCCCTCTTTTCCTCCTCCTCATTCTTGTCTCTCGACCCCCCTCCACCTCTATTGTTGAATTCAGACAGGCTATTTATATCTTTCTGCCTGGCTGCCTCACCTCCCACTCCCTTAACAAGGTTTGTTTTATTGCTTTTGCACATGTGCACGTGCCATCGGACAGTGCATGAATGTGTGTTTGTACATGCATCGCAATAAATTGGTGTTTGTGTTTGAGTCGTAGGGTTGTGTGTTTTTGAGTGGGGGGGGGGGGGGTTGTGTAGCAGGAGCACAGTGTGAATGCCGAGCTTTGTGTCTACGCAGGGACTTGTTTCTTTTTCTTCTGTGCATTAGTTTGTTTTGTGTGGTTGCCTAAGGGGGTGGGGGGGAGGTCTCTGATCTCAGCCAGCGCTGACCCACTCGCACTAGAGAGCAGAAACTCAGCTCGCTAATCAGACCAGAGAGATCAGCAACTATTAGCATCAAACCATCAGAGTTACATGAGCAGAGATGCTGAGCTAACGTTTTGTTTTGTTGTGTTTCAAGATGAAACCCTTTGTCCCATCTTCACAGCTGTTAACTGGAAATCAACAGGGGAAAAGAACTCAAGTTTTCCTGAATTTTGATTTCGTTATTTATCATTTATTTACACCTCTTTGTTTATTGATTAGTCGGTGTGCATTTCTTTGATATGTGTCATACTTTTGTGCACAGAAATCCACTCAGTGTGTACTTTAGATTCTCCTCGCAGACAATGCAAAGTCTCCACAAAGGCCCTTGTGTTCGGATGTGTCTTATTGTGGATACGTGCTGGAATATGACTGCTGTTCGCCTCATTATTGGTATCACCTGATCATTTTGTTGAATCTTGTTTTAAATGAAAGCACTTTGAAGCATCAGTGCGAGTATAATACCAGTATAGAGTACCATAAGTGCATTATGGGTAGACTCTTGAATAGGGATTGTTCCAGATGGGAGTTATTGTATGAAATATAATGAAATAATACTGTTTTTGATGTCCTTGAATGGATATTTAATCACAACCAATTTACTCATCCCTCTGGGAAAATTAATGCAGAACGTTCATATTTCCTGCAACACCCGTGTCATAATAAAACACTCATTAATGCAAAGCTGTGCACAAGCCAAGGTCGACACTTGGCTTTCATCAGCATTTCTTGACTCGCAGTAAGTGGCGATTTCCCAGGCGACTTTGCTCTCCAGTCATCCATGTGGGCCGTGCTGCACCTCACATGGAGCCTGTTGTTGAAAAGAAGCTCCTCTGACAGTTTGTCTGGGCTTGCAGTGCTAGCACTCTAAATATGGCAACAGCAGCTAGCAGCAACAGCCGGCGTCGAATCTGCATCACTCATGTGGAAGGAAGAATAGGATTGATGGAGGGAGGCCTCCAGATGTGTTGTGTGTATGTGGGAATATTAGGAATTTACATCGAGTGCAGTGCCCGTTGAAAACATGTCCGTTCAGAACGAGTCATTTTGATATTTAGATATGAAAAATGATTTTACTATTCTAAGTCATTGTACCCCGAATATCCTGAAAAAGGCCCCTAAAGCACGTAAAATATATGCAACTCAAATGTATACTACTTACTGTGTACTTCTGCTTCACAGGAAAACATTGTACTAAAACATTTACCTGACCGACAAATGTTAACCCCAAAAAAAAACACAAAAACCAAGTCACGCGGTCAGAAACATTGGTGAAAAACACCAGACCATGGTCATTATCCAAATTGGCGTACTAGTCGCTTGCGTTGACCTAACCTTTGCGATTAATGTAAAGCATTAATTGACGTTACTAGTGTTCTAAGTAAGTATCAAGTCATAAAGCAAGTAAATACGCACCCAAGTCGCGGCTTATTCGCGGTCATAGCAGTGAAATAAACACTGGTTCAATTCTACTTTCAGTTGGCTATCTGTTCCTGTTTACTCCAGGGAAGTGAAGAAGAGTTCAGTTGTAAAGTGAACTGTAGTCAATGAGCCGCGGTCTGCCTGCTGCGGACGACATGCTGGACTCAGACTACAGACCCTGAAGCTCCGCCCCCCCTGCACCACAGAGCGCTATTTGCTTGTTTATTCTAAGTTTATTCTTATCGACCCTATCGCATGTCTAAATTTCATCAAATTTGACAAAATCATTCCCAGCAATACAACCACCAAGTGTGAAGTAGATCGGATGAGCAGCTCTCGTGTTAGGTGAAGGACAGTGATTTCTTGCTTTATTCATGTTTCATGTGTGTTGGTGCTTGTTCATACTCTATAATGCATGTAGGTGAGGGATTGATAAGTATGTGTGCAGTGTAAGTGTGCATGTTGAGAATGTGTATATCTCTGTTGCCTTCAATACAGTTTGTGCTGTTCCATGTAGTGCAGTAATACTGTCAAATTCAGAGAGAAAAGAGCTGCTTTTCACTGTGCTTTAAAGTAACATTTACCCCTTACCACTCTATTTTGTTTTAATGAAATACCCAGATATGGGACTTCTTACATTCCAGCTATGGGGGGTATATACATAATTGAAATTTTAATGGATGAAAGTAGTGCCTTTCCACTTCGTTGCTTTCAGCAGACTTGACAAAGAGCCGTGACGGGGTTGTCAGGAGAGTCTAACAAGAAAAGCTGAATATGCTAAATATAATCTTGGAATCTGTCTGCAGCACTCACTTCTTGTTCTTCACCCTCTATGCATTATGCTGTGAAAGGTCATTACTAGGGTTGCATATTTTCATTTTGTCTATGAAATGCCATGCCATGGTTATGTTTCAAATTACTTATCTTGTTTAGCCAACAGTCAAATACGCAAATATATTATCTTTACAGTTGTATAAAAGGGAGAAAAAGCAGCCAATACTCTCACTGTAGAAGCTAACAACCAGCAATTTTGCAGATGAATCAATTAATCAACTAATTATTTTAGCTGTGGTCAGTATTTATTAAATATATTTTATTTATTAACAGCTGTTGTCAACAGTCTTTTGCTGTTCATGCTGCCCGTTATGGGACCCATATTTCCCCATCCTGCCATCCAAGTGGAAATAAAGGTTGTCCCCTTTATGTCATCTACGATGTCTCTAACCGTTATAACCGTGACACCGGCAACATGGACTGTTGTCTCAAAACAGTTTTTTGTAGCCCAAGTGGGAAGCCTTTGAAGCACTACACTGTGTTGTGACCAAAGCGAAGCCGTGTGTGTGTGTGTGTGTGTGTGTGTGTGTGTGTGTGTGTGTGTGTGTGTGTGTGTGTGTGTGTGTGTGTGTGTGTGTGTGTGTGTGTGTGTGTGTGTGTGTGTGTGTGTGTGTGTGTGTGTGCGTGCGTGCGTGCGTGCGTGCGTGCGCGCGCGTGCTGTCTAACGCCTGTCAGACGGAGATCTGAGTTTTGTTGTCTCCCCAAAAGTCCTCTCACACAGAACGCGCGGGTGACAGAGAGCAAAAACCGGCACAGTTGGCATAGATTAGTGTCACTATCATTTCATAACCAGAAGTAAACCATCTGTTGCCTACACAGAGAGTGAACAAACAAGTCTCACCCTAAACCTGCCGATACTTGATTTGTGTACCAGAGTGTGGACTACACTGCTGGTTGAATATTGTTTAATGTATGAGAATATATAATTATTAACAACTGCATATTAAAGACATAAATCTTCCACCACAGCTCCGTCATATTTTCAGTCCTGTCAGCTTCCAAAACACTTTTTTTTTTCATCTTTCTTTCTAAATTTAATACAACGCATAACAGCACTCCTCTTTCTGTGCAGCATTATAGGAGACAGGCATCCTTTCATGTCCATCAATGTGGCATTGTTTTATTTTTAATGACATCGTGGTCAACTTTGAAGGAGGTAATTATTAATTGAACATGGAACATGCTGGCAGGAAGGGAAAATGGAATTACCATTTCAATAACATGGAAATGGATTCCCTGTATTCTCTTTTTCTACTTATTATTAAAAAATACAGGCACTCTGGATAGAAATGTGCATGTGGGATAATGCTTCCTTTTGTATGTCGGCAAGCGTGCATGTTTTGTCAAGGCTTTAAAGGTGCAATGTGTAATGCCTAGCCACGTGTGCTCCAAAGAAATAGGGGTCAGTATTTCACCTTTACTATACTGGGTCCAAACAATCTAATTTAATAAGCACTTATAAAAAAAAAAAAGAAAAAAAAAAGCCAACTTCGAACTAACACCAGGGCAGGAATACGCAAAATTAAAAAAAAAAGAATGCAGAAACTCTGAGAGCTGATCAAAATAACACTGCTATCTTATGTTATTTGCGCCACTAACCGGGGACTTTACCGTCCGTCTGCGTTTTGATACTTCCTTTATTTGAACTAAATTATTGAACTAAACGAAATTTCGGGCCGGACCTTGCTGGTTGACAATAAATATCTCTGCAGCACAATAAATTGACATGTTAACATCAAAACTTCTTACTTCTTCAGTCTATTTTGATAACGTTAGTTAATAGAAAACATTCTGGCCAGATCTCCCACGTTGCACCTTTTAAATGCTGTAACGCACCTCACCGATGCTCAAATTATCACCACGTGATATCGACTTTCTGATTGCTTTCAGGGAGTATCAGCAAAGTCGTTATTCTGTGATTACCACCTTATTTGCCCACCAAAGTGCCTCTCCAGCACAATCTCCAGATTTCCCGACCCGGGCTTGAGGGGGCGGGTGAGCATTTGACTGACAGCTGGTAAATGATGTCATTAGCATCTCTTTTAGGTAAATGGAGCAGTGGCGGGCCGGCGACAGTCGATTGGTCGGAGAGGGAGGGAGGTAATTTGTTGCGCTGTCGATGATGGATGGTGGGGCTACTCCAGGAAGAAGGAACTGCCCAACTGTCCTGTTTGAGGAGAGACAGAGAGGAGGAGAGTGAGGGTGGAGGAGTGTGGCAGGCGAGTCTGTGTGGCCAGCTCTTCATTACGTGTACTAGACGGCTCATGGGACAGCGTTTAATTACTTTTCCTGACACTTGCTCTGCTGTCTAACTCTCTCTCCAAAGAGCTACAAGACAGAATGATGGCCTGTTGTCTGGAAGAGATTAGGCAGCGTGAGAGGGAATGTAGTGACAGACAGAAATTAAGGTGGACAAGATACAGTAGAAGAGATGAATCTTGGATCAGCAGCTATGACAATAAACAGTTCTGCACTCAGACCATCTGAAGTGCAGCCGAGATGACCGCAGTACAAAACTGAGCCTTAAGGGGTGTGAGCTCACCCGGCAAAGTTTGTTCCTGCGCTGATGTCATCTCACCTCTACCCAAGGTGCTCTCTGAGCAATCAGCCGATGGAAAAGAATGATGCACATAAAATATTCATAATGCCCCACTGCCCTGTTGTGAACGGACCATGTGTTCTTATTAAATGTGATGAATATTCGGGGTGTTAATTAGCATGAGTGCAGCCACATGGGCCGACAGAATTGTTTTCCTTCCGGAGACATGACTGCAAACAAGGCATATTAATGAACATTCCCCTGGGACGGCGCTGCTGAAGCACCGGGGCTGGATGGCAGTCGGTCTCCAGAAAGCAGCAGCAGGAGGAGGAGGTTGGAAAGCGAGCTGCAGGTGACTACGAGATCTGCGTTAAAATGCTCCTAAAATACAAACAAAAAAAGTAGAAGTCTCCAGCTGATTTCATGATTTCAGTGGACAATTGTTGTGTTTTGGGGTACTGCAAATGGATATCGAAGCTCATTCTTTGTTATACAATTTCCTTTATTTTTAAATAAAGGAAATGTTTCTTGAGGAAACATTTTCTTTCTAGACACACTGACAGACCATTAGTAATTTTAATTGGGAAATAAATTAGTTTGAGGCTTAATTATCAGGATTACGTGAGTGTGTGTGAAAATCCATGATAGGCTACTCTGTGAAGTTGTGATTGAAAGCAGTGGATAGGAGTGATGAATCTCTCGTAGCATGATTACAAACTGTGGCTCCATCAATTTGTCTGCTCATTTTTCACGAGGAGGAGGAGGAGGTAAATCTGCTGTTAGCTGGACACCTGTTTCTCCCCATGACAATGTGGCATACACAATACAGGGAAAATACAGGAAGCAGCCCTCTGTGGAGACAAAACCACCAGAGTTAAATATGTATCAAGCTGTTTTAGCTGAGGGAGGAATGGATGGCTGTCGTAATGGATGGATAAACCGATGGGACAGACACGAATGAATGAAAAATAAAAGTCCTCCTTTGTGTAACTTGCTACCACAAGCCTAGATCTCAGCTCGCAGTCTCTGCACGTAGTCATCTAGAACAACTCCTCGCTAACGGGGAGGGAAGGTGTCGACCCTCGCCCTCTAGTGGCTGGTCAGTCTTCTCTGGCCATTACGCCATAGTTTCCAAAATGATTTTATGAGGTTAATATTCTGCACACAGGGCCTAGAGCAGCGCTTCTTTTTAAACAGAAAAGATCCCGATCTTCTGTCTGCCTCTTTCAAAGGGGATTTGAAGGATGCACTTGTGCTGAGTCACTGATGCGCTGCATCAACTTTAATGCCAGTCAGTTTTTGGATCACACGGAGCAGGACCTCCATGTGCACAGATGTGGGTCTGAGCTTTGCAGGTTAATCAGACTACAAAGGGTCAGAATCTAGACTCTGCAAGCGATTCTTGATTCTAATAGTTTGTCATATCCGGTCACTAAGATGTACGAAAGCTAATTTCAGAGCTCCGCCGGTGCCAAAAAACCACATGCTTGTCTCTCTAAATACCTCTCCATTTGACCCAACCGTCCTGTTTTGTGTTGCCGTATTTGTTAGAAAATACACTGTGATTACGCCTCTGAACATATTTGCATTCCAAAAGATAATCCCTGGATTAAATTGTGTAATCGGAGAGAAAATAACATTTTTCCCAGTATTTTCTGTGAGTGTTAACTTCAGCGTTTATCAGATAACGAGTTATAAATGGGTTGATTCCTTTTTGTGGCACTGTCAGTGTACAGCAGCAGTATCTCAAAGAGGGACTTTGAGCCCAGACTATTTCCTAATGCATTTTTTACACAGCGAATGCAATGCTGATTCAAGAGGATTATCCTCCATCGCCTTTGTTGGGTTTATGCTGTTCATATTTCATTTTTGGCAGCTCACTTCCTCTATTTTGAATGCTTTCACCCCTGGCTTAGTCCGACTAGTGAGAGTTCAGAGGTTAGCAAGTTGATGAGTAATCGCCTTGCAGTAAACCTAAACAGCAAGAACAACATTACATAAGACTGTGTTTGGCTTCTTGGCTCACTGGGTTTTGGCATAGTTGAGGTTGAGGAGCCCAGATGAAACAGAAGAGTACAGAAAAGGAGAACACACCAGTTATAAGGAAAGTCCAAAAACATCTACCTCTGAGTACATACAAAGAGACAAAGCTCGTCCTTTTTGTGCGTGTGTCCTCAAGCATTTCATTAACCAGGCACGCAGAGAAAAGAGAGACCGTAGAGTAAAAGCGAAGCCAACAGAAGGGAAGACGAAGTCTATTTCCATCTTTGAATTATATTAGTGATCAAATTCTAATGCAAAGCAAATGAAATTGTAAGATTGCAAAGCTGAATGGAGGCAGTTTAGCACTCGTTTCCGGAGGCTTGTGTGTGTGTGTGTGTGTGTATGTGCGCGCGCAGAAGGATGAGGAGATGTTATGCTTTGATAAGAATTAGTGCTTTATTAACCGTGTACAAATCTGTGGGTTTAATTCCATTTCACATCTTAATGCATTGAAGTACTGTTTAGTTCAGACCCTTGGTTTTGTTTGGTCACATCCAGTGTTCAGGGCTCAATGGCAGGAGCTACAATATGAAAGCAAGTCTGCCAGGATCATAAAAAGTCACAATTTATGAACCATTTTACCATTTACCTTAATGCATATTACTTCTTGATAGCTGTTGATAGGTTTCTCACATCAGATTTATTGAGAGGATAATATACATCCACAATGTTCACCGGCTAACCACTGTTTTCTACTTTTATTCCTTTTTTCTCTCCGTAAACAGAAGATATCCTCCTCAGCTTGTTTGTGGTCTGACAGTTGAGAGGACTGATATTGTTTGTTCACTGCTGATGATTTGATTTTCTCACACAGAGTTCTGTGTGTAGACTTTAATTATCTCTTGATACTCATACACTGCAGGCAAATTGATCTAGACATAGAAGTGTTTTCCTGTTGTATAGTTGCCTCGGTTGATCACAAAGACCCCTCAAGTGGGATTAATGACTTGGAACACCATGTCATGCTTCTGCAGCCACAGCCAGACTAATGGTATTAGATAGCTACGGAATTAAAGGCAAGTTCTGTCGTGCATTTCACTGATGCATGGTACCGAGGCTAACAACTGACTTGCCACTGTTGAATTATTATTCTTTGCTCTTTCCCTCTTAAAGCTGAGTGCACCAGACTGGATTACAGGCTCCAGTTCTGAAAGAAATGATAATAATCCTGTCGGGAACTAAACAGGAGTTTATATGCTCCCCTGCCCCCTGTAATAGGGATGGGGTTAGTTTTAACTTCCTGCCTGTGCTGACTCTGTTTTTTGGCCAATACACACACTCTTTCTACACCCTGTGTGGATCCTGCATCCATGATGATCTCACCACGCCCTCCTCTGCCCCTTTTCTCCTCTCTGCAGGTAATGCAGGTGGTGAGGGAGCAGATCATGCGAGCGCTGACTCTCAAGCCTAATTCCCTGGACCAGTTCAAGAGTCGCCTGCAGAACCTGAGCTACACAGAGATCCTGAAGATACGCCAGTCCGAAAGGATGAATCAGGAAGACTTCCAGTCCCGCCCCATCCTGTGAGTCAAGCAATCACTGACCAATATGATGGAGACACATTTGTCAAAGGGTTGTATTGGTCCCAAAAAAAGCTTATTGGGAAGTCGAGGTGGCAACAAATTGACAGCTTTGTTGAGTAAATCCATTCTGAATACCAGGAAAAGTAAGACATTTTCTGTAGAGTTGGAGGAACTGCTCAGAGATATTCCCCTGTCTTCAACTACCTAAACAGGTCTTAAGACTAAAATAAGGACATCATTTGCATCTACAAAAAAGAGCTATTTTTTCTGTCAACCACGTGCCAGCTACTGACATAAAGCAGGTTGCTCCTGCGCTCTCCTCATGATTGAAATATGCAGTAAATTCAATTTGTCTGCAAATAGTCTTCCTAGTGAATACTCCATTAACGACCCTCCAGCTCACACAGCATGGAGAGCCAGTCTGTAATGGATCATTCATTGACTGATCATGGTTACAGGGCCTCTAATGGAGAACAATGTTTTGTCCTGCCTGTATTTAATGGAGTAGCTAGCACTATTGGAAAATTGTTTCACAGAGAGAGCTCGGCCCTCTGAACACTAATCAATGTTGAGCCAACGGCTTATTGAATCGATATTGGAAGGGTAGAGACCAACCTTTTAACAGCCAATTAATCCTATTGGAGAAAGAACAAAAGCAAAGGGAGTTGCGAGAAATGTCGCCTAAAGCGATGTAATTATCTTATTACCATTTACAATTATGTAACAAACACGGTTTCATATGTATAATACACTGAATTTCCTGTATTTAATAGGAAAAACAAGAGTACATCAGAATGCAACAAATTTCCACCCAATCTCAGGCTGAAGTAAACGGCGAAATGAAAAAGCACATTTTGTAACATTTTATCACAGAATGACTGTTGGAAAGCATCGCAGACTGATGAGTCTCTCCTTCAACAGCGTGAGACTACCCGAGGTTGGAATTTTCCTCTAATCAATACGGCGCAGTCATGACTTGCAAACCTAATGAGCAGAGCATGTCAGACTGCAGAGTTAAAGGGGCTCTGTGTTGCTGTATTGCCTGCTTTCAGTGCGTTCTGCTATCAATTAATGTAGAGAATGACTTTAGACATCAAAAGAAGGTGATGAGGAGCTATTATGGCGTCGGATCAAAGCTGTGTCTCCTGTCGACCGTCTTTTTCTCTTATATTTCATGTCGACTCTTTGAGGTATTTCTGCTTTAATTAGTGTAATGTGGTTCTTTGTAAGTGGAAAGTTTTGTATTTACTGAAAGTTGCACTAAAAATAAAATCGACGCCACATAAATTCATGCAGCAGGTCAACTCAGAACTGCTGAGGATGCACTTCTGAGATGTAATACACAACTTAATTGTAATGCAGTCCCCAGAAAATTAGGATGAAAAGTGTCTGTAATGTAATTTATTATTGATTCCCTGCTCCACCTGTGCATACATGTTTTACTGATATGCTGGTGTATGTACTGTACATTTCCACAAAGCTGTAAATTGTTCTTTTGCCTCACTTCTTTAATAATTTACCTGATACCAACCAGAGTGCTTCCTTTTATAGAGGTCTACCAGTACGCCTCAGCACTTTTATTAAAATGTCTGTGATTTTCCACATTTGCTGGAAAGAAGTTTAAATTGAACCTGGAGCAGCTTCCTAAAAGGGCAATGCAGCCAAAGCATCAGACAGTCTCAGATCCATTTCCTGTGTCTGGCACAGTCAGAAGAATAGCGTGAGAGGCAGTAAAGCCGAACCATCATCATCCATCCTACATGCAATGAGCCACACCTCTCCCACCAGCTGCTTCTTTAAGGACGCCAGAGTGAAGGGCCGACCACAGATCAATGTAATGACCGGAGTCGCTGATGAGGCAAACACACAGAGACTGCCAGAGTGAGACAGATGAAGGGAGATTAGTGCGGATGAGCCTGAAGAAGACGAGGGAGAGGAAAAAAGGACAAAAATGTGATCAAGAACACCGGCAAGGGAAAATACGAGGAAATGATAGAAATGCGAAGCTTTTATGTGGCTAGAGAGGCTGAAATCCTGTCAAGCTCGTCCTGTTTCTAAAGAAAGGAAAAGAATAAAAAGGTAAATTGTAAGAGAAAAGACTCGAGTATAATGATGAGAAATAAAGATGGGCAGCAGCAGCGCTGCTCGGGCAGATAATATAAATAATTTATGTTGACTAGTGCTGTGTGCTCCACATTCATATGCAACACAGACACGCATGAAATAATGACAGCAAGCGCTAAGGCAGCACAGCGTCCCACTGATCAGCCTTTTGGGACGCTACATGACATATTTCTGATTGCGTGAACATGTGCACGCATGTGTGGAAGTTTATTTTTGTATCTGGCATTCTCTGTTCCCTCCTGACGGCCGTAAGTAAAACCAGGGGATTAAAATGAATTATGCATTTTGCCAGAAAACCTGGGAAATGTAAAACAATTCACTTCCAGATCTCAGAGCATCTTGTTCCTCACCTGTCGCCCTGCTTTTCCACATCTGGACCGATGTGGCTGATTGGAATTTAGATATTTCTCTTAAAACCAATAGTGTGTTCATTTTCTGTTTCTCTAAAGGGAGCTGAGAGAGAAGATCCAGCCCGAGATCATGGAGTTGATCAAACAGCAGAGGCTCAACAGGTTGTGTGATGGAACCTGCTTCAGGAAAATCAGTAGTCGCAGGAGGCAAGGTGAGACACGCAGCACTCGCATGCATGCGCACATGTATAAAAGACACGCATACATCCACAGATTGCAACCACACAGGCATGGAAATTCACATCTCCCCGTGCTGTGTTCACAAAGGTAATCCATCCTCTTACTGCTGTCTGTTTGTTCTTCATCCCTCCTCTCTGCACTCATTGACTTATTCCCTCTGCTTTACAAAAGACCCACAGGAGATCTTTGAAGCTCTGGGCTGCTGTGGATCTGTTGTCATGAAAGTCCACACTCATTTTTCTGGCTCTGTCAGCCTTTGAGGCAGATACACATGCGACACGCTGCCTCTTTTACTGGAACACATACAGAAAATGCAGTACACATGTTTTTATGTCTTGAGATGCACAAACACGCCATCTTCCCCTCCTTTTGCCCCCCCCCCCCTGCATGCAAAGAACTACAAGGATACACAAAGCCGAAAGCAGGGTGAACACACATTTATATACACTTGTCAGGATGAAGTCTAGAGAAAGCTTTAGAAAAGAAATGGAGTGATGAAAGAGCCGACTGCGGTAACCCGGGGCTCCACAGTACAGGATGGAGGGTGTAGTGAAAATGTTAAAGCGGTGTGAAACATAACACAAGTTAGACTATTTGTGGATGTCGAAGACGGCAACTTTCAGAGGATATCTTGAGATGTTCACATGCTTGTTATGAAATGTAGGAAGCACATGTCCATAAATGCAATGTGCATTTATAGATATTCTCTTTTGACTTGATATAGTGTAAGTATTGATAATATTCCTCCCCAGTGAAACAATGGAGGAGAAGGGAAGAAGGATAGAAGGGGAAAACCCAGCAGCCAGCTCAGATAGGACAGTATTTGATTCATTTGGCATATTGTGTTTCACACTCACTGCCACTAGAAAGAAAGGAGGGAGGAAAGAGAGAGGAGCAGCATTTATATGGAGTGAAACTGATCTCAAAATGGTCACAAATGTGAAATGAAAAAGAACAAGTTGTGCGTAATTTGGGTTATTCACAAATGTGTGTTCCAATCTACGCACAGATATCAAGCAATCTAACCTGATCCATGAGCGTCAGGCAATCCATTTAATCCGCTTTAAACCTGAACTCTTCACTCTTCTTTCCTCCCTGTTGCACTTTCCTTCACCCCTCTCTGTCTACTTATTCATAAAGAAAGAAAACTGACAGACTCGGGTTGGAAGTTGGTTTGTTGTTATTGCTTTGTTGTCTTCAGCTTCCCCGCAGGAACTGTACTTCCTATGAGTCGAATCAAATTGAGCACAGCCACATAGAGTTTTTCCTAATGACACCAATGCATTTTGGCATTTGAAAGCCTGGTCACGATTTTTCTTGGCAGCTGTCATCCAGATGTTGTCAAAGCTGAATTACAGAAACAAACAAAAAAGCAACAACCTGAAAAAGGAATGGAGTGGGGAAAAACAGGATTCTAAAAGACGTTGCAGGACAGATGTTCAGGTGGAAAGCATCACCCAGATCGAGTATCTGATCGTCTTCACTGCGTGTGGTCGTCTGATTTATGCTTGTCTGGTTTTTAACTCGGCGACATGCTGGAATAGTCTCGTACTACCGTGTCACGGCTGTTGCTTTGGAGATCCTTTCAAAGGAATGGAGGACACATGCGCACATGAACGCATCAGCACACACACTAAACACAGAAATAAAAAAATTAAAAAACAACCGCAACCACAGCCGTACAAAAGAGGTTCAGGAGCCTCACTGGATTTCATTCAGCAAACTAGCCAGTAGGGCTACACTGGCTTTAATGTGCTGACTGCAGGGGAGTAGTCTGCCTGCTCCGTGCTAGCTGTAGCTGTCTTTGCCTCTGAGGACTCTTGATGGTGTCAAGGACATGCTGTTTCTCCCCAAAACTCTCCTTTTTTTTTTGTATTTGGTTTGCTTCTATTTTTCTCCTTGTGCATGTGCTCCTTCATTCATACGCTCCCCTCTCTCTCATCTCACTTTCCTCCACCCATACTCATCTTTCCTTTCCTCCCTCTCCTCTCTGAGCCTTTGTTCTCATGCCGGTACTTATACGCAGTATATCTACGCATTGACAATGTGAAGAGCACTTTGTCTTGCAGACTTTAGGAGAGCTGAACAAGAATAAAAGGAGCCCTCCAGCCAGTTTAATTTTCACAGAGGGTTTACATAAAATGAAACTTGGTTTATTCGTGTCATTTTCAATCAACTTGTCCTATCTTCTTACATATATAAAATGTGCTGCCTTCCTTCTCCCATTTCTCCCTCAGCATCTTGTATGAATATCTCAAAGTCCTCCAGCCTGCAGGGACTCAAGTACCCTTATCAAATATTAATTTGGTTGACTTCAGAGCAGATGACTCTTCAATCTACCTTCCAAAGTGCTGTTCTGCCCATTATAGGGGGATGCTTCTTCCTAAAAGCTCAGGTTGACGGTCTTCTGAAGTTTGGAAGAAGAAGTGTTACCTGAGCAGTCTTTTAAGTGCAGCTTACTGACGGGTAACGTGGGGCTCAGGAGAGTGTACCTTGTATAAATGCTGCACTAAAGCAAGAATAATCATAAAAATTAGATATGTGTCCTGATTCTGTTGAATCTCACCATGTTGTTCACCCATATTCTAGCAGCTGAATCAGACAAATATAGTTTAAATTATAACAGAATGTAGTTCAGTCCAAGATAGAAGTACAGTGCCTTGAAGTCAAAGGAAGAACGTATGTGCTTGACACATCAGTCACGCTATCAGTTCGGCTGAACAGTTGATGGCGTCTTCTCCCAAAACACTCCTCGCAGCCACTGCACACATCTCTTGGCCGCTCCCCGTGGACACACTGCACCAGCCTGGCAAAGCCAACTGTCTATTTTCAGCAATTAGGATTTGGACTGTGCCACCCATGCACACGCCAGTCAGACCTCCCCGCTCTGTGCCCACTCACTGCCAGCTCAGCTCGGTGCCCGCTTTGGCAAGGAACCACTAACGAACACCGGGCTGGCCGCAGAGGCCGAAGCTGCACTTTACAGGCACAGCTGGTTGTTACAGGCTGCTGGAGGATTACGCATCACATCAGCCGAGAGAAAAACACACTTAACTCATCATCATCAATTATGGATTTTTTGGGCATTTGATGTCTTGCTCAAATTCTGTCCAGCCTGTAACAAAACCTTATCCTTTACATGCAGCACACCATTTTGGGGACTTTTGTGCTTTTTCACTTGTATTTTTACTAATATTTTACTTGTGACAAATGCAAAACCATCGAGTACAGTCTCTAAATGACAATGAAGTTGCATCCTCACCTTTTGAAACGGTCTCAGTTTCTGTTTTTTGTATTTTAGTGTACATCTTAAACTTGTAAACAGAGCCTTTATTGTTTAAATTAAAACATGTAACACCAACAAACTTTTTTTTTTCATTAAATGCTCTGTCATTGTTGGTGCTTCCTGTAGGCAGTTGGGCCCTCCTGCTTTACATCTTTGATTTTGATTTTCCTGTCATAGTTACGGTTTCATCAGAGCAAGAAACCCTGGATGTCTTTGTTCTGTTATTTTGACTTCAGTGTGTGGATTGTTGTTGAATCAGTATTAAGATGATGGAGACCAGCCATCTGTATTGTTGCCCATCGAGATCCCTCCCTCATGCAGAGCATCATCTGTGGATTTTCCTCACGGCTGTTTTTTTTTTTTTTTGTTTTTGCCATGCTAATTTTCACTCCCGCTGATGACTCATCCAATCCCATATGATGTCTTATGCCAGCCGCTGACTGATTTCACAACTCTCCTCCTCTCTCTCTTTTTCTCCCCCTTTCCTCCCCCTCTGTCTTCCTTTCTACTTGTGTTTGTTCCCCAGATAAGTTTTGGTATTGCCGTCTTTCTCCGAACCATAAAGTCCTGCACTATGGAGATTTGGAAGAGAGCCCTCAGGGCGAAGTGCCCCACGACTCTTTACAGGACAAACGTGAGTGTCAATTGAAATTATTGATAGATGTATACCCACTATTGTGACACGGTATGTATTTTTATTGCAGCTCACAATATTCATTCAAATATATATTTTCTACAAGTCAGCAGTCTGTATCCTCGCTGATATTATACATAGCCCCAAAATACAGTGTGGCCACGTGTCATTGACACTGACTGCTGGCTTTAAAGCTACAGTCAGTAACTGTGACCCATCCGCCATGTTGACAACAGTTACGCAAAAACCAAGCATCACCCAGAGCAAGCTTTCTCATTTTACAGCTAAAGAGTACACTGAAATGTGTTCCTGAAAACACCTGAGAGTTCATTTTGAAAGTGTGATTGGAGTTCACAAGCTGTACAAGCAGTGATTGACGGCTGCATTAGAGATTCCTTGTCTCTGATTGGTTGTTTTTCTTTGTGTGCTGTATTGTAAATGGCATAAGGAGCCCTAAAAGAAGGCAGAGATAACCATTTTTATGACAGCTGTGGCCGGAGGCATTATGTTTTGGGACAGATGGCAGGCCGAGCGGTCCATTCTTGTGAACTTGATATGTCAACTCGAAGGATTGTTTTTAAAATGTGGTTCAAACGTCCACCTGTGGTCAAAGGTCAACTGTGACCTCAAAAAACATGTTTCTGGCCATAACTCAAGTTCACATGAATGTCTAAAGAGGATAAAATGATGAAGTGATGACATTTCTAACAGACATGGATGTAAACTGAAACTTTAACGATGGCGGAACTAATTCTAGTTTCACATATTATCTGTCTCGTGTATTGCTGTCAGAATATAGTGACAGTTTGAACAAATATGATGAAAAGTTATTTCTATTATCGTTACCATTTGTAGCTTTAACAAGTCAATGGTAACGTCAGTTTTACCTGCAATGACAGATCTGAGGAGAATTATCGCTTTTAATCACTTGAATAAACCAGCCGCCCATCTGGGGCGACACAGTTGTAACGTTGTTGTTGTTGTTGTTGTTGTTAACTCACTTCTGTCCTCTCTGCAGTGCCTGTGGCTGATATCAAAGCTGTTATCACCGGCAAAGACTGTCCTCACATGAAGGAGAAGGGAGCCCTGAAGCAAAACAAGGTGTGTTTGTGTGTGTATTTGTGGTCACATGCGTGTGTATGTGGGTGTGTATCTAGGCGAGATTATGTGTTTCTGTGTGCGTGAGAGTTGTATAACATGTCAGTTACATCATTTTGCTTTGGGAAATAACACAATAACTTGTGTCTCACTGCTCAGTACAGAAAGACAGATCCACTAGTGGCGTTGTGAAGAAACAAATTATAGAATAGTCATTAAGCCGAAGACACAAATTACAAAAGAGCCGCCAAAAACATGTCGCCTTCTTTTCTTTGCTGTTTAATTTGAAAGTAACACATCGGGCCGGCCCTCTGCAGTGCCTTAACCAGGATGAAAGAGCCATCTTGTCTGCGGCTGTGTACACGTCAGCCTTTCGTCTTGTGCACTTTCCCTCTGCAAACCTTCGCCCCCCCCCCCCCCACCCCCCGCGGGACTCTGATATATTGGATCTTGGGTAAATAGCCTTGAAGACAAAGCAGCACGCCTCCTCCCTGCTTTGTCTCCTTCATTACCCTGTCGATAAGCGCACCTTGTCTATGGGAATGACCTGAGGGGGGTCTGCGGGCCGTCTAGCAGGCCTGTCCCGGCCTTGTGAATGAGAACACAAGCGCATTTCATTACTCACTGTTACAAGGCCAGCCAAAGTCACCTCTATGGGCTTCAAGGCAGAGCTTGAATGTGGATCTTTTGTGGGACACTGAGACAGAGGTGGGAGGGTGAGGTGGCCAGCAGTGTTTTTGTAATTATTCCATACACATGTACCCCCATGAGTATGTACTCAGAGCCATATTTACTTTGTTTCAGACGCCTAATGTGCCTCAAGACATGCGTGTTATGTAGCAAACAGGTGCACCGACCTGAAAGTGCAATTTGCTTGTCGTCTGTGCGGTATTTCGCATCTCACTGCTGATGCACATCTTCCGGCTTTACAGTATGTACTGTACATGCATTTAAAGGGAGGATCACCCAAATGACTGGAGGATCCGTGATAAGTATGGATTATCGTATGTTCTGCTGTATTTACTTAAAATTTGCAATGGATCCTCTAAAAAGCAGGTTCAGAATTGTGCAGCTTTTAAGCACCAATGGCTGAGGTGGGAAATAGAAGATTTAATTAAGCCGTATTTTATGGAAAACTCAATAATGGCAGAGAAACTACTACAAGAAAGGGGGGGCTGCACAAAAAAACACAGCTAAAAAAGAGCATTAATAAATGAGCACAATGTTGCACCAAATAAAGAGCTTTGTGGCCATAAACTGTCATAACGCTGTCAGTGTACCAGTCTGTGGGGATTACACTTATTTTATTGACAAAAGTGTATTTGGTTGCAGTTGTCCTGCGACTCTATGGAGGCTTCAGCTGTTTCACTGTCATCTACATACATGGATTGTCAAGAAAGTTTGTACGGGCGTTCATGGTCCCCTCGGGATGAACTGGAATCGTTTTGGTGATCTCCGTCAAGTCGAGATGTTCATTTGACCGATATTTTTCTTTTTACAATACTGCAAAACTGATGACATTTCCATCAGCTGTACTTTGTGTTAAGTGCTAATTAGCAAATGTTAGCATGCCAACATGCTATGCTACAACGGTGATCATGGTAAACATTATACCTGCTTAACATCAGAATGCATCGTCACTGTGATCACGTTAGCGTGCTGAGGTTAGCGTTTAACTCACAGTACCACTGTGCCTCTATACAGCCTCACAGAGCTGGTAGCATCACTGTAGACTCTTTTCTATGTCATCGTCAATACATCTTTACTTTTCTGAGCTTTTCTGGTCTCGCTCACAAAGGGCAGTTAGACTGCAGTCCCAGTCTCTGACTGTGTAGTTACCTGCTGCCTTAGTAAATCAGATGCTAATTTCACACAGATTGCAAGCAAGCAGTTAATGAATTGCTTTCATGTACACAAATTTGGCTCTCGGTGTGCCTGTTCCATTTCCTACAGTGGACCACAGTGGGAATACACCAGAAAGCATATCACATCACATCATATTCCCAACCTCCCCGGGCATTTTTCAATATCTTGTATCTGAGGGCATCCCATGTATTTCTCTCTCCAAGCTCTACCTCGCTAATACCTGATGAGTTGATATGCTGCTGATGTAACAGATGGTGATAAGACGTGTTGAGGACGGGGAGATTGCATTGGTATGCTGGCATTGTGGTGTAAATCTCACCTGTTCTTTATTTTTCTCTCTCTCTCGTCTCTCCATCCCACCTCCTCCCCTCTGTCTCTGTCTGCACCATTTTCTCTTCCTCACTCCTCCCTCTCTGCCTCTCACTCCGTCCTCTCTCCAGGAGGTGTTAGAGCTGGCCTTCTCCGTCCTCTATGAGTCCGACGAGTATTTAAACTTTATTGCTCCTGACAAGCATGAGGTAAGCCAACAGTGACAACACCCAGACTTTGTATTTATTTCTTTGTATACTAGTGCATAAGCAAGTGTATAAGTCAGATATGTACTGGATATTATCACGTTACCGTGTTTAAGAGGTTTATTTTACACTTACACAGCGGACCATGTATGTACATTTGTCTCAGCAATGTAAAGACAAACACTTGATACAGTTTTAAGCATTCAGAGACATGAAAAATGTGCAATTATGTTTGCTGCATTGTCCATAATTGCTGAAAACACAGATATTCAAGGCTTAGCTAATGATAGTAGACACATATGTGTGTATGTGTATATGTCATCATATCACCCAAACCTATTTGCATGTCGCTTGGATTTACAACATGACTATTATCTCAATTGACTTGATACTTAGCTTGAACAAAACTATAATCATATATTGACCATAATCTTGTATTGTCATGTAACTAACTTCTCAAGTTAATTGACGCCAGAAACTTTTTATATATATTTGTATTTAGGACAAGAGAGAAGAATGTGTCCCTGCTCTGTGTCTCCTGAGTCACGGTGTACACAAACCTTCCTCTCTTGGTGGTTTGCTTCTTGTATGCCGGCGTGTCTCTGGTGGAGTCTGCACAGTGTCAAGCAGCTCCTCTAGAGACATAGCATGCTTTATCTGTGGATTTGGAAGTATTTAGTTTGTTAGTTATGACTACGAAGTCTTTCTAATAGTACCATTTTGATTTCATTTCACTTTGGATCCACCTCTGTCTGTGTCTCTGCAGTACTGCGTGTGGACAGACGGTCTGAACGCCCTCCTGGGTAAGGAGATGACCAGCGATTACACCAAATCTGACATGGACACCCTGCTCTCCATGGAGATGAAGCTCCGGCTCTTGGATCTAGAGAACATCCAGATTCCCGAGGCCCCGCCCCCGATTCCCAAAGAACCTAGCAACTATGACTTTGTTTACGACTGTAACTAGACGAACACAAACCTTCCCAGCTCCTACTGTACTCCCTGGACCAATTCCCTTTTCTTATAAACTGGAACAACACAAATAAAACCATATAATGTAAAAAGATGAACTGTGACTGGACGAAAAAAAGGATTTATTGAACAATTTTCCTCTTGCTTCTTGCTAGACCTCTATACGAGAGAAAACGGTGCATATTAATAGGCTCGCTGCACTTGAGGGGACTCGGGTTTGATGCAGAGTCATCAGGTTGCCATGGAGAAGACAAACCGGGAAGTATTTGTTTTGCCTGTCGTTGGTCGTCCTCCGTCTTTCTCCTCGCTCTCCTCCTGCGTCTGATGTTTTGAGACATTCACTTCTTCTTCTCGACCGAAGGCACCTGCAGTCCTTATGCTTGAAGATTGTGGTAGACAAATGTTTAGAAATTGATCTTCCTTGTCGTCCTCTTTTATGTTTACCTTATTATTATTATTATTTCCTCAGGGCTTCTTTGGAGGGATGGTTTAGTTCAGGATCAGAGAGGAGTGGGGGGTGTGTTTTGTTATCACCTTTCCAGCAGTATTTCCTGTCACATTCTCACTTACAGTATTTGTGGCAGCTAAATGTTTTCCAAGAGGCTGAAAGGAAGGTTGAAGTACATTTTAAGCAGAATACTTCATGAAAATAGTCTCTAATATCCGCTCTGTCCTGCTACACATATACTGAAGACTGTAAGAGTAAGTCAATCCGCAAAATAAAGGCACTGTACTTTAGTAAAAACCCTTTCTCAAATGTTAGTTACTATCCCACCGCTGCTTATTGCATATTGTACACAACTACAGAGTGGCTTTGCCAAAAACACCCGTGAGAGCACCACCATTGTGAAAAACACATACAAACACACTCGTCTTTCCCTCATTTGAGTCTCTCTCATTGTAATAACTGCTGTACACAACATTCCTAAGCAATATTTGAGCTTTTTTGTTTATCATTTGTAAGATGTTCATAATTTAGGGATTTTAAAATTGTGAATCTGCCTTGTAGTTTGTATTACAAAGAGGATGTTTTGGTCAAGGGAAGTTGTCTTTTTTTGTTTGTTCAGAGACTATATGGCCACAAAATTAAGTGTATGTCCTTTTTTAATTTAAAAACAGATCATGGTTATTTCGAGTATGGTTTATATATTGCCCCCTTCCTATTTAATACCTTCGGATGCTTTTCTTTCGGATTTTTCAAAGCCCCTTAAAAACTGCTGTTTACATTAAAGATGTAAGAACTGTAACTACTTTTTCCTTCTGTTCCCGTCTTCATTCATGAACTGCATCCACTTAAAGGATCATATGGTGTTTTGAGCATGCAGGAGAAAGGTTAGTGCTTGATCACGAACAGCAACACCTCTCAACATTGCTTGATTAGTGTAACTATTTAGTTCCACTATATTAAGTCATTTGTGCTGATTCATCTCCCAAGTAGACTTGTGTGGACAGACTGTACCTTTAAAAGATAGTGTATAGATTAGGACCTTTATCATCCCAGAGGCAATTCTGTTTTTACAGAAAAGCATGCAATTAAAACATAACTAAATGTATCCAACCTTCCCCCATGTAAACAAGTTAATAAAGACCTTTAGTGACAATCCACTTCTGGATTGTCTTTGTTTGGCTGTTGGGCCTGGTTCAAGCAGCACATGTTCAGGTATTATTGTAAATCAGAACGAAACTAAAGCTAGATGTTTAAAAGCATCTGTTAAACTCAAATAATACAAAACTACACATTGTATGTAGACCGCACTCCAATTATTTTGTTCACTGCTAACTACAGTAAACTAAGTATACAAAGATCTACTACATTGGATGAAAAATTACTACCACACCAGATTTATTTTAATAGCATTTTATGAAAATGACCTGGTCGGCTCTGTTGTGTCATTTCTGAAACACTTGTTGAATTTTTCATGTATTCAGCACAAACTAAATTGACTCAGTATAGATCTCTCCTTTTAGCTTGAGTTACATTTCGTCCATGTTAATTAAAGTGGGCTGAAAATGCTATTTGAAGAGGTGATATTAGGACTGGTTCATAGAATGCTTTACTTCTCAATACTACAGTAAATTAAGCAGTATTTGAATAGCAAACTCAAACTATGCTCGGATCAATCACTGCAAAAGCAGTCCTTTAAATATTTTTCTATGTGTAAATAAATCTGTCAAACACTATTGATTTGATGACCCAGAATGAGCAAGAAGCTGCCTTTATTTTAGCTCGGTGTGTGTGTGTGTGTGCGCGCGCGCGTGTGTGCATCCTTGGGTTTTGGTGCCTTGGTTTTTCCATTACATGCCTGGCTGTGTCGAACGATATTTATTTCCCTGCACACAGGTCGTAGCAGTCCCTTACTCCTTAGCGTGTGACACCATTTCTTGCTTGACGGCTCTATCTTCCACCCAACTCAAGCACCTCCACTGAGCGCCGTCTTCAGGGGAACATTGTTCACTCACCAATGGATACTGATGCCCCTGTGCTCATTAGAAATGTAAGTCGGTTTCTAACAGCATCTGTCTCGCACTCTCTTGGGCAAAGTAGAAAACACTCTCTCTTGCCTACCACGCAGTCTTTAATTCACTCACAGCATGCAGCCATGTCAACAGTCACTCTTAAATGGCTCCATTCCTTGTAGGGGAAGCTGTGGTATGTTGCGGACCGAGCAGAGCCAGTCTGTTAAGTGGATTACTCATTGGAGCTGATGAAACTATTAGCCACTCATTAGCAAGACAGAGTAGGAAAAACAACGGAGAGCGACAAAGAAAGAGGGAAGAGGAATTCTGAGTTAGAGAAATCCAGAACAACAGACAATCTTTCAATATTTGTTTTTCTAAATATAAGTACATCGACCCCCAACGTATCAAATAACGGTGAATAAACAGTGTTTACTTAAAATGTACAGGAGTAATAGAAGCCACATATAATTCTGAATACCTATTCTGAACTGCAAATATATGTGAAAAGAGGAAAAGTCTCAAATATCATGACAGGATAATGCCAAAGACAGGAAATGTGACTGAAAGTCACATCAAGTAACTGGATACTTGCCGAACAAAAGAAAATTCAGGCTAAAAAAATAACCATGTTTCCTAAAAACCTTTGAGAGTGTCAGCTGAACAGATATTTATATACTATATTTGTTACACTGAGTTTGTGTTAACCAGTATGTAAATGTGCTGCTGGAGGCAACGAAGCTGTTTTAATATATTTACCATATCTTGATGCCCTACTGGTTGCCAGGTGTGTGCATGTGTGCGTGTGTGCGTGCGTGCGTGCGTCTCAATTCAGACTCGCCCTTGAACGATAGCAGAGAAAAGGACTTGGCCTCATTACAAGTTCTCGGAGACTTTGCGCAGAGTGTGACAGTAGCCTAAAGGCTGCAGCCAGCAGGGTGCCGCTCCTTTCCTCGTCCAACAGGACACACTAATCAAATCAGATTATGGCTTGAACTGATTATATGGACATGCATTCCTCCACAGCAGGCTCTCAGACAAGTTGGCAGAGCATCCAGACACGTCCGCCTTCTTCCCTCATCATCGTCCACTTGACAGTGTTAGCAGGGTCAAATTCAGCCAAACAGAAAATACAAAGACAATAGTTCCAATTAAAACTATTGGCAGTGAGAGTTGTGGATTATCCAGCGCTTCCGTCATTCGAGTGTGAGCATTATATACAATTTATGGATCCTCCATATTGGGGTGACAGCTGATAATCTCAATCTTAGCAAATTAAACCAAATTTCCAATGGTTTATTTTGTTACATGAGTGAACTAATCCCACAACCTTCCTCACAGTTGGAATAGATCTTGTGCTGGCTGTTTTTTCCTGCCTCTGTATCTACATCATAGTAGCAGCATCAGAATTCAGGTCAGAAAGCTTGTGAACATAAAGATGTTTTAAGTTTTATGCTGCAGCTTCAAAGTAGGGAGGGCTTAAGGGTGCAACAAATACAAACAAAGAAACTAGACTTGCTACTTCTCGTCTTTTATTATCGGCCGCCATAGTTTAGTCGTTTCCTAAGGGAGTTATTGACAAAATGTCGTCTTACTGGAGTAAATAACAGATCTAATGGTGCCCCAAGTAGCAGCTAAAGGGGCAGACAGAAAAATATATGAGAGAGCTAGTCTAGGTTCTCCTGCTCATCATTTGTATTGACTTATTTTCTCAGCTTGTTCTCTCTCTCTCTCATTACTGGAGACATTTGTCCAATGAGGACCCATCAGGGGCCGCAGAGAAAAGCTCTGCTCCACTGATGTTATTGATTACTGGAGGGACAGATCCATATCCCTTGTAGAACATTATTATTCACCTGGCCCGAGAGCAACACTCTTCAGTCAGTGTGGAGAAGAAAGAACGACGCTGGGTGCAGCATTTCTGACATCAATGTGATGGACACGTGCAGAGCAGAGAGCTATGGATTAATAACTCGGATCTAGACCACAGATACATTGAAGTTTGTGCCTTTTTTTTAATCCAAATAAAATAGAGAAGTGACTCAGTAAAGGCCCTGAAAACCTCAGTCGATGTGTCACTAAGAGCAATGTGGTCGTACATGAACATAAAATGTTCCAAAGTTGGAGCAGATTTGGTTATTTTACACGACAGATTTCTGTCTGTTTTGTTTTGTCTCTTTTTGCTGGTTTGAGGTGGTTGGGGCTTAGTTAGAAAAAGGTGATGTCACAGACGTCTATGCACCAGATTTTAGCAAAATGTTAACTCAAAATCTGATAACAGATTAGAGATTGTTTGCCATGGTCCCAGGCCACCGTCTATCAAATTTGATCAGACTACACCCATGTATCCCTGATGAAGCAGGTAAGCTGAGTGTTTGTGTTGTTTTACACTTGTAATTAATAATACCTGCTGTTTGGCTTCATCTTCCTTGTATCCACCACACAAATGTAAATTTAGTACCCAAGTACTTTTCCTGCGGTGTAGAAATAATAAACGCAAGCGAATATTCCATGCCTCCGGTTAAACTTCTCCCGTTGCTGCAGTGACGCAGTACTCCAGGGTGTGTCAGTACACTGTAATTAGGTGAGTAAACTAAATGAGTTACAACCAAAAGAAGCTGCATGTCAGTAGTTTAAACAGTGGTACATTTCCTGAAGAGGCAGATGAGCAGTGCCTGTGCAGCAGCTTTATTGAGATCCTATAAAGCTGCTGCTGTTTCCAAGGTGTGTGTCACCGCTGAGCACTTATAGCCGTTCTCTTCTGGCTTAAAAGCTGCAGTTATAAATTCATTCTTGACCTTGGAAACCAAACTCAGCACTTATTTGTTAAATAATGTGTTAAATAATTATTTTGTTTAAGTTTGAATAAGATGTGAAAAGAGTACATATCATAAGTGAACTGGGAAAATGCATCATCCAGAACTTGTTTGTCTTCTAATTACGTGAGCTTGAGAACAATGCTGTCTGTTTTTCTAAAATGTCTTACTTTCTTTGCACTCTTTGTCATATTCCTGCAGGAAACACCTGTCAAGAAGAAACAAGAACCTAATAGAGCTAAAACTGTCCCAAAGTCACCTGTCACCTGTCTCTCTCTCTCATTGTTTTTACTTATATATTTAAGTCCAAACACACTGCATCGTCTTTTTTAATGTCCTCTTTTTTTTCTTCACTAAACCACCTTCATCTCTTCCCACACAGCCACACAAATGCACATCAAAATCTTTTGTTCTATTTTTGGTGCAAAACAGTCGCAGCAAGTGAACATTTCATACTCAAGTCTTTTGTTCTCTTCTGCGTCGCTCAGGATTTAATTCTGGTGAAGGTTGACACCTCTTGATGTTGTAAAATGGACGGGTACTTTGTTGTAAACCGTAGCCCATGAATCACTCTGGGTTTGAAGAGCAAGAGCTCCACTGAGGAGGGGAAGGTGATAAAGAGGAGACAACAAATGAGCTGAACTTGAGCTGTGAGGTTTGCTCCTCTAATTGCTCCCGAGGCTTTGAAAGTCACCATATGTTCGGGCTTTGATAAAGAAGACATGTGGGGGGAAAGGAAAGATGGATGGTGATGCACTGAAGGACAGGGGATGTCTCTCTGATGCACCAATACATCTTTTAGATTTCCCCGCTGCCAGCCCCACCCAAGGCTGCACCAAATGAAACAAATGCCTGATGGGTAGAGGGACTGTCCTCCGACCAAGTGACCTGATGGGTTTAGGACCAAGTGAGAAACACTCTGGTACTGCGCCCTAGCTGACCCTACTGTCCATGGGGATAGCGAACAAAGCGTTTCCCCTGCAGTAATCAATAAGGCATTACACAATCAATGATTGTTACATGGTGTGACGACCCTCCTCCCATATACCAAGTGTCCCCGTGTGGTTGCTGATGTGTTGCAGGTGCTGATTGGAGGGTCGTCAGCTGAATGAGCCACACCTGAGCCGGCGTGGCTCTGCCTTAAAAGATCCTCCTCAGTTGGCAGCTTGGCTCTCTGGGAGAGGAGATCCTGTCGCCCACCAGCATTAACAGCATTCTTTTGGTTGATCTGTCTGTTATTGACTGCTGCACACACCCATACACACACATACATGCACCTCAGGACTGATAACTGACACCAACTTTTATATTGTTAAATTATGTTTAAGACAATAAACCTGCTTTTCTTAGCAGCCAGCTTGTTGGTCTTTCTGGTTTGTCTCAGTCACTGAGCCGGGCTGTGACAATGGTAAAAACTCAAGCTCTTTTCTCTCCGTCTGCAAGCCCACCAGACAGTCCCCTTGTGACCGAGAAGCTTCTCATCAAAGTCAGAGATGTCACTTTCGTTTCTTTTTCTCAATGTTTGTGTCTTTGAAAATAGTTTCCCGGAGTGACGGTTCTTAATTTCTGCCTTTTGTCTCCTCACAGGTGTGTGAGAAAAGAAGCGGAGGAGAGATCGATAAAGAAAGAGAGAGAAAAATCTCCCATTGGGCCATTTTTTTTTCATGGTGCATTGTGTGTGGGATTGACACAAGACTAAGGCGAGCCAAATGCAGTCCTGGGCATCTATATTTACCACTGCAGAACCTGCCAGTGCCAGTGTGTGTAGGATGACAGCAGGCATAGTGCCTCAACAGGAAAGTATTGTCAAGATGGCTCGCTGCAACAGCAAAGGAACAGACTGAAGTCTACTGTTGCAATCTCAGGTAAGACTCAGCTGTTTAGGATGCCCTGGGACCCTTCAATCAAGAGTTACTGAGACACAGAGCATGCAGAAAGTTTCTACTCTAAAGGTAAACCAGGGAATAGAAAAAAGAACTGAGGCAGCTCTTGATGTAATCTGTTTAAAGTTGTTTCTTGTCTCTATCGCGCCACCCCCCCCTCACTAAGTAAACTGCTCATCACACACAATCCTTTTCTCATTCTTTATAATATGGGTTAGCCTAGCGCTTATATTCTTGATTTAAATCACAAAAGTGAAAGTATAATTATCATGGCTTACATTCACAAAGCTATTTCTGATTAGGTGTGTCGATCTAGGACCATGAGAGTGTAAAGCTGACTGTTGAGGTAAGGCTCAACTCATCAAGTTCCGGGGTGACTGAGGGGACAAGAAATCAGTGTAGTGACAGTTAAAGCCCAGAAATAGCTTTTACAAAGTCATCAACGCCATTCTCCCCAAGTATTCAATATATATATTTGTCAAAAACGTTTGTCAATTTAATTATGCTGGAGCGCGTAGTGGAATTTAGGGGTGAGGGCATTGTGAACTATGACTTCTATTATTACATTTTTATGAACGACTGCATACGGTAACATTATGACATACTATGACTTTCTTTGACATGCTATAGGCTACTATGACTGTTTTTGACTTTCTTCGACATGCTATACTATGACCGTTTTTGACT